>NC_090325.1:8819607-9120857 GCF_035084215.1 Heptranchias perlo | reverse complement strand
CACGCCATGGCGACAGGTTGTGCAGGAGTTCACGTCCCGCGTGTGTGAGGTGCTGGGGCACTATTGCATTGAAAGCACGCAGACATCCCTGGAACAAGTGGCTGCTTTAGGGCCTGCTGCGCAGCTGGTTTCAACTGTGGCCGCAGTTCTCTCGCAAATAGCAAGACTCCTGCAGCACAGGCTGCTCGTCTGCTGACAACCTCCACAGACAAGGCTCATATTCTGCCAATCCTACCATGGCTCTGTATAACTCTACGGGTCAGGGTGACAGAGAAGCCGGGGGAAGGAGGAGGTTGGAACAGAAAGATAGAACTTGAATTGTCATATCACCTTTCACAACCTCAGGATGTCCCAAAGCACTTTAGAGCCAATGAAGTATTTTAGAAGTGCACTCACTGTTGTAATGTAAGAAATGTGGCAGCCAATTTGCATACAGCAAGCTCCCACAAACAGCAATGAGATAAGTGACTAGATAATCTGTAATAGGTGTTGGTTGAGGGATCACTATTGACCAGGACATTGGAAAGAACTCCCCTGCTCTTACTTGAATAGTGCCATGGGATCTTTTACATCCACCTGAGAGGGTTTAACATCTCATCCGAAAGACGGCACCCCTGACAGTGCAGCACTCACTCAGTATTGCACTGGCAGTGTCAGCCTAGATTGGGTACTCAAGTCTCTGGAGTGGGGCTTGAACCCATGACCTTCTGATTCAAAGGCAAGAGTCATACCACTAAGCCACGGCTGACACCCCTGTCAGACTATGGATGTTGATGTTGCGTCTTTGGAAGGACTCCACTTCCATTGCTATTAGTCTCCCGCCATGGGGGCCTGAAAGCGGGCAGGACGAGGCTGCTCCCCTGCAGTAGTTGAAGTGTTACAGCATAAAGTGGTCTACATGGTCCCTGAGATTGAAAGCCTACTCGGACCCCGGAGCTTGAGGAGGATGCGCCTCCACCCTCCTACTGGATGCATCTACGCATCTCCTGAAACCCTCCTGAGCCTTTGTTATTTTCACTGGTACAGGAAGAGCCCTGGTTGCTGGTATGCTGGGGTTCAATTGAAATTTTAAAGACTGAGATGGATAGATTTTTGTTGGGTAAGGGATATAGAGCAATGGTGGGCAAATGGAGTTGAGGTGCAGATCAGCCATGATCTCATTGAATGGTGGAACAGGCTCGATGGGCTGAATTGCCTACTCCTGTTCCTATGTTCCTGTGATAGACAGTGACTATCCTACCTTGCGTCATTGTGTGGGGTTGATTCACTATTCCAGGACCCTGCACAGGTAATGTTATGCTCCCATCTCCCCTCTTGTATCAGCCTTCGCAGGATTGTGCTGGCTTGTTGAGGGGGGGAAACTTGTTTAATTGGCCTCCAGTAGAGGGAGGATCCAAACTGCTGAGTAACTTCGCCATTGCAGGCAGAGGTCGTACACCATGAACTCTAGTCGCTCTGTGCCCGCACAAATTTCTAAATTTATGTTTCTGATTTTTTATTTCCATTTATTTTTCTGTCGCCCCACTCCCAACTCTTAATGTTCGAGGTTAGAGTGATTTTTTTTAACAAGAGTGTTCATGGCGCTTGACCTGTCTTCGAAGGTCAGTTTTCCAGTCAATCCAAAACCCAGATTCTGCAAATCAACATGGTCACACCATCCCTGGTTAGTCTTTGGCTTGAAAAGTTCAATCAGGAATTGCTACTGTCATTAAAAAGAAAGAAAGACTTGCATTTATACAGTGCCTTTCACAACCTCTGGATGTCCCAAGCGCTTTTCAGCCAATGAAGTATTTTTCAAGTGAAGTCACTGTTGTAATATAGGAAATGTGGCAGCCAATTTGCTTACAGCAAGATTCCACAAACAGCAATGTGATAATGACCAGTTAATCTGTTTTAGTGATGTTGGTTAAGGGATAAATATTGGTCTTATTGAAAAAAATTCATGCCATTGCAGTAGCACACAGAGAAAGTAAACTAATCTACAGCATGAGACGGGTTAATAAATTAATCCCAGCCTTAGGCAAAAATTCAGCCCAGGAGAAATGTTACATGTTTATTTTATTTATTGGAGGGAGATAGACATAGATGCATGGGTCACACGGAGACACAGTGAGCAAGACAGGGAGAGATAGAAAGAGAGACACACGCAGGGGCAGAGGGAGACACACATATGAGTCAAACATCTCACACAAAGACATGGTGAGCAAGACAGACAGAGGCAGAGAGAGACTCGTGGAGACAGAGGACACGTGGAGACAGAGAGAGAGACTCGTGGAGACAGAGGACACGTGGAGGCAGAGAGAGAGAGACACACACTTGCAGAGATAGGGCAAGGCAAACAGAAGCAAAGCAAGAGTCACAATGACAAAGTGAGACAGAGACAAAGCGATACATGCTAGGCAGAGGCAAATGGAAAGAGGCAGAAACATACACAGTTGAAAGAGATGGTGGGAAGTAGAGAGAAAAAAGCAAGAAAGACAGAGTAAGCACAAGAAACAGGGACTGAGCAAGAGAGACAGAGAGAGACACATAGGCAGAACAAGCTAGCCAGAGCGAGAGAGAGGAAGGTATTCTGTCCTCGCCTGGTGTACACATGCTTGTGTTGCTGTTATGGCAAAATGGGATGATATCTTGGGATTCATGTGATGTCATAAACAGCTGAAGAAAAGCGTTTGAGATAAAGAAAGGTAGAACTTGCATTTCTATAGCACCTTTCACAACCTCAGGACACCCCAAAGCGCTTTACAGCCAATGAAGTACTTTTGAAGTGAAGTCACTGTTGTAATGTAGGAAGCGCGGCAGCCAATTTGCGCACAGCAAGAACCCACAAACAGCAATGTGATAATGACCGGATAATCTGTTTTGATGGTTGAGGGATAAATATTGGCCAGGACATGGGGAGTCCGGTGACTCTGTAATCCGCAGACAGCGTACATTGTCATTGTACACCACGGATATCTTCAGATTTGGGTGTGGTTTTATGCTATTGCTGATCCACTCGGTCTCTGATGTGTAACATCCGCACTGAAGGATTAACGACTTGTGATGTTATTCCTGCAGTTTACTTTTTTTTTTCATTTCATTTTCCTCTCTCCGTTTGCTGCAGGCACTTGTTCTTGCTGGGACACAGTTCCATGGGCACTGACATAACCTAGACAGTGAGTGTCGGCAGCCGTTTCAATTCAAATTCCTGGGGCATTGGAACCGGTTCTGGGGGAGGTGGGACCAGTACAAACCGGACGGTCTGCACCTGGGCAGGGCCGGGACCGCTGTCCTAGGGGGAGTGTTTGCTAGTGCTGTTGGGGAGGGTTTAAACTAAAGTGGCAGGGGGTTGGGAACCTGAGCAGGGAGACAGAGGAAAGCGTGTCAGGAAGGGACAGAAGGTATGGAGTAAAAGGTAAAGTGTTAAAAAAGGAAAAAGCAGGAACTAAGTGTCACAAAACATATTTGAAAGTTCTTTATCTGAATGCACGTAGCATTCGTAACAAAATGGACGAATTATGGCACAAATAACTACGTATGGGTATGATCTTGTGGCCATTACAGAAACATGGCTGCAGGGTGACAACGACTGAGAATTAAATATGCCAGGGTATTTAACAATCAGGAAGGACAGGCAGGAAGGAAGGGGAGGTGGGGTGGCTATGTTAATAAAGGAAGGAATCACTGTAATACAGAGAAATGATATTGGGACAAAGGATCAGGATAATGAAACAGTTTGGGTAGAGATAAGGAATAATAAGGGAAAAAAAACACTAGTGGGCGTAGTATATAGGCCTCCTAATAGTTGCAAACTCTGCTGGAAGAAGTATTAATCTGGAAATAGTCGGGGCATGTAATAAGGGAACAGCTATAATTATGGGGGATTTTAACTATCATATTAACTGGACAAATCAAATTGGGCAGGGCAGCCTTGAGGAAGAGTTTATTGAGTGTATCAGGGATGGATTTCTTGAGCAGTATGTAACTGATCCTACAAGGGGGCAAGCAACCTTGGACCTGGTCCTGTGCAATGAGCCTGGATTAATTAATAATGTCCTAGTTAAGGATCCCATTGGAATGAGTGACCATAACATGGTTAAATTCCATATCCAATTAGAGGGAAAGAAGGTTGGTTCTCAAACAAGCGTACTGAGCTTGAATAAAGGAGACTATGATGGTATGAGAGCGGAATTGATTAAAGTAGACTGGGGAAATGGATTAAAGGGTAAGACGGTACATGAGCAGTGGTGTTCATTTAAGGAGTTATTTTACAACTTTCAAAAAAAAAATATTCCACTGAGGAAAAAAGGGTGTAAAAGAAATGACAGCCATCCGTG
Organism: Heptranchias perlo; assembly: GCF_035084215.1. Classification (NCBI taxonomy): domain Eukaryota; kingdom Metazoa; phylum Chordata; class Chondrichthyes; order Hexanchiformes; family Hexanchidae; genus Heptranchias; species Heptranchias perlo. Next base: position 9,116,538 of record NC_090325.1, on the reverse strand, counting down.
GCTAAGTAAAGAAATTAAGGATAGTATCCGACTAAAAACAAGGACATATAAGGTAGCCAAACTTAGTGGGAGGATAGAAGATTGGGACGTCTTCAAAAGACAGCAAAAAGTAACTAAAGGATTGATTAAGAAAGGGAAGATAGATTATGAAAATAAATTAGCAAAAAATATAAAAACAGATAGCAAGAGTTTCTACAGTTTTCTAAAAAGAAAACGGGTGGCTAAGGCAAACATAGGTCCCTTAGAGGATGAGACCGGGAAATTAATGGTGGGAAACATGGAGATGGCAAAAATGCTGAACAAATATTTTGTTTCAGTCTTTACGGTAGAGGACACTAAGAATATCCCAACACTGGACAAACAGGGGGCTTTAGGGGTGGAGGAGCTAAATAGGATTAAAATCACTAAGGAATTGGTACTCAGTAAAATAATGGGACTCAAGGCGGACCTGATGGCTTACATCCTAGGGTCTTGAGGGAAGTGGCAGTAGGGATTGTGGATGCTTTGGTAATAATTTTCCAAAATTCTCTGGACTCAACAAAGGTCCCAGCAGATTGGAAAACTGCTAATGTAACACCCTTATTTAAAAAGGGTAGTAGGCAGAAGGCTGGAAATTATAGACCAGTTAGCCTAACATCTGTGGTGGGTAAAATTTTGGAGTCTATTATTAAGGAGACAGTAACAGAACATTTGGATAAACATAATTTAATAGGACAAAGTCAGCATGGCTTTATGAAGGGGAAGTCATGTCTGACAAATTTGCTTGAGTTCTTTGAGGACATAACGTACAGGGTGGATAAAGGGGAACCAGTCGACGTAGTGTATTTAGACTTCCAGAAGGCATTTGACAAGGTGCCACATAAAAGATTATTGCTCAAGATAAAGAATCACTGGATTGGGGGTAATATTCTGGCATGGGTGGAGGATTGGTTATCTAACAGGAAGCAGAGAGTTGGGATAAATGGTTCATTCTCGGACTGGCAACCAGTAGCCAGTGGTGTTCCGCAGGGGTCGGTGCTGGGTCCCCAACTCTTTACAATCTATATTAACGATTTGGAGGAGGGGACTAAGTGTAACATATCAAAGTTTGCAGATGATACAAAGATGGGAGGGAAAGTAGAGAGTGAGGATATAGACAGGCTGGGTGAGTGGGCGGAGATTTGGCAGATGCAATACAGTATTGCAAAATGTGAGGTTATGCTCTTTGGCAGGAAAAATCAGAGAGCAAGTTATTATCTTAATGGCGAGAAACTGGAAAGTACTGCAGTACAAAGGGATCTGGGGGTCCTACTGCAAGAAAATCAAAAAGTTAATATGCAGGTGCAGCAGTTGATCAAGAAGGCCAATGGAATGTTGGCTTTTATTGCTCGGGGGATAGAATATAAAAACAAGGAGGTATTGCTGCAGTTATATAAGGTATTGGTGAGACTGCACCTGGAATACTGCATACAGTTTTGGTGTCCATACTTAAGAAAAGACATACTTGCTCTCGAGGCAGTACAAAGAAGGTTCACTCGGTTAATCCCGGGGATGAGGGGGCGGACATATGAGGAGAGGTTGAGTAGATTGCGACTCTACTCATTGGAGTTCAGAAGAATGAGAGGCGATCTTATTGAAACATATAAGATTGTGAAGGGTCTTGATCGGGTGGATGCAGTAAGGATGTTCCCAAAGATGGGTGAAACTAGAACTAGGGGGCGTAATCTTAGAATAAGGGGCTGCTCTTTCAAAACTGAGATGAGGAGAAACTTCTTCACTCAGAGGGTAGTAGGTCTGTGGAATTTGCTGCCCCAGGAAGCTGTGGAAGCTACATCATTAAATAAATTTAAAACAGAAATAGACAGTTTCCTAGAAGTAAAGGGAATTAGGGGTTACGGGGAGCGGGCAGGAAATTGGACATGAAGCTGAGTTCGGATCGGTCAAGGCCCTGTGGGTGGCGGAGAGGGCCCAGGGGCTGAGTGGCCGGGTCCTGCTCCTACTTCTTGTGTTCTTTAGATTTGAGGTTAGGATCAGATCAGCCATGATCTTATTGAATGGCGGAGCAGGCTCGAGGGGCCGATTGGCCAACTCCTGCTCCTATTTCTGATGTTCTTAACACTGTTCTCCTGTCCTCACCTGGTATACACATGCATTTCCAGTAGAAGTCACTGGAGAGCAATCTGAAAAAAAAGAACTTGCATTTCTATAGCGCCTTTCGCAACGTCCCACAGTGCTTCACACCCAACGATATCCTTATTCAAGTGTAGTCACTGCTGTGATGTAGGAAATGCAGCAGTCAATTGGCGCACAGCAAGGTCCCACAAACAGCGATGGGATAATGACCAGATCATCTGTTATTCAGTGCTGTTGGTTGACGGATAAATATTGCCCAGTACACCATGGAGAACTCCCCTGCTCTTCTATAGATTCTGGAACGGTTCCTGCAGATTGGAGGGTAGCAAATGTAACCCCACTATTTAAGAAAGGAGGGAGAGAGAAAACAGGGAACTACAGACCGGTTAGCCTGACATCAGTAGTAGGGAAAGTGCTAGAATCTATTATAAAGGACGTGATAACAGGACACTTAGAAAATAATAATAGGATTTGGCAGAGTCAACATGGATTTATGAAAGGGAAATCATGTTTGACAAACCTATTGGAGTTCTTTGAGGATGTAACTAGTAGAATAGATAAAGGGGAACCAGTGTATGTGGTGTATTTGGATTTTCAGAAGGCTTTCGATAAGGTCCCACACAGGAGGTTGGTGAACAAAGTTAAAGCACATGGAATTGGGGGTAATATACAGGCATGGATTGAGAATTGGTTAACAGACAGAAAACAAAGAGTAGGAACAAACGGGTCTTTTTCAGGTTGTCAGACTGTGACTAGTGGGGTACTGCAGGGATCAGTGCTTGGGCCCCATCTATTCATAATCTATATCAATGATTTGGATGAGGGGACCAAATGTAATATGTCCAAGTTTGCTGATGACACAAAACTAGGTGGGAATGTGAGTTGTGAGGAGGATGCAAAGAGGCTTCAAGGGGATATAGACAGGCTAAGTGAGTGGGCAAGAACATGGCAGATGGAATATAATGTGGAAAAATGTGAAGTTATCAACTTTGGTAGGAAAAGCAGAAATGCAGGGTATTTTTTAAATGATGAGAGATTGGGAAATGTTGATGTTCAAAGGGACCTGGGTGTCCTTGTACATGAGTCATTGAAAGCTAACATACAGGTGCAGCAAGCAATTAGGAAGGCAAATGGTATGTTGGCCTTTATTACAAGAGGATTTGAGTACAGGAGTAAAGATGTCTTACTGCAATTATATAGGGCCTTGGTGAGACCGCACCTGGAGTATTGTGTACAGTTTTGGTCTCCTTACCTAAGAAAGGATATACTTGCCATAGAGGGTGTGCAACGAAGGTTCACAGACTGATTCCTGGGATGGCGGGATTGTCCTATGAGGAGAGATTGAGTACACTGGGCCTGTGTTCTCTAGAGTTTAGAAGAATGAGAGGTGATCTCATTGAAACATACAAAATTCTTACAGGGCTCAACAGGGTAGATGCAAGGAGGATGATTCCTCTGGCTGGGGCGTCTAGAACCAGGGGTCACAGTCTCAGAATAAGGGGTAGGCCATTTAGGACTGAGATGAGGAGAAATTTCTTCACTCAGTGGGTGGTGAATCTTTGGAATTCTGTACCCCAGAGGGCTGTGGAGGCTCAGTCATTGAGTACATTCAAAACAGAGATCGATAGATTTCTAGATATTAAAAGCATCAAGGGATATGGGGATGGTGCAGGAACATGGCTTTGAGGTAGAAGATCAGCCAAGATCTTGTTGAATGGTGGAACAGGCTCGAGGGCCAGATGGCCTACTCCTGCTCCTATTTCTTATGTTCTTTGAAATAGTGCTGTGGGATCTTTAATCTACCTGGGAGGGCAGAAGGGGCCTGGGTTTAATGTCTCACCTGAAAGGCAGCGCCTCCGACAGTGCAGCACTTCCTCAGTACTGCACTTGAGTATCAGCTGTCATTTATTTCTTATTTATTATGGAATAGAAATTGAACTCACAACCTTCTGACTCAGAGGCAAGAGTGCTAACCACTGAACCACACCAAAGTGAAGCAGGAAACTTGCCATTCCAGTTGTAGTGCCCCAGGTAAGATTAGCTAACTCAACAAAGACCAGGTAACGAGGTTGAGACCTTCCAAGGTCGTATGGCACTGGATCAGACAGAGAGATGCCTTTACCCTGTAGTTCATTGGGGAAACTCATCCCTGATGTTTATTCAGAAACAGCTCAGAGCTGATTGCGGTGAAATTGGATATTAAACGGCAAATTTTGCCAGGTTCTGCGCCAGCTCAGAGTCTCACTCAGTGGGGTCGGAAAATTGGGCATAGAGGTATTCCAAAAAGCGGGAGCACCACAAATCGACCGGGCTGAACTCTACACCCAAATCTATGCTCTGTACTCCAATTTTTGTTGGGTAATAGTATCAAGGAATAGGGAGCAAAGGCTGGGGTGGAGGTACAGGTAGAACAGGCTTAAAGGGCTGAATGGCCCATTTCTGCTCTTAAAGCACTCTTGACTCTGAGTCGGAAGGTTGAGCTTTCAAGTCCCCACTCCAGAGACGTGAGCACAAAATCTCGACTGACATTCTAGTGCGGTCCTGAGGGAGTCTTTTGGATGAGATGTTAAACCAAGGCCCCGCCGGCCCTCTCAGATCCCATAGGACCATTTCGAAGAAGAGCAGAGGAGTTCTCCCTGGTGTCCTGGCCAATATTTGCCCCTCAACCAACATCACTAAAACAGATTATCTGGTCATTATCACATTGCTGTTTGCAAAACCTTGCTCTGCACAAATTGGCTACCACATTTCCTACATTACAACAATGACTACCCTTGAAAAGTACTTCATTGGCTGTAAAGCGCTTTGGGTCATCCTGAGGTCATGAAAGGCACTATATAAATGCAAGTTCTTTCTTTTTAATGTACCCAATCAGTAAAGGCTGTACGCTCGGTGTGGAGCCTTGGATAATATAACCATATATCTATAATATATTTAAAATCTTATGTCCTCTCTACATTTCCTCTCTACAAAACCTTACTTCTTATAGTCGGGTTTCTGTCATACTTTTGTGTCAACTTTTTCCATTATAGATTCCAATGTCCACATTTATAACAGAAAATTCCTATGTAAACTCATCACAGGGTAGATGCTGAGAGATTGTTTCCCCAGGCTAGAGAGTCTAGAACTAGGGGGCATAGTTGCAGGATAAGGGGCCGGCAATTCAAGACTGAGATGAGGAGGAATTTCTTCACTCAGAGGGTTGTGAATATTTGGAATTCTCTACCCCAGAGGACTGTGGATGTTCAGTCATTCAAGGCTGAGATGGATAGATTTTTGGACCCTAGGGAAATCAAGGGATATGGGGATCGGGCGGGAAAGTGGAGTTGAGGTCGAAAATCAGCCATGATCTTATTGAATGGCGGAGCAGGCTCGAGGGGTCATGTGGCCTACTCCTGCTGCTATTTTTTATGTTCTTATGTCACGCTGTAATTGTACCATCCTGCCAACGATGGCACTGTAGCGCCTCAGTTCTGTGTCTCCCAACTCTTCCTCCTGTACTGCAGAGAAACCTCTACGCTCCAGTCAGCTCTACAGGGGCAATTTTAACCCTGCTCACCTGCAGAATGTGGGCGGGCAGTTAAAATCGGCCTGGAGACATACCCGCCGACGTCACGTTCCTTTCCGCAGTCTTCCATCTTAACCCGCTCTTCTGAAACCAGTGGGGTCCACCTTTAAATATGCAGATCAGGCTCCGATTATGTCATCGGGGCTCGACTGCTATTTTAACCGGTGGACTGAGAGGGTAAGCCACTGTGGCTTTCGGGCCAGGTAAAGCTACAACAACTACAACTTGCATTTATATAAATGTACCAAGGTGCTTCACAAGAGCGATTATCAGACAAAATTTGACATGAGCCACATAAGGAGATAATCTTTCAAAACTGAGATGAGGAGAAACTTCTTCACTCAGAGGGTAGTAGGTCTGTGGAATTTGCTGCTCCAGGAAGCTGTGGAAGCTACATCATTAAATAAATTTAAAACAGAAATAGACAGTTTCCTAGAAGTAAAGGGAATTAGGGGTTACGGGGAGTGGGCAGGAAATCGGACATGAATTTAGATTTGAGGTTAGGATCAGATCAGCCATGATCTTATTGAATGGCGGAGCAGGCTCGAGGGGCCGATTGGCCTACTCCTGCTCCTATTTCTTATGTTCTTATGTTCTTATATTAGGATAGGTGACCCAAAGCTTGGTCAAAGAGGTAGGTTTTAAGGAGCGTCTTAAAGGAAAAGAGAGAGGCGGAGAGGTTTAGTGAGGGAATTCCAGAGCTCACAACCTAGACAGCTGAAGGCACGGCCGCCATTGGTGGGGTAATTAAAATTGGGGATGCGCAAGAGGCCAGAATTGGAGGAGCGCAGCAATCTCGGAGGGTTGTAGGGCTGGAGGAGGTTACGGAGATAGGGAGGGGGCGAGGCCATGGAGGGATTCGAACACAAAGATGAGAATTTATAATTTTAAAAGATAGTGGGTGGAAGAGCAGAGGCCAGAAAACGCCTGAAGAAGTGAGTTTATTTTTACTTTCCACGTGGGGCCAGGAGGAGCAGGAGACGCACAGAACGGGAAGATCCTAGCTCCTATCCCCAGCCTGTGCTGAGCCAGTTGATCTCAGCTGGGGTGTTAGTGGGGTCAGTACAGTAAGAAGGTGAAGCAGTTTGCCAAGCTCCCTGCTCCCTGATCGCCGGAAAGTGCACGAGCGCCACCCGCCGGACGAGAACAGGATCAGGCTCCGCTTCACGTGATGCCCTTCACGGTCCAAGAGCCACCGTCCGCACTTACGTACGAGCGACGTCCGGTCGGGCAGGGCACGGCCGAGCCGTTGACCCTGGGTAGCCCAGCAACGGGGGTCAGGAGAGTGCGCAGTGAGAAAAAGAGGGCAGATAAAAAAACCGTGACAGATTGGCAGGGATGTAAAATATAATAATAAAAAATGAAACGTTACAAAAACTCGAATTCCGATGCAGAGAGAATAACGACAGCGAAGGTACGATGTCAAAGAGCAGAGGGCGACAAGGAAGCCTCACTTCCCCTTGACCCCGACCTTGTTGCGACGGTGTGTTATTTTTTTTGTTTTTTGTTTTGCCGATCGCTGACTTCTCCCCTCTCCTCTCACCAGCTGCCCTGTCACCCTTCACGGCAGCCCGAAGGATCGGCCACCCGTACCAGAACCGCACGCCTCCGAAGCGGAAGAAGCCCAGGACCTCATTCAGCCGCCTGCAGATCTGCGAGCTGGAGAAGCGCTTCCACCGGCAAAAGTACCTGGCCTCGGCCGAGAGGGCCACGCTGGCCAAGGCTCTCAAGATGACAGACGCCCAAGTCAAGACCTGGTTCCAGAACAGAAGGACCAAGTGGAGGTAACGGCCTGCCGCTCGCCTGTAAAACTCTCTTGTCCTCTTGGTCTCCTTGCTCCACCAGCGGGTGTTCAGCCGGGACTCAGACGGGTCGCACTCTCGCCTCTGAGTCAGAAGGTCGTGGGTTCAAAATGAGCCTGATTAACGCACCTGTGAAGCGCCTCGGGACGTTTTACTACGTTAGAGGTGCTATATAAATGCAAGTTGTTCAAGTCCCACTCCAGGCACTTGAACACAAAATCCAGGGCTGACACTCCCAGTGCAGTACCGAGGGAGCGCTGCACTGTCGGAGGTGCCGTCTTGCGGATGAGACGTTAAACTGAGGCCCCGTCTGTCCTCTCAGGTGGACGTAAAAGATCCCTTGGCACTACTTTGAAGAAGACAAGGGGAGTCCTGGCCAATAATTATCCCTCAATCAAATCACTGAAACACATTAGCTGGTCATTTACAGGGCTATGGGGAAACAGCAGGGGATTGGGACCAATTGGATAGCTCTTTCAAACAGCCGGAACAGGCACGATGGGCCGAATGGCCTCCTCCTGTGCTGTACCTACTCTGATACTATGATAATATGAAGTCTTTCTTTTTTCTTTTTCTCATCCTTCCTGACCTCTCTCGCTTTCTCTTAAAAGAATAAGAATGTGGAACTCGCTGCCACATCAAGTGGTTGAAGCACTGACACATTTAAGGGGAGGCTTGATGCATGCATGAGGGAACATAAGAACATAAGAAATAGGAGCAGGAGTAGGCCAATCGGCCCCTCGAGCCTGCTCCGCCATTCAATAAGATCATGGCTGATCTGATCCTAACCTCAAATCTAAATTCATGTCCAATTTCCTGCCCCCTCCCCGTAACCCCTAATTCCCTTTACTTCTAGGAAACTGTCTATTTCTGTTTTAAATTTATTTAATGATGTAGCTTCCACAGCTTCCTGGGGCAGCAAATTCCACAGACCTACTACCCTCTGAGTGAAGAAGTTTCTCCTCATCTCAGTTTTGAAAGAGCAGCCCCTTATTCTAAGATTATGCCCCCTCGTTCTAGTTTCACCCATCCTTGGGAACATCCTTACCGCATCCACCCGATCAAGCCCCTTCACAATCTTATATGTTTCAATAAGATCGCCTCTCATTCTTCTGAACTCCAATGAGTAGAGTCCCAATCTACTCAACCTCTCCTCATATGTCCACCCCCTCATCCCCGGGATTAGCCGAGTGAAACTTCTTTGTACTGCCTCGAGAGCAAGTATGCCTTTTCTTAAGGGAGAAGGGAATAGAGAGAAATGGGAGCAAGAGATAATTAGAATGGGAGGCACCTTGTGTGGCCTCTTTCTGTGCTGTAGATTCTATACTTCTAGAAATTAGCATGCAAGGCGCAGCCAGCAGCGAAGGGCAGCGCAAAATCTACGCTGCTAAGTGGTTTCAGTAGTAATCAGACCTTTTTCTGGCGGGTGAAGGGGTTGAGAGATCGGGAGTCGGGAGGCAGGAATCGAGATCTAAGCAAAAAACCTGAAATAAAAGCAGAAAATGCTGGAAACACTCAGCAGGTCAGGCAGCACCCGTGGAGAGGGAGACAGAGTTAACGGGGGGTAATTTTAATCTAACCTGCTGTCGGGACACTGACAGGATCGGGTGGAATGTCGTTTTTACACCACGCCCGATATTACTCTCCATTGACTTCAATAGAGTCAAATAGAGCAGGTCAGAGGCTGGGTATTCTGTGGCGAGTGACTCACCTCCTGACTCCCCAAAGCCTTTCCACCATCTACAAGGCACAAGTCAGGAGTGTGATGGAATACTCTCCGCTTGCCTGGATGAGTGCAGCTCCAACAACACTCAAGAAGCTCGACACCATCCAGGACAAAGCAGCCCACTTGATTGGCACCCCCATCCACCACCCTAAACATTCACTCCCTTCACCACCGGCGCACAGTGGCTGCAGTGTGTACCATCCACAGGATGCACTGCAGCAACTCGCCAAGGCTTCTTCGACAGCTCCTCCCAAACCCGCGACCTCTACCACCTAGAAGGACAAGAGCAGCAGGCACATGGGAACAACACCACCTGCACGTTCCCCTCCAAGTCACACACCATCCCGACTTGGAAATATATCGCCGTTCCTTCAACGTCGCTGGGTCAAAATCCTGGAACTCCCTTCCTAACAGCACTGTGGGAGAACCTTCACCACATGGACTGCAGCGGTTCAAGAAGGCGGCTCACCACCACCTTCTCAAGGGCAATTAGGGATGGGCAATAAATGCCGGCCTTGCCAGCGACGCCCACATCCCATGAACGAATAAAAAAAACAGAGCCAGGGAAAAGGTAAGTGGGTAGGTGGGGGCTGGGGGGTGGGGTGGAAAGAACAAAGGGTGGAGATAGGGCGGAGGGCAGGAGTGATTGAATAACAAAAGGGATGATGGTGCAAGGCAAAAGGAGGTGGTAATGGGACAAGTAAAGAAACAAAAGATGGGGGCCAGAGGAGGCGTAAACGATTACAGCAGAACCATTACCAGCACCTGCTGCCCCGAGAAGCTGGGAGCGGTGGTTATGATCTAAAGTTGTTGAACTCAAGATTGAGGCCAGAGGGCTGTCAGTAAAAACTTGGTGAGCTTGCTGAGTCACTTCCCCCTCCCTGCGTTAGTTGTTTCCACTATAGGTTCGGGGGTGGGTGAGGGGGAGTGTGTGAGCGATCTTCCCTATTCAGGGCTGCCTTCACCAGTTTAATTGTCCACCGCTGACACAAGAATCTGGTAATGTCCCCGAGGAAAGAATAATAACTAGCTTTTTATGCAACAAATTACAGCTAACCACGCAGTTTGTCTACCTGCTAGCTGAGCGGCAGATGTGTTCAAACATGCTGTACATGCTGTGAGAAGTATGAATAGGATAATATCACAAGAATGTAGGAATAAGGAAAAACCAATGAATCCAAATCATCCAAATCATTCCCCCATTCAGGCCCACCCAGAAAAAAAGTTTGTTGCCTTAGAGGTGACCTCTCTCTCACCTTTAATCTTTCACATTCAACCTCTCACGGGCAGCAGAGAAGGTTAAGGGGAAATTTAATAGAGGTGTTCGGAATCATGAAGAGGTTTTAATAAAGTAAAATAAGGAGAAACTGTTTCCAATGGGCAGGAGGGTCGATAGCCAGAGGACACAGATTTAAGATAATTTAGCAAAAGAACCAGAGGGGAGATGAGGAGAATTTTTTTTTAACGCAGGGAGTTGTTATGATCTGGAATGCACTGCCTGAAAGGGCGGTGGAAGCAGATTCAATAGTAACTTTCAAAAGGGAATTGGATAAATACTTGAAAAGGAAGAAAATTGCAGATCTCTGGGGAAAGAGCAGGGGGAGTGGGAGGAATTGGATCGCTCTTTCAAAGAGTTGGCTCAGGCACGATGGGCCGAATGGCCTCCTGCTGTGCTGTAAGATTCTATGATTTTCTCTCTCTGTTTTGTCAATGCTGCATCTCTGAACTCCTTTCTGCTCAGGATCGCTGTGGGGTTTGTTTCCCTGACCGGTGCTGCTCGCTCACGAACGCGTACTAGATTCCTGTCCACGCTTTTAAACGCAGGCGTTAGCGTATTAGTCAGAAAATGTGCCCCACGAGCAGCAACACTCTAAGTGCATTTGCGCAGACTTCCTCTGCAACTTCGGGCCGGCAACGCCTCGATTTTAAAATTGTCATCCTTGTTTTCAAATCCCTCCATGGCCTCGCCCCTCCCTATCCCTGTAACGTCTCCAGCCCTACAACCCTGCGCGATCTCTGCGCTCCTCCAGTTCTGGCCTCTTGCGCATCCCCGATTTTAATCGCTCCACCATTGGCGGCCGTGCCTTCAGCCGTCTCGGCCCTAAGCTCTGGAATTCCCTCCCTAAACCTCTCCACCCCTCTCTCCTCCTTTATTCGCTCCTTAAAACCTCCCTCTTTGACCAAGCTTTTGGTCACCTGTCCCTAAATTGGGGGGTAATTTTAACCTATCTCGCCAGGCAGAAATCCCACGGGATCGGATGGAACGACGGTTTTACACTCCGCCCAACATTCCTCACTATTGACTTCAATAGAGAGTGAAATCAGGCAGGTGTAAAACCAGCTTTGCTCCCAATCCCTTCAGTTTCCTGACAGGCGGGTTAGGTTAAAATTACACCCCATCTCCTTTTGTGGTTCGGTGTCAAATTTTGTTTGATAACACTCGTGTGAAATGTCTTGAGACGTTTTCCTACATTAACGAGTTGTTGTTGTTTCTTGGTATTAACATAGAAACATAGAAAATAGGAGCAGGAGTAGGCCATTCGGCCCTTCGAGCCTGCTCCGCCATTCAATATGATCATGGCTGATCCTCTATCTCAATACCATATTCCCGCTCTCTCCCCATACCCCTTGATGCCTTTTGTGTCTAGAAATCTATCCAGCTCCTTCTTAAATATATTCAGTGACTTGGCCTCCACAGCCTTCTGTGGTAGAGAATTCCACAGGTTCACCACCCTCAGGGTGAAGAAATTTCTCCTCATCTCAGTCCTAAATGTCCTACCCCATATCCTGAGACTGTGACCCCTCGTTCTGGACCCCTCCAGCCACGGAAAACTTCTTCCCTGCATCCAGTCTGTCCAGCCCCATCAGAATTTTATATGTTTCAATGAGATTTATCGAGAATTTCTAAATATGTTCGAGGTCAAACAAAGAAAATCATCACACAAGGAAATCTCACCCCTTCATTCCTCCTAATTTACCCCCTACACGCTTGCCCTTCTCTCTGCATGTTCACTGTGTTGCGATCAAGACTTGTTGCACTGTGTCTTCCTCCAACTCATATTAGACTCTGGAACTGCTCACCTCCCTCGGCCTTCCTAGAGCATAGTTTAGATGCACAGTAGACCTGCTCATCAACCTGCAATGGCTTCCTGTCCCACAATGCGTTGATTTCAACATCCTTGCCCTCATTGATGAATCTGTCCGTGGGCTCGTCCCACCCTTACATCGGAAATCGCCGCTAACCCCTAGCTCTCAACTCGCCCGCTTCCAACTCTGCTTTACTGTATAGGGACAGACACGCACACACCCATGCAGGGAATAGATATACACACACATACAGAGACAAATATACACACTCACAGTCAGGGACCGATACACACACTCAAATACAGAGAGAAATACACACACTCACAGTCAGGGACCAATGCACACACTCAAATACAGAGAGAAATACACACACTCACAGTCAGGGACCAATGCACACACTCAAATACAGAGAGAAATACACACACTCACAGTCAGGGACCAATGCACACACTCAAATACAGAGAGAAATACACACACTCACAGTCAGGGACCAATGCACACACTCAAATACAGAGAGAAATACACACACTCACAGTCAGGGACCAATGCACACACTCAAATACAGAGAGAAATACACACATGCACAGTCAAGGACCGATACACACACTCACATACAGCGACAGATACATACACTCACAGGTATAGATATACACACTTATACAAGCACCGACACACACACTCACATCTAGGGACAGACACGCGCACACACACACACACACACACAGAGACAGGGACCGACACACACACACACACACACACACAGAGACAGGGACCGACACACACACACACACACACAGAGACAGGGACCGACACACACACACACACAGAGGTAGGGCCAGATACACACACACACACACACACACACACACAGAGACAGGGACCGACACACACACACACACACACACAGAGACAGGGACCGACACACACACACACACAGAGACAGGGACTGATACACACACACACACACACACACACAGAGGTAGGGCCAGATATACACACACACACACACACACACAGAGACAGGGACCAATACACACACACACACACACACACAAAGAGGTAGGGCCAGATACACACACACACACACACACACACAGAGGTAGGGCCAGATATACACACACACAGAGGTAGGGCCAGATACACACACACACACACACACACAGAGGTAGGGCCAGATATACACACACACACACACACACAGAGACAGGGACCGACACACACACACACACAGAGGTAGGGCCAGATATACACACACACATACACACACACACACACACAGAGGCAGGGACCGACACACACACACACACACACACAGAGGCAGGGACCGATACACACACACACACACACACACAGAGGTAGGGCCAGATATACACACACACACACACACACACACAGAGACAGGGACCGACACACACACACACACACACATACACACACACACAGAGGTAGGGCCAGATATATACACACACACACACACACACACAGAGGTAGGGCCAGATATACACACACACATACACACACACACACACACACAGAGACAGGGACCGACACACACACACACATACACACACACACAGAGGTAGGGCCAGATATATACACACACACACACACACACAGAGGTAGGGCCAGATATATACACACACACATACACACACACACACAGAGGCAGGGACCGACACACAAACATATGTGAGGATGAGCACACTTGGGGCAGGACACCACTAACATTGATAAGAGTAGGAAAAAAGATGAGATAAATCAAGAAGTAGCGATACGATGACACGAAGCTTGGGTTTTAAAAGCGTGCCGATTGTAGCAGGAGTCGAATGAATAATTACTTCCCAATGCACAATCTCTCTGTGGTTTTGGTTTTTTTTTTAAAATCAGAAGGCAGACAGCTGAAGAACGGGAGGCTGAGCGACAGCAGGCAAACAGACTGATGATTCAGCTTCAGCAGGAGGCCTTTCAGAAATCGCTGACTCAGCCCATTCAGCAGGATCCACTGTGCGTACACAACGCCTCACTCTACGCCCTGCAGAACCTGCAGCCCTGGGCGGACGACAGCGGCAAAATCACCTCCGTGACCTCCGTCGCCTCGGTGGTCTGAGCGACGATAAATTGACAATCGTTTTATTTTCCACTGGCAAAGACTCTCGAACTTCTGGTACCAAATAACGCTGCACATTACTGTATATTACTGGCTGGAATCTTTTCTTTTTAAATGTAAAATGTAAGGTACACACACACACACACACAAAAAAAAACTTGCTAAAGGGTTATTGCAATGCAAAAAGTAATAAAAAAAAAGATTCACTAAATCAAACTTTTATTTTGAACTGTTTCAAAAAGCGTGAGACTCAAACGAATCCAAACAGCAGCTTGCCTTTACATGGTAGAGCATAAAAAAAACTTCCCGAGACATTCTGGCAGAGGAGAAATGCACAGCGAGTGTTAACTAGTCGACTTAGCTACTATGCAAATTCAGTCAACGGCGGCAAGATAATATGCTCCCGAGCAAAGTTCGTTCATTCGAGGCGTTAATACCTCAAATGACCGTAAGTGCGTACAACTTGGCTGGGCAAACAATGGGGGTTAAATTCGGGAGTGCCCATTTCAGGGGGTTTTCCTCCCCCCCCCAGCTCCGGGTTATTACCCCCCCTGTGCACAATTGGCGAGGTTCTCGGAGCCCCGGATATTTGTCCTCAGACCTCATTACAATGAGGTCTGAGGACCTCATTTGCCTGAGGAAGGAGAAAATCTCCGAAAGCTTGTGAATTTAAAATAAAATTGCTGGACTATAACTTGGTGTTGTAAAATTGTTTACAATTGTCAACCCCAGTCCATCACCGGCATCTCCACATCATCATTACAATGAAGACGGCGATGCAGGAGGAGGCAGCTTAAGGTGAGTGGCCCAAGTTCCAGCGCAGCGGCCCCCCACGGGGGCCTTTGTGCTCGCTTCAGATCGCGGGAGTCGGACTTGGTACCGTGGGGGGGGGGGGGGGGGGCGTGGAGGGTTTGAGGGCCCCGGGGTGGGGGTGGGGGTGGGGGGGGGCCTGGAGGTCGGGGGCCGGAGGAAGGAGGGAAATCGGGAGTCTGGGCCAAGGCCTGGATGGTCGAGGATTTTGGGACCGGGAGCGGTGCCCATTGTGGTAAGTACTCACCTTTCTTTAATGCATGCGGTGTTTAGGGTTGGCCTTCTCTGGGACAGCCGGTGCTGGCATTGGCTGCCTCAGGGCAAACCAATATTGGAGTGGGGACCTGAAGCGGGCATTAACCCCCTTATTTCCACGTGCAAAGGGGCTAGCGCCTGCTTTAGGCTTGGGTAAAGGCCGCCTCTTGTTTGTCCTTACTCAATATGGTGGGCGGCTCACTTCCTGCCCGCCATTTTGGGGCCTCAGGAGGCCAAGTTGCACCTGAAGGATGGGCGCTACGCGGCCCAATTTAACCCCCAATACCTTTCGAGTTACAAATCTTGAGCTCAATCTTCCCGGGTCGAATTTCAAATTCGCACTGTAATGCACTGCTTTAAATACCTTAATTTCCTACAAGTTTCTTAATGAAATGCCCTCATTAGGCATGTCCAGCCTGGCAGCATGACCTAATCACGCCTGCTTTGCATGCAAATTAGAATGTACATAATACAGCGGTTCTTTGATAGGGGCGATACTGATTCAAACTTCAATCGCCCTGTTATCTGCCCTGCTACAAACCAAAGCAAGCAAGTTTCCTTTATCTTCCTTTCCCTTGAGTCTCCAGACCATCCTTTCATTAAGCCTTAGTGCCAGTCAGTACCATAAGTGGATATCTTCAAGGTCCAGAGAATGTTGGTGGAATCTGCCTTTTCAGAATGCTGATTAGACAGAGAATTGAGCCATCTGACTCCAGTTGTGTGTTGCTGCTTTAGAATACTGGAGCCAGTAGTTGACATTTTAACCCTTTCTCACCCAGTCCAATGCATTCCCTACATTGCAACAGTGACTACACTTCAACAAAGTACTCCATTGGCTGGGAAATGCTTTGGGATGTCCTGAGGTCATGAAAGGTGCTACATAAATGCAAGTTTTGTTTTGGTTACGGAACCAAGGCAGGTAGGTGGAGTTAAGAAAAAGATCAGCCATGATCTAATTGAATGGCGGAACAGGCTTGAGGGGCTGAATGGCCTGCTCCTGTTCCTATGTTTCTATCTCCTAACGCCGAGCTGTATGAGGAGAGTTGGAAGATGTGCCCCTATAAAGATGCCCCTTAAAGGTCAGAGGCTGGGTATTCTGCGGTGAGTGACTCACCTCCTGACTCCCCAAAGCCTTTCCACTGTCTACAAGGCACAAGTCAGGAGTGTGATGGAATACTCTCCACTTGCCTGGATGAGTGCAGCTCCAACAACACTCAAGAAGCTCGACACAATCCAGGACAAAGCAGCCCGCTTGATTGGCACCCCATCCACCACCCTAAACATTCACTCCCTTCACCACCGGTGCACAGTGGCTGCAGTGTGTACCATCCACAGTATGCACTGCAGCAACTCACCAAGGCTTCTTCGACAGCACCTCCCAAACCCACGACCTCTACCACCTAGAAGGACAACAGCAGCAGGCACATGGGAACAACACCACCTGCACGTTCCCCTCCAAGTCACACACCAGCCCGACTTGGAAATATATCGCCGTTCCTTCATCGTTGCTGGGTCAAAATCCTGGAACTCCCTTCCTAACAGCACTGTGGGAGAACCTTCACCACACGGACTGCAGCGGTTCAAGAAGGCGGCTCACCAGCACCTTCTCAAGGGCAATTAGGGATGGGCAATAAATGCCGGCCTCGCCAGCGACGCCCACACCCCATGAACGAATTTTTAAAAATTAATCCCCTCGCTGTGATGTTGTACTTCCCATCGTCATCCTACAGTTAACCCCTGGTGGCCCGACTGTCAGGTTAGCCTTGGGTTGAAGTTGCAGCACTGACACGAGTAACTTGTTACAGAGCTCCTCTCATTTGGTGATCTGCTCAGGGTTCATGCAGTGATTTTCGACACCGCCCTCTTCCGGCAAAAGGTGGAAAAGCGAACTTCCCTCTCTCTCCCCTCGGCTCTTCATTGTTAACGTCGTGGGAAAGGTCCAGTTGAATGCTGTCTTTGGGTCTCTGACAGCATGTGCACATTCCATCGACCGAACTCATGACAGAATCGCTCCTCAATTCACTTCGGGTTTGGAGGTTTGATTCATGTTGGCAGCTCTGAGTTCCCGGCAGGAGAATTGTTTGCGCTCACAGGCTCGTGAGGCCTTGGAATATACTACCAGAGTTAATGAGTTAACTCTCCAATTCTGGCCTCTTGCGCATTCCCGATTTCCATCGCTCCACCATCAGCGGCCGTGCCTAAACTCGTCCGATGGGATGCATGTGGTCCCTCCCCACCTCGTCGTAAAGGATGGGTGGGGTTCTTTAACCTTTGTTCCAGCCCACCTAGGAGAAGGCAGCAGAAAACCATCTCAGCTACTCTTCCCTAATAAGTGGCTCATGAATCTCATGTGTGAGACTTGAGTTAGAACCTGCCCTAGAGCAGAAAACAATGAATGGATGTCGGATAGAAAGAGTCCTAAAAGAGAGAGAGGCAAGGAACAAAGGAGAATTAGAAGCAAAAAGAAAGCTATTAAACAGAAATAATATATTTGCATTAAAATTGGGTTTTAAGTACTTATTTTAGTGGTTTAGGGACAATAGCCAAGAAATAAAGCTACTCCCAAACCTTTTTATTGCTGTAGTGTTTATTGTGGGGTAATAGTGGGGGCCATAATGTAATGCACCAGTTCCCCATATAATTGGGTATAGTGGTCAAAGGTGTCCCAAATGCAGCCACTGCATTTAGTTGGAGCTAATGCACAAACTGTAACCCTAACCCTGACCCTAGCCCTAGGGTTAGGGTTAAGGCACAAACTGTTCATTAGACTCATTAAGGCTTCAGGGAATATTTAAATTAGCGTGTCCTCCCCAAAATCCCCTAAAGGTATCAGGACAGGTAGATAAGGTGGTTAAGAAGGCATACGGGATACTTTCCTTTATTAGCCGAGGCATAGAATATAAGAGCAGGGATGTTATGCTGGAACTGTATAAAACACTAGTTAGGCCACAGCTAGAGTACTGCGTACAGTTCTGGTCACCACATTACAGGAAGGATGTGACTGCACTAGAGAGGGTACAGAGCAGATTTACGAGGCTGTTGTCAGGACTGGAGAATTTTAGCTATGAAGAAAGATTGGATAGGCTGAGGCTACATAAGAACTTAAGAAATAGGAGCAGGAGTAGGCCATTCGGCCCCTCGAGCCTGATCTGCCAATCAATCAGATCATGGCTGATCTTCGACCTCAACTCCACTTTCCCGCCCGATCCCCATATCCCTTGATTCCCCTAGAGTCCAAAAATCTTTCCATCTCAGTCTTGAATATATTCAATGACTCAGCATCCACTGCCCTCTGGAGTAGAGAACTCCAAAGATTCACAACCCTCAGCATGAAGAAATTCCCCCTCATCTCAGTCTTGAATGCTAACCCCATATCCTGCGATTATGCCCCCTAATTCTAGACTCTCTAGCCAGGGGAAACAATCTCTCAGCATCTTCCCTGTCGAGTCCCTCATAATCTTATATGTTTCAATGAGATCACCTGTCACTCTTCTAAACTCCAGAGAATATAGGCCTATTCTACTCAATCTCTCCTCATAGGACAACCCTCTCATCCCAGGAATGAATCTAGTGAACGTTCATTGCATCGCCTCTAAGGCAAGTATATCCTTCCTTAGATAAGGAGACCAAAACTGTATGCAGTACTCCAGGTGAGGTCTCACCAATACCCTGTACAACTGTAGTAAGACTTCATTACTCTTATACTCCAACCCCCTTGCAATAAAGGCCAACATGCCATTTGCCTTTCTAATTGCTTGCTGTGCCTGCATAATAATTTCTTGTGTTTCTTGTACCAGGACACCCAAGTCTTTCTGAACACCAACTTTTAATAGTTTCTCACCATTTAAAAAATATTCTGCTTTTCTATTCTTCCTACCAAAGTGAATAACCTCACATTTGCCCGCATTATACTTCATCTGCCACCTTCTTGCCCACTCACTTAACCTGTCTATATATCCCTTTACAGACTCTTTGTGTCCTCCTCACAGTTTACTTTCCTGCCTAGCTTTGTATTGTCAGCCAACTTGGATACTTTACACTTGGTCCCTTCATCTAAGTCATTAATATAGATTGTAAATAGCTGAGGCCCAAGCACCGATCCTTGCGGCACCCCACCAGTTACAGCCTGCCAACCTGAGAGTGACCTGTTTATCCCTACTCTCTGTTTTCTGTCCTTTAACCAATCCTCTATCCATGCTAATATATTAACCCCAATCCCATGAACCTTTACCTTGTATAACAACCTTATATGTAGCACCTTATCGAATGCCTTTTGAAAATCCAAATATACTACATCCACTGGTCCTCCTTTATCTACCCTGCTAGTTACATACAAACATACAAATTGAGAGCAGGAGTAGGCCATTTGGCCCCTCGAGCCTGCTCTGCCATTTGATAAGATCATGGCTGATCTGATTGTGACCTCAACCCTAGTTTCCTGTCTACCTACTATAACCTTTGACTCCCTTGTTAATCAGGAATCTATCTAACTCAGCCTTAAAAATATTCAGTGACCCTGCCTCCACCGCTCTCCACAGACTCACGACCCTCTGAGAGAAAAAAATTCTCCTCCTCTCCGTCTTAAATGGGAGACCCCTTATTTTTAAACTGTGGCCCCTAGTTCTAGTCTCTCCTCAAAAAAATTCTCAAAAAACTCCAATAAATTTGTCAAATATGATATCCCTTTCATAAAACCATGTTGATTCTGTCTAATCATATTATGATTTTCTAAATGCTCTGTTACCACTTCCTTAATAATGGATTCCAGCAGATTCCCAACGACCGATGTCAGGCTAACTGGCCTGGAGTTCCTTGTTTTCTCTCTCCCTCCCTCCTTGAATAGCAGGGTAACATTTGCTAGCTTGTAATCCACTCGGACCGTTTCAGAATCTAGGGAATTTTGGAAGATCATGACCAATGCATCCACTATCTCTGCAGCCACCTCTTTTAGAACCCTCGGATGTAGGCCATCAGGTCCAGGGGATTTGTCAGCTTTTAGTCCCATTAGTTTCTCCAGTGCTTTTACTCTAGTGATATTCTCATTTACCCCTTGGCTCCCCACTATTTTTGGTATGCTTTTTGTGTCTTCTACTGTGAAGACAGATACAAAACATTTGTTTAACGCATCTGCCATTTCCTGATTCCCTATTATAATGTCTCAGCCATTAAGGGACCAATGTTTATCTTTGTTACTTGCTTCCTTTTTGCATATGTAGGAGCTCTTACAAATCTGTTTTTATATTTCTTGCTAGTTTACTTTCATATCCTATTTTCTCCCTTTTTGCTTTCTTTGGAACAGAGGAGGCTGAGGGAGATTTAATTGAGATGCATAAAATTATGAGGGGCCTAGATAGAGTGGATAGGGAGGACCCATTTCCCTTAGCAGAGGGGTCAATAACATAGAGTCATAGAGAGTCATACAGCACGGATAGAGGCCCTTCGGCCCATCGTGTCCGCGCCGGCCATCAGCCCTGTCTACTCTAATCCCAGGGGCCATAGATTTAAAGTAATTGGTAGAAGGAGGTGAGGAGAAATTTTTTCATCCAGTGGGTGGTGGGGGTCTAGAACTCACTGCCTGAAAGGGCGGTAGAGGCAGAAACCCTCATCGCATCTAAAATGTGCTTGGATATGCACCTGGAGTGCCATAACCTGCAAGGCTACGGACCAAAAAAGCTGGAAAGTGAGATTAGGCTGGATAGTTATTTTTCGGCCGGCACAGACACGATGGGCCGAATGGCCTCCTTCTGTGCCATAAATTTCTATGATCCTATGATTCTATGAAAATACAACTGGTGCCCCTGAATTGCTTACCAGTTGCTGAAACTTTACACGCTGGGAGTAAATAGAATGTAATATATTAGAATTCTATACAATGTAAGTGAATGAGAAGAGATTTTGTCCAGAAATTCTATACAATGCATCTGAATGTGAAGACTAATTGGAACCCTGTGCATTTGGAGGTAACTGGAACTGAGTTAGACCTTTGGAATTGCACACAAGGGAGTAAATTAAAATTGTATACAATAAGAGCGAATGGGAAGGGGTTTCGCCTATTGGAAATGCAAGCAATGGGAGTGAATGAGAAGGGGTTTGGTTAATTGGCATTCTATACTGTAGGAGTGAATGGGAAGGGGTTTGGTCTGTTAGAATTCTCTACAATGGGAATGAATGGGAAGGGGTTTGGTTAATTGGTATTCTATACTATAGGAGTGAATGGGAAGGGGTTTGGTTAATTGGTATTCTATACTGTAGGAGTGAATGGGAAGGGGTTTGGTTAATTGGTATTCTATACTGTAGGAGTGAATGAGAAGGGGTTTGGTCTGTTAGAATTCTATACAATGGGAATGAATGGGAAGGGGTTCAGTCTATTAGAATTCTAGACAATGGGACGAATGGGAAACAGTTTAGTCAATTGGGATTTTGTACATTGGGAGTGAATGGGAAGGGGTTTAATTCATTGGAATTCAATGCTTGGATCAGGAATATGTTTATCTGGAGTCAATCAAATTATTTGGAAGTTCGTGCTCACTATGGACTAGAATGTCTATTTGCTCCAAAACAATCCTTCAGCCACTTGTCAATGAAACAAATAGTTAAGAATGTGCCTAACACATCAAAACAGGAGCTCTGAGGAATTCAGTGGAAAAGGATCAGTTGTGTTATTATGATACAGGGTTGTTGAGGACATCAAAGAATGATATGGGAGGAAATGCAGGCTGGAGGTTTACAGCTGGAAAAGGGCAGGTCACTGAGAAGATCCCGGTGAACCATGAGCTATTTGCAACTGAACAAACAAAGCAGATAGCTAGACTTTGAGGAAGTGTTATTGAAATTCCTTAAACATCCAATCATCGCAGAAGCATCTGAGGGAAGCAAGAAGAGCGTGACAAGGGCATCGCAGAGACGACTGTTAAAGGGGCAGTGTTATCTTACAAAAGCATTGGCAAAGCAAAAAAAAAAGGGCTTGGATGTTCTGCAATAGGAGAATAAGATAATGGATGTTGCCAGCTATTCATGGTGGGGATCCAATCTTGTCTGCACCCAATGTCCACGCACTTCCCACAGAGGCCACTAGATAGTGATCAGAAGCAGAAATTATAATACAGTTTAGAATAATACAGCAGAGAAGGAGGCCATTCAGCCCATCGTGCCAAAGCCAGCTCTTTGAAAGAGCTATCCAAGTAGTCCCACTCCCCCTACTCTTTCCGCTTAGCCCTGCATATTTCCCCCTTCAAATATGTATCCAATTCCCTCTTGAAAGTTACGATTGAATCTGCTTCCACCGCTCTTTCAGGCAGTGCATTCATAATAACTCGCTGCAGAAAAAAAATTCTCATCTCCCCTCTGGTTCTGTTGCCAATTACTGTAAAATCTGTGCCCTCTGGTTACTAAGCCTTCTGCCAATGGAAAGAGTTTCATAATTTTGAGCACCTCTATTAAATCTCCCCTTAAACTTCCCTGCTCTCAAGAGAGAATTGGTTTATTTTTTCCCCATCCCTGAACAGGTCTCTGAGGTCAATTGCCACACCACTACATCTTAGGCAAGCAATCAGGCCCCGGGGCCACGTTTATGCTTCAGTTGCACACTAGACGTCGGGGGAATTCCTAGAGATAAGCAGATAAAGGGGCTGTGTTGTCTTGCAAAAGCGTTAAGAGGAACAAATGTGGGTGAGGGAGCGCATTGGATTTCAAACTGGTTCAACCATAATTACAAATCTATGATCAAGCTTACATCAACGAGCTGATTTCAATGCAAAGTTTTAAAGGTGGAGCCAAAACTCCACAACATGTTAGAACACCCGCCCTTCATCAATGTGACCCGTTGGAGCTTTTACTTTACAATAGGATGTGTAGGTTTTCAATGTAAATTGGGCGGTATCCATATTTGGCCGATCAGTATTGTCGTTCTAACACCCGGCGGCAAGTTGAAAATCGACCCCTACGTTTCTAAGAGATGATACCGCTCCTTCAAGGAAATGAAACAAACGATTCCATCTCAGCGCAGCTCCACGACGCATGCGCACACAAGCCTTCCCGCTGCTATTACACAATCATAATTGGGGAAATGACTGTGTATCTTCCTGATAGGGTTTAACCTCTCACCCGGCTTCCCTATCGGCAGGAGAAGGCAGCACAATGGCGGGAGGAGCAAACGCTAAATGGGAGGAGAGCCGGCCACCTTGAGGACCTTGACCGATTTTGAGGAGGTTGCCCTCCAGCTCTTCAGGCAACTCAGCACTGAGGGCCAAAGGCCTCCCCCCCCACCCCCTCAAGTTTGGTTAGCAAGCAATGCCACCAGAGTACATGCTCAAGCTCAATGCCATGTGACTTATTCTGCCGTAAGCTATATTTTATGGGTTGCCATGACAACAACTTGCATTTATATAGTGCCTCTAATGTAGTAAAGCGTCCCAAGGTGCTTCGCATGAGTGATTATCACACAAAACCTGACACTGAGCCACATAATGAGATTTTAGGACAGGTGACCAAAAGCTTGGTCAAAGAGGTAGGTTCTAAGCAGCGTCCTAAAGGAGGAGAGGTAAAGAAGCAGAGAGGTTTAGAGATGGAATTCCAGAGCTTAGGGCCCAGGCAGCTGAAGGCACGGCCGCCAATGGTGAAGCGATGGAAATCGGGGATGCGCAAGAGGCCAGAATTAGAGGAGCTCAATGACAAATATCATTGTCACTTGTTTCCCTTCTTCTCTTTCTCTCGATGAGCACCGTGAGGCTCTGTCAGTGCCCAGTGACCTCAGACTTAGCCCATCAGCTCAGAACATCAAGCGTCACCTACTTGTCAACACCAGCTCAGCTATGGCCACCCTGGAGATTTGGATACAAGGGTGAGGAGCCTGCATTGGGTGATTGCAAGAGCTCAGCTGTGGAGGTGGTGGCAGGAGCAGGAACAGCAACCTGCAGCCTGCTGGTTTAGCTCGCATCCATCCTCATCTGCGGAGCCCAGAGATCTGGGCCTAAGGGTCAAATATGGTGGGCAGCGCACATGCATTCGTTCCGTGCCGGAAGTGCGCCGCCCGCCATATTGGTTAGGGCTCCTCCGTAGGCATCCAGTGCCATGCCACGCATATGGGGGAGTCAGCTTCCAGACTCTGCCACAACCTCTTTTGTGAATCAAAGTCTACGAGGACAGAGATCAAGTAAAGGTTCCTCTGCCTGCAGTTCATAGTGAAACATCCCAAGGCACTTCACAAGAGTGATTATCAAACAAAATTTGACACCGAGCCACACAAGGAGATATTAGGACAGGTGACCAAAAGCTTGGTCAAAGAGGTAGGTTTTTCAGGAACGTCTTAAAGGAGGAGAGAGAGGCGGAGAGGTTTAGGGAGGGAATTCCAGAGGTTAGGGCCTAGTCAGTTGAAGGCACGGTGGAGCCAATGGTGGAGCGATTAAAATCGTGGATGTGCAAGAGGTCAGAATTGGAGGAGCGTGGAGATCTCGCAGAGCTGTAGGGCTGGAGTAGGTTACAGAGATAGGGAGGGGCGAGGCCATGGAGGGATTTGAAAACAAGGATGAGAGTTTTAAAACCGAGGCGTTGCCAGACCGGGAGCCAATGTAGGTCAGCGAGCACAGTGGGTGATGGGTGAACGGGATTCGGTGAGAGTTAGGATACGGGCATCAGAGGTTTGGATGAGCTCAAGTTTATGGAGGATGGAAGATGGGAGGCCGGCCAGGAGGGCATTGGAATAGTCAAGTCTAGAGGTAACAAAGGCATGGATGAGGGTTTCAGCAGCAGATGAGGGATAATGGTGGTTAATGTGGCAGCCTCACCTGCTTGGCATCCCTTTCATTCCTCTAAATAACATAAATATAAAATAATTCCAATAGGAACATAAAGTGCACCAACTAAAAATGGCAGTGCAGAAACTCTGGGCACAAAGGGGTAGATTTTGACTCTGTACGATTGTGTCAAACAGGTGATAGTGAGGAGCAACCCGTTTTACATCAGGCTGCCGACTCGTTATCAGCCATTTGACACTATCGCACAAAGTCAAGATCTACCCCAAAGAGTCTGAAAATAAAGTGGGGCCAAAATAATTTGCCAATCAAACAACAACAAAAACCGCACCTACAATACGGCCTCTTCTGCAGCCCCCCAAGTGATGGCAGCTCCCCTCTAAAAGCTGAATTCCTGCAGGGCAGCAGCAAACTGGGGAGACTGCAAGACACTTCCCCGGTGGGAATGCTGAGAATTTGTGCATGAGCTCATTAACTGAATTCTAATACTATATTGACCCTGTTTTCTGCCAGAATATACTGGCCCCTCCCTCCAGTCCTGACCAAAGCAAAGTTCTTGAACTGCTCAAAATAAGCAGAGGTCCAACGTGCGTGATCCCCTCCCGCATTTCCAAACCTCGCATCCCTTTATGTCGCCACTGGAGAATTTGCAGTACAAAATGTGCCCGAACTCTGGGGTCTCAATTTGCTAAATAACATTCTTACATCTATATTAGGTGTGAGCTGCAGCTCAGTGAGTAGCACTCTCACCTCTGAGTCACAAAGCTCATAGGTTCATAGTCCCACACTAGAGTCTTGAACACACAATCCAGGCTGATACTCCGATGCAGTACTGAGGGAGTCAGAGGTGACGACTTTCAGATGACACTTTAAATCAAGACCCCCCCCCCACTTTCAAAAGGAAAGGCGCCTGAAAAGTGACATCACGGAAAATGCTAGAATCTATTATTGAGGATGTGGTAACAGGGCACTTAGAAAATCGTAATATGATCAGGCAGAGTCAACATGGTTTTATGAAAGGGAAATCGAGTTAGAGTTTTTTGAGGGTGTAACTAGCAGGGTAGATAAAGAGGAACCAGTGGATGTCGAATATTTGGATTTTCAAAAGGTATTCGTTAGGGTGCCACACAAAAGGTGCCCCAGTCCATCACTGGCATCTCCACATCACACAAAAGGTTGTTACACAAGGTGAGGGCTCATGGGGTTGGGGGTAATATATTAGCATGGATAGAGGATTGGTTAACGGACAGAAAACAGAGTAGGAAGAAACAGGTCATTTTCAGGTTGGCAGGCTGTAACTAGTTGGGTGCCGCAAGGATCAGTGCTTGGGCCTCAGCTATTTACAATCTATATTAATGACTTAGATGAAGGGACCGAGCGTAATGTATCCAAGTTTGCTGACAATACAAAGCTAGGTAGGAAAGTAAGCTGTGAGGAGGACACAAAGAGTCTGCAAAGTGATATAGACAGGTTAAGTGAGTGGGCAAGAAGGTGGCAGCTGGAATATAATATGGGGAAATGTGAGGTTATTCACTTTGGTAAGAAGAATAGAAAAACAGAATATTTTTTAGATGGTGAGAAACTATTAAATGTTGGTGCTCAGAGGGATTTGGGTGTCCTCGTACGAGAAACACAGAAAGTTAACGTGCAGGTACAGCAGGCAATTGTACAGGGATTTGGTGAGACCACACCTGGAGTACTGTGTACTATTTTGGTCTCTTTACCTAAGGAAGGATATACTTGCCTTAGAGGCTGTGCAACGAAGGTTCACTAGATTGATTCCTGGGATGAGAGGGTTGTCCTATGAGGAGAGATTGAGTAGAATCGGCCTAGACTCTCTGGAGTTTAGAAGAATGAGAGGTGATTGCATTGAAACATATAAGGTTCTGAAAGGGCTTGACAAAGGAGATGCTGAGAGGCTGTTTCCCCTGGCTGGAGAGTCAAGAACTAGAGGGCATAGTCTCAGGATAAGGGAATGGCCATTTAAGACTAAGATGAGGAGGAATTTCTTCACTCAGAGGGTTGTGAATCTTTGAGATTGCCTGCCTCAGAGGGCTGTGGATGTTCAGTCGTTGAGTATATTCAAGACTGAGATCGATAGATTTTTGGACACGAAGGGAATCAAGGGATATGGGGATCGGGCGGGAAAGTGGAGTTGAGGTTGAAGATCAGCCATGATCTGATTGAATGGCGGAGCAGGCTCGAGGGGCCGTATGGCCTACTCCTGCTCCTATTTCTTATGTTCCTATCACTGGAGCCTCGTCTCTTGGACAAAAGTCTTTACTTTGGCCATTTAATGTCCATATCGCATCGCCTTGTAACACGTCGCTGACATTCCCAGCAGCCAGTATTGCTGAGGCATTATTGGCGGAATCTACACTGTAAAATGCGCTGGTGTCAAAAAACGAGGGGAGATCTGGCACAGATTCCCAATCCATTCGTACAGCGAAAAAATAAACAAATCAAGTTCAACTGACTTTCTTGGACCATGAAAACTAATTTTAAAGAACTCTTCAGAGCTGTTAACTTGTGGAAGAGACTGCCACCTAGTGTGAGATTGAGGCAGTCAAAGAAATTAGTAAATCGGGAATGAACTGCCTGAAAGCGTGATCATGATGTGGAGATGCCGGTGATGGACTGGGGTTGACAATTGTAAACAATTTTACAACACCAAGTTATAGTCCAGCAATTTTATTTTAAATTCACAAGCTTTCGGAGGCTACCTCCTTAGTCAGGTGAACGATGTGAAAATGAAATCCTCGAGATGAAATCGCATTTATAATTCACAGAACAATGCTTGGTGAGTACAGACAGTTTTTTCAACTGCCCGTTGCCAAGGCAATCAGTGTGCAGACAGACAGGTGTTACCTGCCAGGTCTCACAGAATATACAAATCACCAAAAAAAAACAACAAACAAAAAAAAACAGAGATAGAGAGGTAGAAACATAGAAAAGACAGCAACTGACCCGTTATATTAAAAACAGATAACATTTGTTCGCTGGTGGGGTAACGTGTAGCGTGACATGAACCCAAGATCCCGGTTGAGGCCGTCCTCATGGGTGCGGAACTTGGCTATCAATTTCTGCTCGACGATTTTGCGTTGTCGTGTGTCTCGAAGGCCGCCTTGGAGTACGCTTACCCGAAGGTCGGTGGATGAATGTCCATGACTGCTGAAGTGTTCCCCGACTGGGAGGGAACCCTCCTGTTTGGCGATTGTTGCGCGGTGTCCGTTCATCCGTTGTCGCAGCGTCTGCATGGTCTCGCCAATGTACCATGCTCTGGGGCATCCTTTCCTGCAACGTATGAGGTAGACAACGTTGGCCGAGTCACAGGAGTATGAACCATGCACCTGGTGGGTGGTGTCCTCTCGTGTGATGGTGGTATCTGTGTCGATGATCTGGCATGTCTTGCAGAGGTTACCGTGGCAGGGTTGTGTGGTGTCATGGACGCTGTTCTCTTGAAAGCTAGGTAATTTGCTGCGAACGATGGTCTGTTTGAGGTTGGGTGGCTGTTTAAAGGCGAGTAGTGGAGGTGTGGGGATGGCCATAGCGAGGTGTTTGTCCTCATTGATGACATGTTGAAGGCTGCGGAGAACATGGCGTAGTTTCTCCGCTCCGGGGAAGTACTGGACGACAAAGGGTACTCTGTTGGTTGCGTCCCGTGTTAGTCTCCTGAGGAGGTCTATGCGATTTTTTGCTGTGGCCCGTCGGAACTGTCGATCGATGAGTCGAGCGTCATATCCCGTTCTTACTAGGGCGTCTTTCAGCGTCTGTAGGTGTCCATCGCGTTCCTCCTCGTCTGAGCAGACCCTGTGTATTCGCAGGGCCTGTCCATAAGGGATGGCCTCTTTGACGTGGTTAGGGTGGAAGCTGGAAAAGTGGAGCATCGTGAGGTTGTCCGTGGGCTTGCGGTAGAGTGAGGTGCTGAGGTGCCCGTCTTTGATGGAGATTCGTGTGTCCAAGAAAGAAACTGATTCTGAGGAGTAGTCCATGGTGAGCTTGATGGTGGGATGGAACTTGTTGATGTTATCGTGTAGTCTCTTTAGTGATTCCTTGCCGTGGGTCCATAGAAAGAAAATGTCGTCGATGTATCTGGTGTATAGTGTTGGTTGGAGGTCTTGTGCAGTGAAGAAGTCCTGCTCGAACTTGTGCATGAAAATGTTGGCGTATTGGGGTGCGAATTTGGTCCCCATGGCTGTTCCGTGTGTTTGGGTAAAGAACTGGTTATCGAAGGTGAAGACATTGTGATCCAGGATGAAGCGGATGAGTTGTAGGATGGCGTCTGGAGATTGGCTGTTGTTGGTGTTGAGTATTGATGCTGTCGCAGGGATGCCGTCATCGTAGGGGATACTGGTGTATAGTGCCGAGACGTCCATCGTGGTGAGAAGTGTTCCTGGTTCAACTGGTCCGTGGGTACTGAGTTTTTGTAGGAAGTCTGTAGTGTCGCGACAGAAGCTGGGGGTTCCCTGTACGATGGGTTTCAGGATGCCCTCGACGTATCCAGAGAGGTTCTCACACAGGGTTCCGTTGCCTGATACGATAGGACATCCGGGTGTGTTGGCTTTGTGTATCTTTGGGAGGCAGTAGAAGTCTCCCACGCGGGGAGTACGTGGGATGAGAGTGCGTAGGATGATTTGAAGGTCTGGATCGAAGGTCTTGATCAGTTTGTTGAGCTGGTGGGTGTGTTCTTTGGTCGGATCTGCGGGTAACCGTCTGTAGTGTTCCTGGTTGTTCAGTTGTCGGTATGCTTCTTTGCAATAGTCCGTTCTGTTCTGTATGACTATGGCTCCTCCTTTGTCCGCTGGTTTGATGACGATGTTGCGGTTGGTCTTGAGAGCGTTGATGGCGTTGCGTTGTGCTCGGGTGACATTCTGGACTGTCTTCTGAGTGCGGCTGATGAATCTGGCATTGACGCATTTCCTGACAGCTTGAGCATACATGTCCAGCTGAGGGCAGCGACCCTCCGGAGGAGTCCAGTTTGACTCTTTCCTCTTCGGTCGCTGTACCGCGGATCCCTCTGTCTGCTGTTCCGGATCGTCGATTGTCTCATTGGGTTCGCTGCTGAAATCTTGGGGTTTGTGGTAGAATTCCCGGAGCCTCATTCTCCTGATGAATTCCTCTGTGTCCGCCGCGAGACTAGTGGGGTCCATTTTGGTGGTGGGGCAGAAATTGAGCCCTCGGCTGAGAACTTCGATTTCGTCTGGTTGAAGGGTGTGGTCGGACAAATTGACAATAGACTTCCCTGTGGTTGCAACCGTGGTACCAGGGGAAGCTTGGTCGATGCTGGTGGTGATGCCGAGTTTCTCAAGCTTCCTGCTCTTGGTTTTCATGTAGGCAGCGTAGTT
The DNA here is from genome assembly GCF_035084215.1 of Heptranchias perlo. NCBI lineage: Eukaryota > Metazoa > Chordata > Chondrichthyes > Hexanchiformes > Hexanchidae > Heptranchias > Heptranchias perlo. The sequence goes on along the minus strand of NC_090325.1, from coordinate 9,085,977 downwards.
CCGTTGCCTCGTCTGTTTGGCGGTGTCTCGTAGCTGGTCTGCTGTGTCCTGAGTACAGGTTGAGAGTATGGACTCTATCTTGGTTTCGAGGTTGTGGCGTCTGCTGTAGAGTTGGTGTATGAGATGGTTGCGGAGTGTGCGAGAGGTACGGCGGCAGAGTCTCTCAGCGTAATCCAAGTTGTATGTGGACCTGAGTGGGTTCGTGATCTGGAGTCCTTTCGGGATCTTGTCTGCTTTCTTGCAGCTCTGTAAAAACTTGATGTCTGTGTCTAAATGCGCGATCTTCTTGGATATCCTTTCCACTGTGAGCCGGCAGTTTGTGGTGTCGATGGTAGTCATGATGTGGAGATGCCGGTGATGGACTGGGGTTGACAATTGTAAACAATTTTACAACACCGACAACTGGACAACTGGACAACCAGGAACACTACAGACAGTTCCCCGCAGATCCGACCAAAGAACACACCCACCAACTCAACAAACTGATCAAGACCTTCGATCCAGACCTTCAAAGCATCCTACGCACTCTCATCCCACGTACTCCCCGCGTGGGAGACTTCTACTGCCTCCCAAAGATACACAAAGCCAACACACCCGGACGTCCTATCGTATCAGGCAACGGAACCCTGTGTGAGAACCTCTCTGGATACATCGAGGGCATCCTGAAACACATCGTACAGGGAACCCCCAGCTTCTGTCGCGACACTACAGACTTCCTACAAAAACTCAGTACCCACGGACCAGTTGAACCAGGAACACTTCTCACCACGATGGACGTCTCGGCACTATACACCAGTATCCCCCACGATGACGGCATCGCTGCGACAGCATCAATACTCAACACCAACAACAGCCAATCTCCAGACGCCATCCTACAACTCATCCGCTTCATCCTGGATCACAATGTCTTCACCTTCGATAACCAGTTCTTTACCCAAACACACGGAACAGCCATGGGGACCAAATTCGCACCCCAATACGCCAACATTTTCATGCACAAGTTCGAGCAGGACTTCTTCACTGCACAAGACCTCCAACCAACACTATACACCAGATACATCGACGACATTTTCTTTCTATGGACCCACGGCAAGGAATCACTAAAGAGACTACACGATAATATCAACAAGTTCCATCCCACCATCAAGCTCACCATGGACTACTCCTCAGACTCAGTTTCTTTCTTGGACACACGAATCTCCATCAAAGACGGGCACCTCAGCACCTCACTCTACCGCAAGCCCACGGACAACCTCACGATGATCCACTTTTCCAGCTTCCACCCTAACCACGTCAAAGAGGCCATCCCCTATGGACAGGCCCTGCGAATACACAGGGTCTGCTCAGACGAGGAGGAACGCGATGGACACCTACAGACGCTGAAAGACGCCCTAGTAAGAACGGGATATGACACTCGACTCATCGATCGACAGTTCCGACGGGCCACAGCAAAAAATCGCATAGACCTCCTCAGGAGACTAACACGGGACGCAACCAACAGAGTACCCTTTGTCGTCCAGTACTTCCCCGGAGCGGAGAAACTACGCCATGTTCTCCGCAGCCTTCAACATGTCATCAATGAGGACAAACACCTCGCTATGGCCATCCCCACACCTCCACTACTCGCCTTTAAACAGCCACCCAACCTCAAACAGACCATCGTTCGCAGCAAATTACCTAGCTTTCAAGAGAACAGCGTCCATGACACCACACAACCCTGCCACGGTAACCTCTGCAAGACATGCCAGATCATCGACACAGATACCACCATCACACGAGAGGACACCACCCACCAGGTGCATGGTTCATACTCCTGTGACTCGGCCAACGTTGTCTACCTCATACGTTGCAGGAAAGGATGCCCCAGAGCATGGTACATTGGCGAGACCATGCAGACGCTGCGACAACGGATGAACGGACACCGCGCAACAATCGCCAAACAGGAGGGTTCCCTCCCAGTCGGGGAACACTTCAGCAGTCATGGACATTCATCCACCGACCTTCGGGTAAGCGTACTCCAAGGCGGCCTTCGAGACACACGACAACGCAAAATCATCGAGCAGAAATTGATAGCCAAGTTCCGCACCCATGAGGATGGCCTCAACCGGGATCTTGGGTTCATGTCACGCTACACGTTACCCCACCAGCGAACAAATGTTATCTGTTTTTAATATAACGGGTCAGTTGCTGTCTTTTCTATGTTTCTACCTCTCTATCTCTTTTTTTTTGTTTGTTGTTTTTTTTTGGTGATTTGTATATTCTGTGAGACCTGGCAGGTAACACCTGTCTGTCTGCACACTGATTGCCTTGGCAACGGGCAGTTGAAAAAACTGTCTGTACTCACCAAGCATTGTTCTGTGAATTATAAATGCGATTTCATCTCGAGGATCTCATTTCACATCGTTCACCTGACGAAGGAGCTAGCCTCCGAAAGCTTGTGAATTTAAAATAAAATTGCTGGACTATAACTTGGTGTTGTAAAATTGTTTACAATTGAAAGGGTGATGGTAGCAGATTCAATAATAACTTTCAAAAGGCAATTGGGTATGATTGAATCTGCTTCCACCACCCCTTCAGACAATGCATTCCAGATCATAACAACTCACTGCCTAAAAATAGCTCTCCTCATCTCCCCTCTTGTTCTTTTGTGGACACTAAGGGAATCAAGGGATAGGGCAGGAAAGTGGAGTTGAGGTAGAAGATCCCTTGATCTGATTGAATGGCAGAGCGGGCTCGAGGGGCCGTGTGGCCTACTCCTGCTCCTATTTCTTATGTTCTTATATTTGTCAATAACCTCCAATCAGGTTTCCACCCCTGCCACAGCATTGAAACCGCCATTATCAAAGTCACAAATGACATCCTATGTGAATGTGACCGTGGCAAACAATCCCTCCTCGTCCTTCTCAACCCACCTGTAGCCTTTGACACGGTTGACCACACCATCCTCCTCCAAAGCCTCTCCCCCTTTGTGGCTGCTCAGTCATTGAGTATATTCAAGGCTGAGATAGATAGATTTTTGGACTCTAAGGGAATCAAGGGATATGAGGATTGGGCGGGAAAGTGGAGTTGAGGTCGAAGATCAGCCATGATCTGACTGCATGGCGGAGCAGGCTCGAGGGGCGGTATGGCCTACTCCTGCTCCTCTTTCTTAGGTTCATGTTCTCCTCTATAGTCCAGCTGAGTGGAACTGCACTTGCCTGGTTCCATTCCTATCAATCCAGTTGTAGTCAGAGAATCACCTGCAATCTTTTCTCTTCCCACTCCTGCACTTTTACCTCTGGAGTCCCCCAAACATCTATCCTTGGCACCCCCCTATTTCTCATCTACATGCTGACCCTCGGTGCCATCATCCGAACACATGATGTCAGGTTCCACAAGTACACTGATGACACCCAGCTCTACCCCGTCACCACCTCTCTCGACCCCTCCACTGTCTCTGTTTGACCGATGAGAAAAAATTTCCTCCAATTCCCTCTCTCCTGTTGGGAAGACCGAAGCCATTGTCTTCAGGTCCCCACCACGAACTCCGTTCCCCAGCCACCAACTCCATCCCTTTCCCTGGCCATTGTCTGAGGCCGAACAGGAGGTTCATAACCTCGGTGTCCTAATTGGCCCTGAGCTGAGCTTCCGACCACATATCATCTCCATCACCAAGACCGCCTACTTCCATCTCTGTAACATCGCCCGTCTCCTCCCCGCCTCAGCCCATCTGCTGCGGGAACTCTCATCCGTGCCTTTGTTACCTCTAGACTCGACTATTCTAATGCTCACTTGAACTGATCCAAAACTCTGCTGCCTGTATCCTAACTGTATTTAACACACGGAACAGCCATGGGGACCAAATTCGCACCCCAATACGCCAACATTTTCATGCACAAGTTCGAGCAGGACTTCTTCACTGCACAGGACCTCCAACCAACACTATACACCAGATACATCGATGACATTTTCTTCCTATGGACCCACGGCGAAGAATCACTGAAGAGACTACACGATAACATCAACAAGTTCCATCCCACCATCAAACTCACCATGGACTACTCCTCAGAATCGGTTTCTTTCTTGGACACACAAATCTCCATCAAAGACGGGCACCTCAGCACCTCACTCTACCGCAAGCCCACGGACAACCTCACGATGCTCCACTTTTCCAGCTTCCACCCCAACCACGTCAAAGAGGCCATCCCCTATGGACAGGCCCTGCGAATACACAGGGTCTGCTCAGACGAGGAGGAACGCGATGGACACCTACAGACGCTGAAAGACGCCCTCGTAAGAACGGGATATGACGCTCGACTTGTCGATCGACAATTCCGACGGGCCACAGCGAAGAATCGCATAGACCTCCTCAGAAGACAAACACGGGACGCAACCAACAGAGTACCCTTCGTCGTCCAGTACTTCCCTGGAGCGGAGAAACTACACCATGTTCTCCGCAGCCTTCAACATGTCATCGATGATGACGAACACCTCGCTAAGGCCATCCCCACGCCTCCACTGCTCGCCTTTAAACAGCCACCCAACCTCAAACAGACCATCGTTCGCAGCAAGTTACCCAGTTTTCAGGAGAACAGCGTCCACGACACCACACAACCCTGCCACGGCAACCTCTGCAAGACATGCCAGATCATCGACACGGATACCACCATCACACGAGAGGACACCACCCACCAGGTACATGGTTCATACTCCTGTGACTCGGCCAACGTTGTCTACCTCATACGTTGCAGGAAAGGATGCCCCGGAGCATGGTACATTGGCGAGACCATGCAGACACTGCGACAACGGATGAACGGACACCGCGCAACAGTCGCCAGACAGGAGGGTTCCCTCCCAGTCGGGGAACACTTTAGCAGTCAAGGACATTCAGCCACCGATCTTCGGGTAAGCGTTCTCCAAGGCAGCCTTCGAGACACACGACAACGCAAAATCGTCGAGCAGAAGTTGATAGCCAAGTTCCGCACCCATGAGGACGGCCTCAACCGGGATCTTGGGTTCATGTCACGCTACACGTAACCCCACCAGCAAAAAGGGGGAAAAAAATTATGTTTTTTAATATTCTCTCTCTCTCTCTCTCTCTCTCTCTCTGCCATTTTGGGTTTCTTTCTGCCTGCCTGTGTAATAGACACAATGTATATCCAGTGTACTGGGACGTGCTGTTCTCCGTGACTGGCCTGTTTGAATAACAACGACACCTTTTGATTGGTGTGATGCTGTCCCAGCCTAGTATAAGATATGCGATTTGAGAACCTTTTCACTCATTCATCTGACGAAGGGGATAATCTCCGAAAGCTTGTGATTTTAAAATAAATTTGTTGGACTATAACCTGGTGTTGTAAGATTCCTTACATGTATCCTAACTCGCACTAAGTCACGTTCACCCATCAACCCACATCGGCTCGCGGTCCAGCAACGCCTCAATTTTAAAATTATCATACATGATTTCAAATCCTTCCCTGGCCTTGACCATCCCTATCGCTGTAACCTTCTCCAGCCCCACAGCCCTCCAAGATCTCTGCACTCCTCTGATTCTGGCCTCTTGCGCATCCACGGTTTTCATCGCTCCACCATTGGAAGCCGTTCCTTCAGCTGCCTAGGCCCTAAGCTCTGGAATTCCCTCCCTAAATCTCTCCGCCTCTCTATCCTCCTTTAAGACGCTCCTTTAAACCTACCTCTTTGACCAAGCCTGTCCTAATATCTTCTTGTATGGCTCGGTGTCAAATTTTGTTTGACAATCACTCTAGTCTTGGACATTTTACTATGTTAAAGGTGCTATATAAATGGAAGTGGTTGTTGTTGATATCTTAAATCTCTGGTCACTGACCCTCCTGCCAGTGAAAACGGTTTCTCCTTACTAGAATGATTCCAGGGATGAGGGGCTTTAGTTATGTGGATAGACTGGAGAAGCTGGGATTGTTCTCCTTGGAACGGAGAAGTTTGAGAGGAGATTTGACAGAAGTGTTCAAAATCATGAAGGGTCTAGACAAAATAGATAGAGAGAAACTGTTCCCATTGGCGGAAGGGTCAAGAACCAGAGGACATAGATTGAAGGTGATTGGCAAAAGAACCAAAGATGACGTGAGGAAAAACTTTTTTACCCAGCGAGTGGTTATGATCTGGAACGCACTGCCGGAGGGGGTGGTGGAGGCAGATTCAATCATGGCCTTCAAAAGGGAACTTGAAAGGAAAAAAATTGCAAGGCTACGGGGATAGGGCGGGGGAGTGGGACTAGCTGGATTGCTCTTGCATGGAGCCGGCACGGACTCCATGGGCCGAATGGCCTCCTTCCGTTCTGTAACCTTTCTATGATTTCTTACTTATTCGATCAAAACACCCAAAGTTTTGAACACCTCTATTAAATCTCCCTTTAACCTTCTCTGCTCTGAGGCGAGCAATCCCAGCATCTCCAGTCTCTCCACATAACTGAGGTCCCTGGTCCCTGGCACCATTCTAGTAAATCTCCTCTGCACCCTCTCCAAGACCCTGACATCCTTCCTGAAGTGCGGTGCCCAAAGTTGCACACAATACTCCAGATGTGATTTATAGCATAACTCGGATGAGCCAGAAACATGGCAATTCCCATTAAATAAAACAGTTCGTTTTTAACCATTTCTGCAACAGAGCCATCCAGCCGCCCTCCCCTATCAGATAATCTGTCAATCACTCGGAGGACCCGCCTTAGAATCATAGAATCATAGAAGTTACAACATGGAAACAGGCCCTTCGGCCCAACATGTCCATGTCGCCCAGTTTATACCACTAAGCTAGTCCCAATTGCCTGCACTTGGCCCATATCCCTCGATACCCATCTTCCCCATGTAACTGTCCAAATGCTTTTTAAAAGACAAAATTGTACCCGCCTCTACTACTGCCTCTGGCAGCTCGTTCCAGACACTCACCACCCTTTGAGTGAAAAAATTGCCCCTCTGGATCCTTTTGTATCTCTCCCCTCTCACCTTAAATCTGTGCCCCCTCGTTATAGACTCCCCTACCTTTGGGAAAAGATTTTGACTATCGACCTTATCTATGCCCCTCATTATTTTATAGACTTCTATAAGATCACCCCTTAACCTCCTACTCTCCAGGGAATAAAGTCCCAGTCTGTCTAACCTCTCCCTGTAAGTCAAACCATCAAGTCCCGGTAGCATCCTAGTAAATCTTTTCTGCACTCTTTCTAGTTTAATAATATCCTTTCTATAATAGGGTGACCAGAACTGTACACAGTACTCCAAGTGTGGCCTCACCAATGCCCTGTACAACTTCAACAAGACATCCCAACTCCTGCATTCAATGTTCTGACCAATGAAACCAAGCATGCTGAATGCCTTCTTCACCACCCTATCCACCTGTGACTCCACTTTCAAGGAGCTATGAATCTGTACTCCTAGATCTCTTTGTTCTATAACTCTCCCCAACGCCCTACCATTAACGGAGTAGGTCCTGGCCCGATTCGATCTACCAAAATGCATCACCTCACATTTATCTAAATTAAACTCCATCTGCCATTCATCGGCCCACTGGCCCAATTTATCAAGATCCCGTTGCAATCCTAGATAACCTTCTTCACTGTCCACAATGCCACCAATCTTGGTGTCATCTGCAAACTTACTAACCATGCCTCCTAAATTCTCATCCAAATCATTAATATAAATAACAAATAACAGCGGACCCAGCACCGATCCCTGAGGCACACCGCTGGACACAGGCATCCAGTTTGAAAAACAACCCTCGACAACCACCCTCTGTCTTCTGTCGTCAAGCCAATTTTGTATCCAATTGGCTACCTCACCTTGGATCCCATGAGATTTAACCTTATGTAACAACCTACCATGCGGTACCTTGTCAAATGCTTTGCTGAAGTCCATGTAGACCACGTCTACTGCACAGCCCTCATCTATCTTCTTGGTTACCCCTTCAAAAAACTCAATCAAATTCGTGAGACATGATTTTCCTCTCACAAAACCATGCTGACTGTTCCTAATTAGTCCCTGCCTCTCCAAATGCCTGTAGATTCTGTCCCTCAGAATACCCTCTAACAACTTACCCACTACAGATGTCAGGCTCACTGGTCTGTAGTTCCCAGGCTTTTCCCTGCCGCCCTTCTTAAACAAAGGCACAACATTTGCTACCCTCCAATCTTCAGGCACCTCACCTGTAGCGGTGGATGATTCAAATATCTCTGCTAGGGGACCCGCAATTTCCTCCCTAACCTCCCATAACGTCCTGGGATACATTTCATCAGGTCCCGGAGATTTATCTACCTTGATGCGCGTTAAGACTTCCAGCACCTCCCTCTCTGTAATATGTACACTCCTCAAGACATCACTATTTATTTCCCCAAGTTCCCTAACATCCATGCCTTTCTCAACCGTAAATACCGATGTGAAATATTCATTCAGGATCTCACCCATCTCTTGTGGTTCCGCACTTAGATGACCTTGTTGATCCTTAAGAGGCCCTACTCTCTCCCTAGTTACTCTTTTGCCCTTTATGTATTTGTAGAAGCTCTTTGGATTCACCTTTGCCTGATCTGCCAAAGCAATCTCATATCCCCTTTTTGCCCTCCTGATTTCTCTCTTAACTCTACTCCGGCAATCTCTATACTCTTCAAGGGATCCACTTGATCCCAGCTGCCTATGCATGTCATATGCCTCCTTCTTCTTTTTGACTAGGGCCTCAATCTCCCGAGTCATCCAAGGTTCCCTACTTCTACCAGCCTTGCCCTTCACTTTATAAGGAATGTGCTTACCCTGAACCCTGGTTAACACACTTTTGAAAGCCTCCCACTTACCAGACGTCCCTTTGCCTGCCAACAGACTCTCCCAATCAACTTCTGAAAGTTCCTGTCTAATACCATCAAAATTGGCCTTTCCCCAATTTAGAATTTTAACTTTTGGGCCAGACCTATCCTTCTCCATAGCTATCTTAAAACTAATGGAATTATGATCACTGGTCCCAAAGTGATCCCTCACTAACACTTCTGTCACCTGCCCTTCCTTATTTCCCAAGAGGAGGTCAAGTTTTGCCCCCTCTCGAGTCGGGCCATCCACATACTGAATGAGAAATTCCTCCTGAATACACTCAACAAATTTCTCTCCATCCAAGCCCCTAATGCTATGGCTGTCCCAGTCAATGTTGGGAAAGTTAAAGTCCCCTACTATTACCACCCTATTTTTCTTGCAGCTGTCTGTAATCTCCTTACATATTTGCTCCTCAATTTCCCGTTGACTATTCTTTTTCTTTGATTGATTGATTAGGAATAACGCACGCCGATTGGATCCTGCGGCCATCAATCAAATGGAGCAGGGCCGCCTCGCGCCGGCCCCGCCTTCGCCCGGCGATTTAAATAAAACGGCGTCGCGCACGGCTATTGGTCAACAGCAGTGTCAATCAGTGGCAAACCCGGAAACCCGCCCTTCCCCCCCCGACGTCGATTGGCCAAAGGGCCCTCGCGGTTCGTTGAACGGGAGGCGGGCGGGAGTGAGAGCGAGAGCTGTGATTGGCTGAGGCTGCTGTCACTCATCGGGACTGCGCAGCGCAGTGTAAGCGGACGTTTCCCCGGGTGATGGAGGAGCGAAAGGGGCCGGCGTCGGGCCTGGTCAACCCCAGCGTGTACCTGTTCGGTAAGCATGTAAGCGACGGGCGGAGCCGGCGGCACAGACCAGCGCTCGGTGGGAGGTGAAAACAAGGACAACAGCGGGTGTAACCTCGGGACACTGGGCCGGGTCGCCCCTCCTCCCCCCCCCCCATCGCAAGTCCAGACCCCTGGATTAATTCTAGACGTTTCCTTGGTTATTAATTCTAGAGCAGCCCCATCTATCACCCTTTAGAGGTGCCAGAACACCCACCTTATAGCACCTGTCACCAAATCTCGAAAATTCTCCCCTTGCATAAATTGTAATTCTTTGTAAAGAACATTATTCTAGAATATTCTCCCTGTTAAATTGAAGAACCCCATTCAATGCAGGAGCCTCAAGTTATTGGTGCTAGAACCTTCTCTCTTTCACTGTCATCTGATCTTAACTCTAGAACGCCCTGTATCTGCGGCACCTGGTGTGCTAGAACGGCACCTACATGTTGATTCTAGACTCCTCAACTCTAGAACTCAAGTCCACAACTATCACCCCCCTCTCTTTCTCCCCTCTTTCCCCCCCCCCCAAAAAAAAGATGGTTATCAATTCTAGAGTATTCACCACCCTTCACATCACCTCTGCTGTTAAATGTCCAATATTCTCCCCTCCTTGTATTGCCACTGTCTGCCTGTGGTCTGCAGTCCTTGCTCCCTCCAAGTGCCATTGTGTGCCCATTACCAGTCAATCACCTCAACACCAACTTGCGTTTGTATAGCCCCTTTAACATAGGACTATGTCTTAATGTGCTTCACAGGAGCGTAATCAGACAAAAATTAATAACGAGCCAAAGAGGAGATATTAAGAGGGGTGACTAAAATCTTGGTCAAAGAGGTGGGTGTTAAGTGGGAGAGGTTAGAGAAGGAATTCCAGAGCTTAAAGTCTAGCTGGCTGAAAGCATTGCTGGCAATGGTCAGGCAAAGAGAGTGGGTGATGCGCAAGAGGCTAGAGTTGGAAGAAGGCAGAGTTCACGGAGGGTTGTAGGGCTGTAGGAGATAGGGAGGAGTGTGACAATGGAGGAATTTGAACACATAGATGAGAATTTTAAATTTGAGGCTTTGTTGCACTGGGAGCCAATGTAGGCCAGCGAACACAGAATTTGGAGCAGGTTATGATCCAGGTGCAGAAATTTGGATGAGCTTTGGTTTATGGCGGGTGGAAGATGGGAGGCTGGCCAAGAGCGCATTGGAATAGTGGGCACATGTCCTTACCAAAACTGTTTAACATAAGGACTTGGGTTAAACAGTTAGTGATGGTTAAGCTGGGTCATTTGGACCATCCAAGGTTGCTGGCAAATCCAGCAAGCTGAAGGCAGATGTCCACCATGTAACAGAGCGTTAGGGTTAGATGTACTGCTGAAACTCCAGGTCTCCGAATGGTGGAATTCATTTGGAGGTGTAGAGCTTCATGGTGTACATGCTGTCAGGAAGATGGGTAGAAATGTGTTAACATGGGTTGAGTTGTTCTGTCTATGCTGCTTATAAAGAACTTCTAGTACTTTCTGTCTCCTGAGCCAGAACTCGTACATATGTTGATCTGTTGTTTAAAAACCAGCTTCTCTACCCGTCACCCCTGTGCTCGCTGGCCTACTTTGGCTCCCAGTACAACAAAGCCTCTCTAGCGCTCTCTCCTCCTCCTTTTAGACGCTTCTTAAAACCTACCTCTTTGACCAACTTTTGGCCACCTGTCATAATCTCCTTATGTGGCTTGGTGTCAAATTTTGTTTGCTGACACTCCTGTGAAGCGCCTTGGGACATTATACTACATCAAAGGTGCTACATAAATGAAGGTAGTTGTTGTTGTGACCTTCTTCCTCTAGTTGGGTGCGAGGGGAGAGAGAGATAAGTGAAGTTGATGTGCGTTCAAGATGAGACGCCTGGCGATGGATGTTTGGAACCAAATCAATCCTCGAGCAGACTCGGTAATCTGATGCCTGAACCAGCAGGTCCAGAGTATTCTGGGGAACATTTAATGATTGCTTAGCCAGCTAGGATCACTTCTGGAACCTGGAGGGTAGGCCAGCAGACAATATGAAAATCTGACATGCCCATTATGCTTAAAACTCAGTAACACTAAGAAGCACTGCATGAAGAACAGATAACTGACAGTGAATTTAAGGCAGTAATTTTAACCTCCGATTGTTCAGTGCTATAGCTTGTTTGAAGATTTGCCCCATATTTTAAGATGTTATTAGAACCGGTTAATTCTATGATAGACTTCTGACTCACCCCATCGTGATTTTTGAACACTAAGCTGGCAGTGGGTATATACACCTCATGGTGTGATGCTAAACCACATGGAGCCGAATGGTTCCAGGATGGTTCCCTGATCTGGACCAATAACAGTGGTGCTACAATTTGCTACAATGCCCCTAGGTTGGTGAGTGTGGAAAAAACAAAGAAAATTAGCCTGGGTTGCCACTCAATTACTACCCTGCTAGACAGTACGCATAGGTGGTCACAAGACCCGGCCTGGCAATGATACTCCCCATGGTCAGTCAGCCCGTTGCACTCTTTATTTCCTTTCATACATGAAGAATGCCCACTTAGGTTAAGTGCCAGAGGGCAGCTGGCACCCACAGAACCGTACCTCATCAAGTCGATCCATTCAACAGAAGAGAATGGACTATGAGGCCAGTTATTGCACCTCTTTTTATTCGTTCATGGGATGTGGGCGTCGCTGGCAAGGTTAGCATTTATTGCCCATCCCTAATTGCCCTTGAAAAGGTGGTGGTGAGCCGCCTTCTTGAACCGCTGCAGTCCGTGTGGTGAAGGTTCTCCCACCGTGCTGTTAGGTAGGGAGTTCCAGGATTTTGACCCAGCGACAATGAAGGAACAGTGATATATTTCCAAGTTGGGATGGTGTGTGACTTGGAGGGGAACATGCAGATGGTGGTGTTCCCATGTATCTGCTGCCCTTATCCTTCTAGGTGGTAGAGATCGCGGGTTTGGGAGGTGCTGTCGAAGAAGCCTTTGGCGAGCTGTTGCAGTGCGTCATGTAGATGGGACACACTGTAGCCACAGTGCGCCAGTGGTGAAGGGAGTGAATGTTTAGGGTGGTGGATGGGGTGCCAATCAAACGGGCTGCTTTGCCCCGGATGCTGTCGAGCTTCTTGAGTGTTGTTGTTGCTGCACTCATCCAGGCCATTGGAGAGTATTCCATCACACTCCTGACTTGTGCCTTGTGGATGGTGGAAAGGCTTTGGGGAGTCAGGAGGTTAGTCACTTGCCGCAGAATACCTAGCCTCTGACCGGCTCTTGTAGCCATAGTATTTATGTGGCTGGTCCAGCTAAGTTTCTGGTCAATGGTGATCCCCAGGATGTTGATGGGGGATTTGACGATGGTAATGCCGTTGAATCTCTTGTTGGAGATGATCATTGCCTGGCACTTGTCTGGCGCAAATGTTCCTTGCCACTTATCAGCCCAAGCCTGGATGTTGTCCAGATCTTGCTGCATGCAGGCACGGACTGCTTCGTTATCTGAGGGGTTGTGAATGGAACTAAACACTGTGCAAACATCCCCATTTCTGACCTTATGATGGAGGGAAGGTCATTGTCTTGGGGCTGAGATTGGCCTCCAACAACCACTACCATTTTCCTTTGCATTAGGTATGACTCCAGCCATTGGAGCGTTTTCCCCCGATTCCCATTGACGTCAATTTTACTAAGGCTCCTTGGTGCCACGCTCGGTCAAATTATATCAAGAAACGGCTGAGTGCACTGGATACAGCAAAGACTATGGACCCCGACAATATTCTGGCTGTAGTGCTGAAGACTTGTGCTCCAGAACTAGCCGCGCCTCTAGCCAAGCTGTTCCAGTACAGCTAAAACACTAGCATCTACCCGACAATGTGGAAAATTGCCCAGATATGTCCTGTCCACAAAAAGCAGGACAAATCCAATCAGGCCAATTACTGCCCCGTCAGTCTAATCTCAATCATCAGCAAAGTGATGGAAGGTGTCGTCAATAATGCTATCAAGCGGCACTTATTCACCAATAACCTGTTCACCAATGCTCAGTTTGGGTTCCGCCAGGACCACTTGGCTCCAGACCTCCAAACATGGACGAAAGAGCTGAATTCCAGAGGTGAGGTGGGAGTGACTGCCTTTGACATCAAGGCAGCATTTCTCAGTAGCTTGGTTTGGAGACTTGTAAACATGGTGATAAGTTTACATGTTAAAGCTTTTTAAAAGAAATGGTTCAATAGCCTGTGAACAGTCGCTGAACGACTGCCAATGCCTTTGGAACCTCATCTCGAGTGCTCACTTTGAAGGGGGTGAAGTGGAGGTAAAGAGGGAAGAAACTGAGAAAAAAGAAACTTTTTGAATTATCGACGAGCAGTGTATAAGTACTTGCCCCAAGAGTTAACAGATCCTTTCATTTCTGCCTTAGCTCAGTGGTGGCATTCTCACCTCCTGAGTCAGAGGCTGTGGGTTCAAGTCCCAATCGAGAGACTTGAGTACATAATCCAGGCAGACACTCCAGTCCCTGCAGGACTGAGGGAGTGCTGCACTGTCAGAGGTGCTGCCTTTCGAACCAGAGGTTAAACTGAGGCCCTGTCTGCCCTGTCAGGTGGATATAAAAGATCGCACGGCAATATTCGAAGAAGAGCAGGGGAGATTGGCCTCCTTCTGTGATTCTTTCGGCCCATTGTGTCTGTGCCAGCTGATAAAGAGCTATCCAGCCTAATCCCACTTTCTAGCTCTTGATCCGCAGCCTTGTGGGTTACGGCACTTCAAGTACTTTTTAAATGAGTTGAGGGTTTCTGCCACTACCACCCTTTCAGGCAGTGAGTTCCAGACCCCCACCACCCTTTGGGTGAAAAAATTTCTTCTCAACTCCCTTCTAATCCTTCTACCAATTACTTTAAATCTATGCCTCCTGGTTATTGACCTCTCAGCTAAGGGAAATGAGTCTTTCTTATCCACTCTATCTAGGCCCCTCATAATTTTATACACTATCCTGGTGTCCCGGTCAGATCTCCCAGTGTCCTGGACAATATTTATCCCTCAACCAACGTCAATAAAACAGATTGTCTGGTCATTATCACATTGCTGTTTGTGGAACCTTGCTGTGTGCAAATTGGCTGCCATGGTTCCTATGTTACTACAACAGTGACTACTCTTTAAAAGTACTTCATTGTTTGTAAAGCGCTTTGGGACATGCTGAGATTGTGAAGGTGCTATATAAATGCAAGTCTTTCAGTTTTCCAAGTCTGTTTGCACAAGCAATGTATAAGTACTTACCCCTAGAGTTAACACATCCTTTTGTTTCCAAACCTGATTTGCAATCAACAGAGACATTCTGCATGCATACTGTAAACGAGTTTTCAAATTTATGGTTTTCACTTTGATTGTTCAGGATGCGTATTGGAGGGAGCAAAAAAAGAGTACAAGTTCAAGGTGCAAGATGATCGAACGGCACACCAACTCGTTCTGAGGACGGTGAGTGTCCTGAGCTGTATGCATGTCAAAAAGCCTGCTTGTGTTTGAAGTCCCTGTACAAACTCACTGGTGCTCTTATATTTGCTGGTGCGGCGGGGTTTTTATTTCAAAGCTGCTTGTTTACCTTTTCCATGGGAAACGGACAGAATTGCGGAATGTGATTGGCCATTCGGAATTTGAATCCGGCGCTGGCGAGTCATGGTCATCTTTGCAGGGACTGGAACCTCCGATTCATGTCATTTTGGTCCAAGTAAAAGACTGATCTGTCGCTCGTCCTTGCTTTCTTTACCAAGGTTGCAGTCCGTTGTCCCTGCTCTGCGGGCCACCAAGTTTGTGCTGCCGCCGCTCTTGGCTCGTCTCCTCTTAAAAGGATATAGAGGCACTGGAGAAGGTGCAAAAAAGATTTACAAGGATGATACCAGAACTGAGGATTTCATAGAATCATAGTTTGATAGGGTAGATGTAGAGAAGGTGTTTCCACCTATGGGGAATCCAAAACTAGAGGCCATGAAAATAAGATAGTCAATAATAAATCCAATAGGGAATTCAGGAGAAACTTCTATACCCAGAGAGTGGTTAGAATGTGGAACTCGCTACCATTAGGAGGCAAATAGTATAGGTGCATCTAAGGGGAAGCTAGATAAGCGCATGAGGGAGAAAGGAATAGAAGGTTATGCAGGTCGGGTTAGATGAAGTCGGGTGGGAGTAGGCTCGTGTGGAGCATAAACACCGGCACACAAGTTGGGCGAATGGCCTGTTTCTGTGCTGTTAATTCTATGTAATTCTTTACCAGGAATATTGCACAAGAACGATTTTAAATAGCTTAATTAGAGGCTTCAAGTTTATTTTATTCTTTTGCATACTTTTTAATCTTATCAAATTTTAGCTAGAGGCCATTTGTGCCATTCTTCTGGCTAGGCATTACCTCGTATTCATTCTCTGACTCAATCTCCCATTCGGAAACCTTAAATTTGCAGAACACACTTAGATTTTTTATATATATATATATAATGTTTTAAAAGATGTCACGTTGAGCAATTGCATTTTAGATATTTGGAGAAAAAATGGATTTCATACGGTATGGTATTTTGCACTTCTAAGTAAACCCCATGGTAATAAACAGCATTATAAAAATTAAAGTGCTGCTCTCACTCACCTTGTTTGTTTGGCAGCACTTTTTCTTTGCCTTCATTTTCCCCCTCTGCCACAAGCTTACCACATATTTTACTTGTAATGTCAGTTTTTCTGACAACTTAGATTTATATTGTGGCTTTAATGTAGGAAAATGCCTCTAAGACCCTTCGCAGGAGAGTAATTACAAAAAATTGATACTGAACCGAAAAAGGAGATATTAGAAGGGGTGACTGAACGCTTGGTCAGAGGTAGGTTTTAAGGATGGTCTCGAAGGCGGAGAGGTTTACGGGGGGAATGCAGAGCTTAGTGTCTAGATGGCGGAAAGCGGGATGCCAATGGATGTGTAACAGCCCAGAGTTGGAGGAATGCACAGTTCTTGAAGGATTTTAGGGCTGGAGAATGTTAGAGATAGGGAGGAGCGAGGCCATGGAGGGGTTTTCATGGCATTTAAATTCAAGGCATTGGTGGACCAGGTCCGATATAGGTCAGCGAACGCAGGAATGATGGGTGAGCGGGTCTTGGTGCGGGTTAGGATACGGGCAGCAGAGTTTTGGACGAGCTCGAGTTTATGGAGGACAAATATTAATTGTAATGTTACTATTCTGGTTTTGGTTCTTTCTGTTTTTGGGACTTGCTTTGTAGTTACTATTCCTAGCAGTGTCCACCAAAACAATAAGAAATACATATGGCAACTCTTCACCTCCTTCCAATTCAGGTCTGAAAGACCATGAAAATGGTGGTAATTTTTTTTTTGCACTCTCTGCATTCATTATCTTAACTAATCAGAGCGGATACTAATAGGGACGACTGGACTAGCCAGAAACGCAGACAAAATATGGAGCAAGCAGAAGCGGAGCAGATCCACCAAGTAGTACAGTGACTTCAAAGCATCAACGGAAGCAACAAGAATAATATTGTGGGTGCATTGAAGGCTTTGAATGCTAAAATATTCCTGTGGAGAAG
The DNA here is from genome assembly GCF_035084215.1 of Heptranchias perlo. Lineage (NCBI taxonomy): Eukaryota > Metazoa > Chordata > Chondrichthyes > Hexanchiformes > Hexanchidae > Heptranchias > Heptranchias perlo. The sequence goes on along the minus strand of NC_090325.1, from coordinate 9,068,807 downwards.
CTAGATCAATGTAGTACGAGGGATTGAAAGGGACGTACGTAAAGGCGATTGGAGTACTGACAAAACCAGGTGCTCCGAAGTAAATCCATGTACCCACGCTGCACAGCATGAAAGGAAAGGCCTTTGCAGTTATTTGTGAAGAAGTAATACGTGTGTGGTCACATTGCATCCTTAATGTAACTTGTTCTTGAGGGAGGAGAAGCATACCTTGCTTGAAGCATTGAACCTTTCCATGGTGATTCAATGTGTTCTGAAGACACTACAGAATTGAAATGTTAAGTTCAAGAAGATGGTTGCCTTTTTGACAAATATCTGCTACATGATTAAAAATGCTTTCAGAATGCATGTCTTGGAGTTCATATTACGCATGACCCTTGGTGACCACATCCCATCTACTGTCCAAGGTACAGGGTTGAACCACTTGAAGACTGAATCAGCTGGTTTATTTGGTAAAATACATCTTCCAGCATTGTCTTAACATGGAAAGGAGGATAATATTGCAATTTTGGAAGGTCACGGTGTTTAGTAGGAGATTATTGCTTTGCTACCCGATCTAATTTTGGCCAGATGGAACACTCGAAATAACTAAATTTTTCCATAAATATCCAAGTGAACCATAGAACCATAGAAAAGATACAGCACAGAAAGGGGCTATTCGGCCCATTGTGTCTGCGCCGGCTCAAAGAACAACCAGGTGCCCGTTCTAATCCCACCTTCCAGCACCCGGTCCGTAGCCCTGCAGTTTACAGCACTTTAGGTGCAGGTCCAGGTAACTTTTAAGAGTTGAGGGTCCCTGCCTCTACCACCGATTCGGGCAGCGAATTCCATACACCCACCACCCTCTGGGTAAAAAAAAAAAGTTTTTCCTCGTCCCCTCTAATCCTTCCGCCTATCAGCTTAAATCTCTGTCCTCTAGTTCTTGATCTCTCTGCTAGGGGAAACAGGTACTTCCTGTTTACTCTATCTGGGCCCCTCATAATTTTGTACACCTCAATCAAGTCTCTCCTCAGCCTCCTCTGCTCCAAGGAAAACAACCCCAGTCTATCCAATCTCTCCTCGTAGCTGCAGTTTTCAAGCCCTGGCAACATTCTTGTGAATCTTCTCTGCACTCTCTCCAGAGCAATTACGTCCTTCCTGTAATGTGGCGACCAGAACTGCGCACAATACTCCAGCTGTGGCCTTACCAGTGTTTTAATATAGTTCCATCATTATATCCCTGCTTTTGTATTCTATACCTCAGCTAATAACGGAGAGCATTCTGTATGCCTTCTTCACAACATTATCTACCTGTACTGCCATCTTCAGGGACCTGTGCACATGCACTCCAAGGTCTCTCACTTCCTCTCCCCCTCTGTGTATTCCTTTTTACTGTTGCCGTCCCTAAGTGCATTACCTCACACTTCTCAGGGTTGAAATCCATTTGCCACTTTTCCGCCCACTCCACCAACCCATTGATATCTTCTTGGAGTCTACAGCTATCCTCTTCACTATCAACTACATGGCCAATTTTTGTGTTGTCTGCAAATTTTGAATCATGCCCCCTACATTCAAGTCCAAATCATTAATATATGCCACAAACAGCAAGGGACCCAACACTGACCCTGTGGCACATCACTGGAAACGGATTTCCATTCACAAAGACATCCATCGACTTTCACCCTTTGTTTCCTGTTACTAAGCCAATTTTGGATTCAATTCGCCACATTTCCCTGTATCCCATGGGCTTTTACCTTTCTGACCAGTCTGCCATGTGGGACCTTGTCAAATGCCTTACTAAAATCCATGTAGACGACATCCACTGCACTACCCTCATCAATCCTCCTTGTCACTTCCTCAAAGAATTCAATCAGATTTGTAAGGCGTGACCTTCCCTGAACAAATCCATGCTGACTATCCCTGATTAAACCATGCCTTTCCAAGTGACAGTTTATCCTATCTCTCAGCATTGATTCTAATAGTTTGTCCACCACCGAGGTAAGACTGACCGGCCTATAATTGTTCGGCCTTTCCCTTGTACCCTTTTTTAAACAATGGTACTACGTTTGCAGTCTTCCAGTCCTCCGGTACCTCCCCTGTATCTAGTGAGGATTGGAAAATGATCCTCAGAGCATCTGCTATTTCCTCCCTGGCTTCCTTCAGTAGCCTAGGAAACAATCCATCCGGCCCTGGTGACTTAACAACGTTCAGGAATTCCAGTCCCTCTAGTACGTCCTCTCTCGTTATGTTTACCTTATGTAATATTTCACACCTCTCGTCTTTAACTACTATGTCTGGATCATCCCTTTCCTTTGTGTATATGGAGACAAAATATTCATTTAAAACCCTACCCACATCCTCTGCTTTTACACACAAGTTACCCTTATCATCCCTGATAGGTCCCACCTTTTCCTTAGCTATCCTCTTGTTCTTGGGTTTTCTTTAATCTTACCAGCTAATATTTTTTCATGCCCTCTCTTTGCTTTCCTTATTTCCTTTTTTACGTCTTCCCTGTACTTTCTATACTCCTCTAGGCTTTCTGCAGTATTTAGTTTTCTGTGACAGTCATAAGCTTTCTTTTTCTGCTTTATCTTGCCCCGTATACTTCTAGACAACCAGGGGGCTCTAAATTTGGCAGTGCCACCCTTTTTCTTTGAGGGGACATGCCTGCATTGTACCCGTTGAATTTCACTTTTTAGTGCCTCCCACTGGCTTGCCACTGATTTCTCCTCAAGTAGTTGTGTCTAGTCCACTTCTGCCAAATCACCCCTCAGTTCTGAAAAATTTGCCTTCCCCCAATTTAAAATGTTTACTCCTCCTGATTTAACTCTGCCCTTTTCCATAATTATGCTAAAACTAACTGAATTGTGGTCACTATCCCCAATATGGTCACTTCACCCACTTGCCCATCTTCATTTCCCAGGACTAAATCTAGAATTGCATCCTCTCTTGTTGGGCTTGTCACATACTGGCTAAAAAAGTTCTCCTGGACACCGATCAAGAATTTTGCGCCCTCTGTTCCCCTCACGCTGTTTGAATCCCAGCTGATGTTAGGGTAGTTGAAGTCCCCTATTATTGCCCACTTATTTTTGCACTCAGAAATTTGCCTACATATTTGTTCTTCTATCTCCCTTTCGCTATTCGGGGGTCTATAGTACACTCCTAGTCGTGTGACTGCCCCTTTTTTATTTCTTAGCTCAACCCATATGGCCTCGATTGATGATCCATTTAGCATATTAACCCTTCTCACAACTGTAATTGATTCTTTAACCAATAATGCTACCCCTCTTTTTTTATCACCCACTCTATTCTGCCTGAAATCTCTGTCCAGGGACATTGAGCTGCCAATTTTCCCCCTCTATAAGCCAGGTTTCCGTTATAGCAATAATATCATGCTGCCATGTGTCTATCTGTGCCCTTAGCTCATCTGCTTTGTTTGTAATACTCCTTGCTTTGAAGTATATGCCCTTTAACCCGTCAAATTCCTGTGCTGAACACCATTTAACCTTTGCTTCTTTTGCCTTTCTGGGTCGCTAACTACGTCACTAAGTGCTTTTCTACTTCCCGTTTCCTGGTCTGAATTTGTCCTATCCCTACCTGCCCTTTGGTTCCCATCCCCCTGCCATACTAGTTTAAACCCTCCCCAACAGAACTAGCAAATGCCCCCGTGAGGATATTGGTCCCGGTTCTGCTTGGGTGCAACCCGTCCAGCTTGTACAGGTTCCGCCTTTCCCAGAATCGGTCCCAATGCCTCAGGAATTTAAACCCCTCCCTCCTACACCATCTCTGAAACTGCCTTAGTGAACACTTTGTGGATCCTACCGGTTAATGGCCAGTCTGCAGGGTTCATCTGGCATTTATTGCAGTAAATACAACGCCTGGCAGTTTCTGTCTATTGCGTGGTCCCCACCATTCACAACCGTTTTGAGGCCTGAGCAACTAGAACTGATGATTTTGGTGAGATGACCCCTCTCAAGCTTGTAAGGAAAAACATGTTACATTATTAAATGCCAAAACTGAACACAGACTTTTGTCTTCTATTTACCCTCTACCCCTCCTTTTCACTTTGCCCGAGACTGCAATTGCAAGGATTGAGAATTTAGGTCCCAAGGTTTAGCCAGAGGGGGGCGCATTTGATCTACTTCAGCACTGGACATCAGTGGGTTCGCAGGAGTCATTTAGTACTGAATCATCAGGGCATGTGAACCGTATTTCCAGTGCAAATGTGGAGCGGTGATTTATTACCAGATGCTAACATGCCAATGAAATTTGACTATAGGTAACCTGAAATATGTTTTTATAATGCTGTTCATTATGCTTTTTAAATTCATACCCTTGGTTACAGTGTGAAGCTCTGTACATAATGTAAACCTTGTTAAAACATTGTAACACTGTGCATGAAAGAGCTCTCAATTTAAACTGCACAATATTAATCCTAGCAATATTAACCTCTGGAATACCAAAATCTGTAATAAAAACAATTTTTTGACTTGGTCATCGTAAACCAGTTTCTCTGAATGCATTGCACAGGTCTTTTAAAATGCTGAAAGACAAATATGTGGATATGATTGAGTTACCATTTTTTGGAAACAGGATGGGGAATTATACAATTGGCTCTTTCACCTCAAACGTATTGTTAGTTGTGGCTCAGAAGCAACACTCTCGCCTCTGAGTCAGAAGGTTGTGGATTCAAGCCCCGCTCCAGAGACTTGAGCACAAAATCTAGGCTGACGTTCCAGTGCAGTACTGAGGGAGTGCTGCACTGTCGGAGGTGCCGTCTTTCGATGAGACGTTAAACCAAGGCCCTATCTGCCCTCACAGGTGGACGTAAAAGATTGTATGGCACTAATCAAAGAGCAGCAAGGAGTCGTCTCCCGATGTCCTGACCAATATTTATCTCTCAACCAACATCACTAAAGCAGATTATCTGGTCGTTATCACATTGCTGTTTGTGGGACCTTCCTGTGCACAAATTGTTTGCTGCGTTTCCTACTTTACGACACTTCAAAAGTACTTAATTGGCTGTTGAGCGTTTTGGGACGTTCTGAGGTTGTGACAGGTGCTATATCAATGCAAGTCTTCCTTTCTTAGAGGGTCAAGTGGAGGAAAACACTTGATGGGAGGAAGGGTCTGTTTCTGAGCGGTAACATTCTTTGATTCTAAGATGAAACTCGTGAAATGTTCTAAACCCAACTAAATCAGTAGGAAGGTATTAAATGTTTGTACATTGTCCAGAATTGTTACTAGAATGCTTAAAGAAATATTTCCTAATTAAATAAGAACCAGATGCCTAAAATTGCACGCCTCATGCATTCTTGTTAGTTCATCTGATAGACTAGGTCAGTGTTGGTATCATTCAGTAGAAATTGCTGACTAGCCACGGGTGTTGCTACGACTACGTTTTAGCCACATGCGCTAATTTTAGTAGAAAAGTCCTTACTCTCACTCACGCAATCCAGGTAAATGTACTTCACCTGTGTACATTCACTTAACAATATCTACCACCATTCAGTAACCAAGGAAGTAAAGCATTCAACAATCAAAAACACTCTCGCTCCTCTTTTCGCCTTACCATTTTATCAACAAACGCACAACAAAGTTAAAGTTCGTGTGCATACACCGTGCGGGTGAGTATTGAGATCACATGCCCAAGGACGGCGTCTGTTACTCTCTTTATTTACTAATCAAAAATTCAGTTAGCTACATCTGGATTTCCAATTAACCCCATGTGACTGGTGGCTAACATATTGGACAACACTTCTAGGGATTATCAACTTGGCTCAATTGGTAGCAGTGTTTCTCGCCTTTTGGAATAAAAGGTTGTGGGTTCAAGCCCTACTTCAGAAGTAGAGAATGTAATCTAGGGTGACACTTCAGTGCAGTACCGACAGCGTTGCGTGTCAGAGGTGTCTGTTCAGTTGGATGTAAAAGATCCCATGGCACTATTTGAAGAGCAGCGTGTTTTCCCAAAATCCTGGCTGACATTCCTTCCTCAACCAACACCACCAGAAACCGATTAACCGATCACTCATTGCATTTGCTCTTCATGGGATCTTGCAAATTGGCTGCCGTGTTCATGTACATAGTGACTGCACTTCAAAAGCAAATTATTGGATGTGAAGCACTTTTTGGGATGTCCTGAGAATGTGTAAATGCAGTGTCATAATTAATTGATACCACTAGATGGTTTCTTGCACAGCAGGCTGGGCAGTACCTGCTAACATGTATAAGAACATAAGAAATAGGAGCAGGAGGAGTAGGCCATATGACCCTTCGAGCCTGCTCCACCATTCAGTGACATCATGGCTGGTCTTCGACCTCAACTCCGCTTTCCCGCCTGATCTCTTTCCCCCCCCCCCCCCCCCCCCATATCCCTTGATTCCCTTAAAGTCCAAAAATCTATCTATCTCGGTCTTGAATATACTCAAGAATGTCTTCAGAAATAAGTCTGCTGAAGACTTGTCTGTTTTTGATCCTGTGGCTAGAGAATTTTTTATTGGCAAAGGTGAAGTTTGACAAAAGAAATTGGGTTGGTAGACCAGATTTGAAAAATATTTTTGAATAGTTTTTCAATGAAAACTCAGTATCGCCTTTCATTTCTTGCGTGGCAGGTATGTGTGGGGACTGGAGCAAAGGATGAGCTGCATGTCGTTGAGCTGGAGGCCATGAACTCGAATGGGAAAATGACCAAAGTGCCCTTGACATCCCTGAAACCGTCCGTTCTAACTACAGTAAGTGCCCTAAAGACATATGCACATGCATTCATCTTGGATAAGAACAGGGTTGGTGGATAGCTAGGGTGTTCACAAAGTTAAAGGGATTTGATCACCAATGTACCATACTGACTACTTTTGGGTGGGGAGTGGTGAAGGACTGTTGCTCTGCCTCACGTTTTTGTCTGTCCCACAAGATATTTGTTGAGGAATGGTACCTTGTTATATAACAGATTGCACACTAACAATTACATTTTCCTACCCAAAAACAGTTGGTCTTGAGTGACTGTAACTCGAGCATAGTGTCAGCTCTGAGACAGAAGGTCATGGGTTCAAACTCTACTTGAGCCATAATCTAGGCTGATGATTCAGTGCATTATTGAGGAAGTGCTACATTGTTGGAGGTGATATCCTTCGATTTAAGGCCTGTTCAGATGGACACGAAAGATCCTATGACACTATTCAGAGAAGCCTAGGAGAGTTCTCGTAGCATCATGGCCAATGGTTAGCTCTCAACTAACTAAACCAAAATCAGATTAACTGGTTGTTTGTGGGACCTTGCTGGGCGCAGGTCTGCCACATTTCTCTGCGTTACAACAGTGATTACACTTCATAAGTACTTCACTAGCTGTAATTAGCTTTGGAATGTCCTGAGGTCAGGAAAGGCACTATATAAATGCAAGCTTTTTCTAATGTTAGCTGCAGGGAAGGCAAAAAATAAGGGTGGGGGGAGGGGAAAGGGAAGCTGGTGGCCAAATTCAGAAAAAACTGCGAAATTCATTTCGCAGTCAAGCAACTGCACGAGATCATGGTTATGCATGACACATAGAAATCATAGAAAGGTTATAGCACAGAAGGAGGCTGTTCGGCCCATCGAGTCTGCACCGGCTCTGTGCAAGAGCAATCCAGCTAATCCCACTCCCCCGCCCTTTCCCCGTACCCCTGCAAATGTTTTCCTTTCAAGTACTCATCCAGTTCCCCTTTGAAGGCCATGATTGAATCTGCCTCCACCACTTCCTCGGGCAGTGCATTTCCAGACCCTAACCACTCGCTGTGTAAAAAAACATGAAACTTTTGGTTGTTTTGCCAATCACCTTAAATCTATGTCCTCTGGTCCTTGACCCTTCTGCCAGTGGGAACCGTTTCTCTCTATCTACTCTGTCTAGACCCTTCATGATTTTGAATACCTCTATCAAATCTCCTCGCAACTGTCTCTGTTCCCAGGAGAACAACCCCAGCTTCTCCAGTCTATGCATGTAACTAAAGTCCCTCATCCCTGGAATAATTCTAGTAAATCTGTTCTGCACCCTTTCTAAGGCCTTCACCTCTTTCCTGCAGTGCGGTGCCCAGAACTGGACACAATACTCCATGTGTGGCCAAACCAGTGTTTTATAATTTCATGACTTCCATACTTTTGTACTATATCCCTCTATTTATAAAGCCCAGAATCCCGTATGCTTTATTTTTACCCACTTTCTCAACCTGTCCTGCCACGTTCAACGATTTGTGCACATATACCCCCAGATCTCTGTTCCTGTACCCCTTTTGGAATTGTGCCATGTTGTTTATATTGCCTCTCCTCGTTCTTCCTACTGAAATGTATCACTTCGTATTTTTCTGCGTTAAATTTCATCTGCCAAGTGTCTGCCCATTCCACCAGCCTGTCTGTGTCCTCTTGAAGTCTATCACTATCCTCCTCACTGTTTACTACCCTTCCAAGTTTTGTGTCATCTGCAAATTTTGAAATTGTGCCTTGTACACCCAAGTCCAAGTCATTAATGTATATCAAGAAAAGCAGTAGTCCCAGTACTGACCCCTGGGGAACACCACTGTACACCTCTCTCCAGACCGAAAAACAACCGTTTATCACTACTTTCTGTTTTCTGTCCCTTAGCCAATTCTGTATCCGTGTTGCTACTGCCCCCATGGATCACAATCTTGATGATAAGCCTACCGTGCGGCATTTTATCAAACGCCTTTTGAAAGTCCATATACACCACATCAACAGCATTGCCCTCATCTACCCTCTCTGTTACCTCATCAAAATCTCTATCCAGCTAGTTAAACACTATTTGCTTTTAACAAATCCATGTTGGCTTTCCCTAATCGATCCACCGTCGTCCAGGTGACTGTTAATTCTGTCCCGGATTATCATTTCTAAAAGCTTCCCCACCACTGAGGTTAAACTGACTGGCCTATAGTTGCTCGGTTTATCCTTGCACCCTTTTTTGAACAAGGGAGTAACATTTGCAATTCTGCAGTCCTCTGGCACCACCCCCGTACGGATGTGTGGAAGATTATGCCCAGTACGTCTGCAATTGCCACCCATACTTCCCTTGGCAGCCCAGGACCGGGTGACATCTACGTTAAGTACTGCTAGTCTTTCAACTACTTCTATCAATTTTTAACCCATCCAATATCTCAACTATATCTTTCTTTACCGAGACTGTGGCAGCATCTTCTTCCTTGGTAAAGACAGCACCTAACTGTATTTAACTAACCATTTTCTCTCTCTTTCTCCCCCCAGTTACCCAATATGTCCCTATGGCCTTAGGAACATAGTACTACATAAGGCTGGAAAAGCCCATTTCCATCCAGCCAGTCCCAAAAGATACAGACTTTGTAATCCACTATATCTCTCATTCCCTTCAATTTCTCAATTCCCACAAACTTTTTAATACAAATGGAGGAGAGATGACCCTCATTACATGTATGCTCTCCTTTTGTTGGGGTGCAGTTCTCCAGAATGGAGCAGAACTGCAATATCTCCTAAGTGCCTTTTAATGTGGCATGTAGACAGTGACTGTTAGCAGGTTTTCAGCTACAGAACGAAGCATTGCACTGGAACCTAATTCTGTCCTCCAATCCCCAAACATGTACACTTTCCATCAGGGTCACTTGATAGCAGTCACGTATGACAACTCTGGGTACCTCCCCATCACCACCTCAACACACTGGCTAATTGTAGTGGTGCTGCTATTGCCCTAGCTGAGATCAGTTAACTTAGCACAGACCATGGATCAAATTTGGGTTCCTCCTGGTTTATAAGGCTCATTACTGTATCAGAATGTGAATTTATCCAGTTGAGCCATTGACGAGCCGGAGAGGAACATTTAATGTATAGTCCCCACCACTTTGTGTGAACGCGATCTACACTAGACGCGTATAACAGCCATCATGTGCCACTAACTGGAACACTGTTAGTGTTGGGGTGTACTTAAGCTTTTATATGATGCTGGTAAATCCACACCGGGATTAACATTTAAATTTGGGGGAGGAGAGGAGAAACCAGCCTTGAAATTACAGTTTCTGTTACTTCATGTGCTGAGCATTCCTATCGGTGGAGTTAATCGTCAAAAGTTAAAGTTCAGTGCAATGTACAGTAATGTAGTCATTCTCCCTGAAATACCTTGTTCTAAAAACAATGTAATCGCCAAGCCAGAAATTATGTCAGCTGCACTTATCCAGAGATAAGTTTCAGCTTTAATAAAGATTGTTAACACGGTGGCCCCGCTCGGGCGTCAAACGGGCGGTGGCCCCGCTCTGGCAGATCCAACCTGGACAGGTAAAGCTTCAGGGTGACTAGAAGAGAAAGCTGTTTGTCACAGGCGGTTTGGAGCATCCATAATCTGCAGCGCTGGCTTCAATCATTGGCTTACTTTCCAATAAAACACCGACCTCAAAGTTTCTGCCCAAAATAAACGCTATATAGAGACGCTATAACCAGCAACTTTGAAATTGATGTTAATGCACACGGTTAACGGTTTTTGCTTTTTGGTCGATATAAGCGACTGTCCATCTTAAACGTTACATTTTAAGTGGTTGGGACTGTATTGGTGGTGAGGTTCTTCAATTTTACTTCAGATAAATGAGCATCTGATTTGAAATATAATAAAATACTGATCATGTGTCTTCTGTTCTAGATGGGCCTGGGAGGGTTTGAGGTGTCTCCTCCCGCCTGTTTCCGCCTGAAGACTGGTTCTGGTCCTGTGTACATCAGTGGAGAGCACATCATCGGTGAGTTTCCATACCGTACCTCCTTCAGAACCATCGTAAGCTACCTTTCATAAAAATAAACTGTCTTTGGAAAATCTTTTGAATTGTATCTCTACATAATATGTGCAAGAGAGAGCTGAGTACTTTTGAAAGGTTCATGTCTATTATATATTAAATCATTATGTTTGGGCTGAGCCCTTGTAAGGCATGTGCTGGTAAGTGGTTTTTTTTTCCTATTAAATGAAAGAATTTGCACACCTAATTTTTTCTCTATGTTGACCATCTCAAATGCCTTTTCAATAACTTGACAAAAGGGTTGGGTGGGCTGGCTTATGCCATGGATTAGCACATTGATCTTTTACCCCTGGAACATGCTTAAGATTCCAGCCCAGATTGATTTGGGATGAAAGTCTTCTCGTTCGACCTCCAGGCTCGAAGAGGCGCTGTAGGAGCAGAACCCTTCGCCCCAAGACCTCAGTGCCCAAAGAGGACTTCATACCACTGAGCTACTGGAGGGAAATGGTGCCGAGGATATTGATCATATCAGGAATAATTTTGGTAAGTGTGTGTGTATATATGCACGCAAGTATTGAATTATGTTGCACTATGCATAGTATATAAAGTCTGTGTATGTTATAAGTCTATGTATATTCCTGTAAGTATGATTATTAATCTCTCGCCAAGTAACAAATACCTCCTAGATACATGTTCATTATATAATTTATGGACTTTATTTTCTGGCTACAGATTGGCCTGGATGTGATGCAACCACATCTTGAGGAACCGTCGGCACCAGTGCATCTAGCACCATCGCTGGAGAAACTTGCACCCGCCTGATCCACATCAATAAGAGCACTTGAAAAGATATGAGGATGTTCTGTGCCCAGGGGAGAAAGCTAATGTAGATTAGCATCTTTTAGGATCTGAAGGACACTTGCACGGGTGGAAGATGGACTGGCTTAGAGAAGGATTTTGAGGCCTCAGTGGGATCTAGATATAAGCATTAAAGAATTATGGACTTCAGTGCACCAAAGTATGTGTAACCTGCACTGCATAGTAAGGTGGTCACTTAGGAACGCATGTCCTGCCAGACATCAAAGCTAGCTTGCATGGAGTTTTAAAATCAAACTTTGCAGGACTTTGTTCTGCTTCTGCAACTGTCATTTGGGCCCGTGCTGGGGATAGCTTGTACTCTGTTTTGTGTGTTGGATTGTCGTTCAGGTTCGTCTCGGACAACTGGGTTATTCTTCAAGCCACAGCAGAGAAAGGGTCAGAGCAACTTGGCCAGTATTGTGCTGACTACGTGCCAAGTGTCTGTTAAATTAAAGATATTCAGTGAGACAACAGTAGTGCGAGTACCCGAGAATCTGAAATGTCAGCCACTGTGAAGAATGGATGTCCCTTCTCTCTCCTCTACCTGCCATCATTGTATATTACAAAGGGCCTAAAAAGAACCAATGAACGCTACTAGTTCAGAAAGAGTGCATTGGCTTCGAGGTAGAAATATTAAATATACCACAAAATATTTTGTAAATAAACACAATTGCACTAAATATTCTGGTGTTTTCATTATTCTGTGGAACTGATTCAAACTATAGTATCAGGTTTTGTGAGCGCAGAAAGCAAGAAATGTTGTGGCCATTTTTAATTCCAAAGCTTCATTAGATGCAAGATGCAGTGTATGTTTAGATTGACCTAAAGAACCGATCCATCCATGTCGACAAAATCCATTTGAATGCAGCAGCATTAATGATATAACGCACATCGCGGCGAATATAAACTGAGCATTTCCTACATGAGGTCAAGACCTTTGGTGGTAAACCTGGAGTTTCAGTAGACCAAATTACGGTACAATGAGGTCCTACCTTTCATCCGAACAGGTCCAGGTCTGGATTGCTCTGAAGCGGTGAGGTTCAACTGTGTGTGTATATATAAGGAATTCAGAAATCCTGGAAATGCAGTGTAGTCACCATCTGCAAGGGAAGGACTTTATACTTTTAGAACTAGTAGAGTTGGGGAAAGAACGGAGCTCCATTGTTGGTTAAGTTTTGGAGGGAGAGAGCGCTCCTTAGTAGAAATAATACAGAGGAAAAAAAATGTAGGTGTACAGATGTGCTATTTTTACAAACTACTTGCATTTACGTCTTGTATCTCAAATGACCCAAAACACTTCATATACAATGAGTTACTTTGAAGTATGGTCACTGTTATACAAGTGAAATTTGGTAGCCTTTTTGCACACAGTAAGGTCTCATTTGAATGATTAAATCTGTTTGTGGGTGTTGGTTGCGAGAAGAATGATGTGCAAGACTTCACGCAAATTCCATGCTCCTGAATAGTGTCATTGGATTTTTGATGTTAGATGGGTTAACAACTCATCTGAAGGACAGCACTTCTAATAACGTAGTAATGTCTCAGTACGGTACTGATAATGTTGCAGTCCCTCAGTGCTGCACTGTCATCCTAGATTATGTGCTTGTTTCCTGCAATGGAGCTTGAACCCACAATCTTCTGACCCAGGTGAGCGTGCTACCAACTGAGCCTAGCTGGCAGAGGCAGCAAATACACTTAAACATGCAGTGGAATTTAAAAAATGCAAGAAAGGGGTGTAAAGGACCCTGAGACTGTCTCTCCTTGAGAAGATGTACCACCAGATCGTGCAGTAGACCATATATTTCAGGAAAGGTTTGTAGACTGTTTTGAAGGGTATTCTCCAAAGTCAGTGTGTACGTTTTGTAGGAGCTTGTGAATTGTGAAAGAGTTGACCATATTGATCCAGGCAAATTGCTCACTTTGGTGCAGGGTTCAAACACCAGGAGACTCAAGTTAACAAGGAGTAAGTTAAAAGTAAGCAGGTTAGTCAGGTGGAACTCTTTCACCCAAAGGCTAATATGAGCGTGGAGGGGTGGTGATAAAAAGCTGATAGTATAAATGTGCGGAAGAAACAATTAGAGGCTATTCGTGTAGAGACGTAATTGAAGGATGTGATGTGAAAGTGGGGTTGATGTATGGAAAAGACTTTTTTCTTTTAATATTCATTATTGGGATGTGGGTGTCACTGGTAAGGACGTCATTTATTGCCCATCACTAGTTGCCCTTGAGAAGGTGGTGGGCCGTCTTCTTGAATGCCTACAGTCCATATGGTGAAGGTACTCCCACAGTGCTGTTAGGTAGGTAGTGCCAGGATTTTGACCCAGCGATGATGAAGGAACAGAGCTATATCTCCAAATCGGGATGGTGTGTGACATGGAGGTGACGGTGTTCCCATGCACCTGCTGCCCTTGTTCTTCTAGGTGATGGAAGTCGCGGGTTTGGGAGGTGTTCACTTGTTGGGCCTATGGCTTGTTTTTATTTTAAAGAAAAAATACTCCTTGGATCATCACCCTTGACAAGTTCTCCCATTTCAGTGTTTTTCTGAATGCCATGCATGCATACTTATGAAATGCTTTGGCGAGGGACTATTGAGATGGCTAATTAAATGGATTTGTACACTGTTCTTGAACTTCACACATCCAAGTTCAGATGCAGACAGGCTAATGGAATGAAAGCATCCCCTCTGCCACCTGTGAGGGTTCCGTGTGAGATGTTTTGGTACCATTAGCCCAGTTTCTTGTGGAACAATAATCAAATGCCGGGAATGTACAAATCAGTCAGCATTTGCAGAGAGAAGTCAACATCAAGGGATAGGGAGCCAGCCAGGATGGGGATGATGTGCAAGCTTGTCGTAGTGCTAGGTCGGATTTTGGGAAGTGGAATTTTCCATCCTGGGGTTGGGGTTCACCAGTTTCTTGCTGCATGGTCTATACATAAAACTGGCTACAATTCACCATTCACAGTGGAGCTAGGACAACAAAGGAGGAGCTTTACTCTAGGTTTGTCTAAGCTGTGCAATACCTGACCAAAGAGTGCTTTTTCAGACAAGAATGAGCCTTTTATCTAGCAGGTCCTGTAGATGATTTAACTTTTTTTTTCCGGCACGGGAAGAAAAAGGAGATAGTGAGACTCTTGCTCTACCGTTGATTTGGGAGAGGGGTGATGTATCTGCTCTTCAAGGTGAGGAGTGTTGGTACTGGAGGATGGAATGTTTTTCCACTCAATACCTAGTATCTATATCGAATACATCCTCAGGTTAAGCAGAATATGGAATCGATTAAAAAAAATTCAACTTCTCTCTACTCTACCCTAATGTATCTCCATCTCGGAAGAGCTGCACCAGTGACACATTAATATTTCTCTAGAACAAGGTATCCTTGTGGTTTTGAGTGGTTAGTTGTAGAGTTCTAAGTTTGTGCCCAATAGGAACTGGGTTGTCTGCCCAAACTTATTTTAGCTGGGGCTATCACAGTTGAAAGAAAGCATTTCTTCCAATCAGCATAGGCTGGATTTAAGCCTAAGGTGAAAGTTCCACTGACCAAATCCGATCCTGTTTGTTTATCGCCGCTGCCCTTGTCAACTTGCACTGGCTCCTTGTCGTCCAGATGTTGATTTTGAAATCATTGGCGTTATTTACAAATCCCTCCGTGGCCTTGCTTTGCTCTACCTCTGCCATCTCCTCCAACCTACCCAACACCCCCGCTCATACCCTCTGCTCTTATGACTGAAATCTGCTGTTGGTTTACCCCTACCTGCCCTCTGCTCTGTGGTACAGCCTACAGCCATCTACCTCTTATACTCTAGAACTCTCTTCCCAAGCCCCTTCCATTTTGCCAGATCTCTTCCTGCCTTTGAAAATCTCCTTAAAAATCTACTTCTTCAACCATGCCTTTGGCCCACCTCTTCTGCTTACTCCTCTTGGGTCTGAATCTCATTTCTTAATGACCTTATGGTACTTTTGCTGTATTAAAGGCACTATACAAGTATAAGTTATTAAAAGGGCAATTTGTACTTTCCCTTTAAGTAACTTGTTTTAAATTAAAAATGATGTAGTATTTTACATACAAAAAAGTGAAATGCTCATATATGTAGCTAATTTTTTTTACTAATTTATCTTTTAATTTTGTAGTAGTTCAACTCTCCTTTTTTGCAGGTACAATGCTTTCAATGGGAATGTGTCCATGACTCTGGCATATCTCAGTAAAATGCTACTACGTGCATGTCTCCCATATAACCCCTTATCTGTTACACTG
The DNA here is from genome assembly GCF_035084215.1 of Heptranchias perlo. Classification (NCBI taxonomy): domain Eukaryota; kingdom Metazoa; phylum Chordata; class Chondrichthyes; order Hexanchiformes; family Hexanchidae; genus Heptranchias; species Heptranchias perlo. Next base: position 9,052,996 of record NC_090325.1, on the reverse strand, counting down.
GCCTATATGCATGTGTATGATTTTGATGTTCATTGCACATTATGCATTGACATTAAATATACTTTCTAACTCCCATACACATACACACCCAACAGCTGCGCTATCTTGTTCCTATGTATTTCCTCTGGATTCTACTTATCAACTGTTTATCATTGTTCTCCTCTGACTGTATTAATGCAGAGTCGTCATATTATACAAGATGCAGCGGGTTTTTTAAAAAATGTAAACCCTCCTCTGCACTGCCCAAAGCTTGAATCTCCATCTTCAATACAGCCTCTCAGAATGAGGCTCAAGCCATAAGAATTATATCTCTGACACTTGTATGAATGTGCTACACAATTTCCCTGCTCCTCATTATTGTGCTTGTGATCATGTAAACCCTCTTCTCTTTGAGAGGAGCAAGAGAGGGAAGAAAGAAGTAACAGAACTGGAGACAGATATAGAGACAGTAAGTGATATATATATATATATATATATGAGTGGGAGCTAAGTAGGGATAATAGGAAGAGAGAGACAATTTTGTTTTTGTCTGCTATAGGAGATAGATTATATTATGAACAGTTGTATAGTGTACAAATTATTTCAAGGACCTTAAGGTTGAGATGATGACAAAGTGAGCTTCACTTATATTTTGGAGTTGTCAACATTCCTCACTATATTACTGTTACAGATGTGCAGCCCAGTGTATACCACAATTTGTGGAAGTATTTCTGACACAGCTGATAATTCATGATTTCACAGGGGCTGGGCTACTTTCACATTAATCTCTCATTGCAGCTTAAAAAAGAAAGTTTTGTTTTTGTTTTCTTTCCTTCGATCTCTCAAGATCATCCTGGCCAAGTGATTGAGCAGTAACCTAGCTCCAAGTTGCATACTGGCTGCTTGGAGGTATGGATGAACAGTCTTTGATGGCTTCCTTTTTTTTGTATCCCCTTTCCTTCAGGGCTCTGCTCAGTACCTCCACAGTGGCACCTCAGAGACCAGTAACTGTCACTTGAAGGGGAGAAATTTGCAGGGCTGTGGGAAAAGGGCACGGAAGTGGGACTAATTGTATAGCTCTTTCAGAGAGCCAGCACAGGCACGATGGGCCAAAGGACCCCCACTGCTGGATTTAGCTAGTAGGAGCTCTGCATCCAGTACCCCTTGTTCTTCTGTCATCCAGTCCCTTGTGTAATGAATCTTGATGGAAAGACTTTCATCCAGCTCCCCTCCTCCACCTATTTAATGAAACAAACTACTCCTGAATAGCAGGGCAGACCATGGCTGAATATAGTAGGAGCGCAGACAGGTAAATCAAGAAATCGTGATCAGGTAATACTAATACTTGGCTTTTAAAAGCTGGGAAATTGTAGGTGGAAAGGAAGACTAGGGAAGTTGAGGAGTTCCACAGTATGAAGTCCTGGGAAAGAATGAAGCAAGAGTATCAGTATCATAGTATGGTACAGGAGGAGGCCATTCAGCTCGTCGGCCTGTGCCGGCTCTTTGAAAGAGCTATTCAATTAGTCCCAGTCCCCTTCTCTTTCCTCCAAGGCCTGTAAATTTTTTCCCTTTTACGTACTTATCCAATTCTCTTTTAAAAGTTACTATTGAATCTGTTTCCACCACTCTTTCAGGCAGTACATTCTAGATTGTAACAACTTGCTGCGTTTTTTATTTAAAAAAATGTTTCCTCATGTTGCCTCTGGTTCTTTTGCTGATCACCTTAAATCTGTGTCCTCTGGTTACGGACCCTCCTGCCACTGGAAACAGTTTTTCCTTATTTACTCTATCAAACCGTTACATAGAATTTACAGCACAGAATTGGCCATTTGGCCCAACTGGTCTATGCCAGTGTTTATGCGCCACACGAACCTCCTTCCACCCTACTTCACCTAACTGTATCAGCATATCCTTCTATTCCTTTTTGTCTCCTTTACTTATCTAACTTCCCCTTAAATGCATCTATGCTATTTGCCTCAACTACTCCTTGTGGTAGCAAGTTCCACATTCTGACCACTTTCTGGGTAAATAAGTTACTCCTGAATTCCTAATTGGATTTATTAGTGACTATTTTATATTTATGACCCCTAGTTCTGATCTCCCCTGCAAGTGGACACATCTTCTCTACACCTACCCTAGCGAATCCCTTCATAATTTTAAAGACTTCTATCAGGTCACACCTCGGCCTTTCTTTCCTCAAGAAAAGAGCCCAAGACTCTTCTGTCTTTCCTGATAGCTGAACGGAGAGGTTATAACTATCATCCTTGTATCTTGGTTTCAATACAATGAGGAAACATTTTGGATGATTATTATTGCAAAGGACTCAACCTTTGTAAATGTTTTATCTTTTTGTAATATTTTACAGGAGTGCCCGACTCAGAGTCCGAATCGGAAAATGACGATAACATGGAATCTCCCACGAAGAAGGAACCTGTTAAACGTGAGTCGTCTCCCGCTGCACTGCATCCTGCGAAGGTAGGGAGTAGGGAGGATTTAGAAATGTGTCTGGAGCCTCACTCATTCGATGTTGAACCAAAGTGTAGTGCTGTTTTGAGATGCCATTTTCTTTACGGGATGAGCAGAGCCATTGATTTGTGGTCAAATTCCAGGTTCTTGGGATTCTGTTGGGTTTTTTAAATGGTATTTCATAGAATCTTAGAGCACAGAAGGAGGCCATTCGGCCCACTGTGCTCTCTGAAAGAGCTATCCAATTAGTCCCATTCCCCCGCCCTTTCCCTATAGCCCTGTAAATTTTTCCCCTTCAAGTATACATCAGATTCTCTCTTGAAAGTTACTATTGAATCTGCTTCCACCGCCCTTTCAGGCAGTGCATTCCAGATCATCACAACTCGCTGCATAAAAGAAAATTCTCCTCAGCTCACCTCTGGTTCTTTTGCCAATTACTTTAAATCTGTGTTCTCTGGTTACTGACCCTCCTGCCACTGGAAACAGTTTCTCCTTATTTACTCTATCAAAACCTTTCATGATTTTGAACACATCTATTAAATCTCCCGTTACCCTTCTCTGTTCTAAGGAGAACAACCCCAGCTTCTTTAGTCTCTCCCCATAACTGAAGTCCCGCATCGCTGGGGCGCACATTCCCAATCTTGCCCATTTTTCCCTGAAAAACAATAGTCTTGTCAATGAAGTATAATAGCCTGGTTCCCTTTGCGGAAATGGCTGCCTTGATGTTGCAAGTTGTTCTCAATATCATTTTTTAAAAGATCATTTTATTTTGGTATGAATGCTCTCATGTGCAATTCCCAGTCAAACAGCCAGATATGTTTTATTTTTGTCTGTGTAATATACATTTAACTATCGAGTGAACAGAATATGTCCACCTGTTCTAAAAGAAAATTTGTGAGTGTAAGCAGGCCACCACCATGGGTGTAAGGATGTGATCAAACCAGTGAGACTGAGAGAGGGCTGGTTTACTGGGAGACGTGCGAGAGCAGGCCATTATTACTTAGCTAGCTTTTTGCAAAGGTTCGCAATTCTACTTCAAGTCTTGTTTGAGGGCTCCTCTTAATAAATGCTGAACGCCAAATTGGTGAATTGCAGGTGCACCCCTGAAAATCCCTACAACTGTCAGCTCCTCGTTTGTGCTGCTGTGGCAATTGCCAAGTGGAGGCCAGATCCTTCTCCCACAAGAAGAGGGAGAAAAACTCATAGGCGCAGACTATGTAGTTCAATTAAATAGGGCTCTGTTACTTGCTGTATGGATGCTTGAAATAGATCGGCATTCCAGTTGCCTTCCTTCCTTTTGCTAAGAAATCCATATTGTAAAAAGGATCTAAAGGCACTGGAGAAGGTGCAAAGAAGATTTAAAAGAACGGAGAGGTTATAATTATCAGGAAAGACTGAACAGGCTGGAGCTCTTTTCTCTAGGAAAAAAAAAGAATGCTGAGGGGTGACCTGAAAGAAGTCTTTAAAATTATGAAGGAGTTTGTTAGGGTAGATGTAGAGAAGATGTTTCCACTTTTGGGGGAAACCAAAACTTGAAGCTATAAATAAAAGATAGTCACTAATAAATCCGATAAGGAATTCAGGAGAAACTTCTTTACCCAGAATGTGAAACTTGCTACCACAAAGAGTAGTTGAGGTGAATAGCATAGATACCTTTTAAGGGGAAGCTAGATAAGTGCATGAGAGAGAAAGGAATGGAAGGATATGCAGATAGGGTTAAATGAAGTAGGGCGGGAGGAGGCTTGTGTGGAGCATTAACACTGGCATAGACCAGTTGGGCCGAATGGCTTTGTTTCCGTGCTGTACATTTAATGTAATGTAATTCTATGTAATAAGAGGAAATGGATTTCAACTCTGCCAAAGTCCAGCTGCTGTTTAGGCCATGAATGGAGACCCAGAAGCACTTGGAGATGCAAGCCCAACAAGGGTCATGTGTGCAAGTTTCATCAAGTGGTCTCTTGCCTCTGCTGTGACTTTCACTAGAATAGGCTCATCAGTAAAGTGACTTTGGACCTGTTAAGCTTGGAAACGCTTTGCTTTACCGTCAAATAACGTGAGGGAGGGGTGGAAAAGGAGGGATTTCCCTGAGAAGCTTCACCTGAGTTAGCACCAAATCTAGCAGCCATCAAACTATGGCTCAGTGTACTGCCAAGTTTGGAACTGAACGCTGCAGACTGAGAAAGTTGCCCCTGATCTGCACTGAGTTAGCGTGATTTGCAACCAAGGCAATAGAGGTGGTATAACTGACCTCATAGTCCATTCTCTTCTGTTGAATGGATCGACTTGATGAGGTACGGTTCTGTGGGTGCCAGCTGCCCTCTGACACTTAACCTAAGTGGGAATTCTTCATGTATGAAAGGAAATAATGAGTGCAACGGGCTGATTGACCATGGGGTGTATCATTCCTAGGCCAGGCCTTGTGACCACCTATGTGTACTGTCTAGCAGGGAATGGTGGGTAGTAATTGAGTGGCAACCCAGGCTAATTTTCTTTTTGTTTTTTCCCCACTCACCAACCTAGGGGCATTGTAGCAAATTGTAGCACCACTGTTATTGGTCCAGATCAGGGAACCACCCTGGAACCATTCGGCTCCATGTGGTTTAGCATCACACCATGAGGTGTATGTACCCACTGCCAGCTTAGTGTTCAAAAATCACGATGGGGTGAGTCAGAAGTCTATCATAGAATTAACCGGTTCTAATAACATCTTAAAATATGGGGCAAATCTTCAAACAAGCTATAGCACTGAACAATCTGAGGTTAAAATTACTGCCTTAAATTCACTGTCAGTTATCTGTTCTTCATGTGGTGTTTCTCAGTGTTACTGAGTTTTAAGCATAATGGGCATGTCAGATTTTCATGTTGTCTGCTTCTTGTTTTGGTCAGCTGGCTGTCCGACACCTGCAAAACCACCACCATGCTGAACAATTTATTAATAAAAGCTACTGAGAATATCCACATAAGTATGGATTTCCTTCATTCCACCATTGGTGGCAATGCCTTCAGCTGCCTAGGCCCTAAGCTCTGCTATTCGCTCCCTAAACCTCTCCACCTCTCTCCATTAAAACACTCTTTAAAACCTACCTCTTTGACTAAGGTTTTGGTCACATGTCTTAATATCTCCTTATGTGGCTTGGTGTCAAATTTTGTTCGGTAGCGCTCCTGTGAAGCGCCTCGAGATGTTTTACTATGTTAAAGGCACTGTATAAATGCAAGTTGTTATCGTTGTATAGCTTGCCTGATATGGAGTGCACACAATCTCCCTGTTGGGGACAAACTCTGTTTACCAGAGAACTTAGATGCAGGTTGGCAAAGAGCCATGAGTTAGGGCCCCCCAAATGTTTGTAGGGATACTGTTGAAGTTTACCAACTAAAGTTATACAACTTACAAGCTTAGGGTAATAGATTCTCCTCCTCCCTGCTGGCAGCCCCTGACATCCTCCATATAGCAGTACAACTATGACACTGGCATCCACTTGACAATATGGAAGATTGTCCAGAAATGTCCTATCTACAAAAAACAAGCTAAATCTATGCTGGTCAATTACCACCTTATCAGTCTCCTAATCACCAGTAAAGTGATGGAATGAATCATCAATAGTGCCATTAAACCACATCCGCTCACTAATAACTTGCTCAATTATGCTGTTCAGGTTCTGCCAGAGCCACTTCGCTTCCGACCTCATAGAAACATAGAAAATAGGAGTAGGCCATTAGGCCCTTCGAGCCTGCTCCGCCATTCAGTATGATCATGGCTGATCCTCTATCTCAATACCATATTCCCGCTCTCTCCCCATACCCCTTGATGCCTTTTGTGACTAGAAATCTATCTAGCTCCTTCTTAAATATATTCAGTGACTTGGCCTCCACAGCCTTCTGTGGTAGAGAATTCCACAGGTTCACCACCCTCTGAGTGAAGAAACTTCTCCTCATTTCAGTCCTAAATGTCCTACCCCGTATCCTGAGACTGTGACCCCCCCCAAGCCAAGGGAAACATCCTCCCTGCATCCAGTCTGTCTGGCCTTGTCAGAATTTTATATATTTCAATGAGAATCCCTCTCATTCTTCTAAACTCGAGTGAATACAGGCCGAGTCAACCCAATCTCTCTTCATACGACAGTCCTGCCATCCCAGGAATCAGTCTGGTGAACCTTCGCTGCACTCCCTCCGTGGCAAGTATATCCTTTCTTAGGTAAGGAGACCAAAACTGCACACAATACTCCAGGCGTGGTCTCACCAAGGCCCTGTATAACTGCAGTAAGACATCCTTGCTCCTGTACTCACATCCTCTTGCAATGAAGGCCAACATACCATTTGCCTTCCTAACTGCTTGCTGCACCTGCATGTTTCCTTTCAGTGACTGGTGTACAAGGACACCCAGGTCCCTTTGTACATCAACATTTCCCAATCTATCACCATTTAAATAATACTCTGCCTTTCTGTTTTTCCTTCCGAAATGGATAACTTCACATTTATCCACATTATACTGCATCTGCCATGTATTTGCCCACTCACTCAAATTGTCTAAATCGCCTTGAAGCCTCTTTGCATCCTCCTCACAACTCACGATCCCACCTAGTTTTGTGTCGTCAGCAAACTTGGAAATATTACATTTGGTTCCCTCATCCAAATCATTGATATATATTGTGAATAGCTGGGGCCCAAGCTCTGATCCCTGCGGTACCCCACTAGTCACTGCCTGCCACCCCAAAAAAGACCCATTTATTCCTACTCTCTGTTTCCTGTCTGTTAACCAATTTTCAATCCATGCCAGTATATTACCCCCAATCCTATGTGCTCTAATTTTGCACACTAACCTCTTATGTGGGACTTTATCAAAGGCCTTCTGAAAATCCAAATAAACCACATCCACTGGTTCTCCCTTATCTATTCTACCAGTTATATCCTCAAAAATCCTCATCACAGCCTTGTTCCAAGCATGGACATTAGGAGAGGGAAAGTAGCTGTTCTCGATATAAAGACAGCAGTTGGCTTGAGTATGACACCAAGGCGCCCTAGTAAAACTGAGGTCAGTGAAGGTCAAAGGGAAATCCTCCAGTGGATGGAGTGATACCTTATACAAAACATGATGGTCGTAGTTGTTGGAGACCAATCTTCGTAGCTCCACGACATCACAGCAGGAGACCCTTAGGGAAGGGTCATTGGTCTTACCATCTACAACTTACTTCATCAGTGACCTTCCATCTATCATAAGGTGAGGAATGGGGTTGTGCAATCATCAGCGAACAATGTTCAGTTCTATTCCCTACGCCTCCAATAATGAAACAGCCCATGCCAGCCTACAGTAGGAGATGGACACCAGCCAGGCTTGGGCTGACATGTGGCAGGTAACATTTGCACCACATAAGTGCCAGGTAATGATCATCTCCAACCATAAAAATCCCAATCACCTCCCTTAACTTTCTGTGGCATTATCGTTGCCAGTCCTTCCACCATGAACATCTTAGGGGTCACCACTAACCAGGATCAACAGCCACATAAACACCATGGCTAAAAGAACAGGGTACTATGTGATAAGTGGCTCACCTCCTGATCCCTCAAAAAATAAGGCCTTCCTGTCATCTACAAGGCTCAAGTTAGGAGTGTGATGCAATGCTGACCACTCACTTGATGGGAGCAGTTGCAATAACACTCAAAAGCTCGGCATCATCCAATACCGAGTTGTCTCCTTGATTGGTACCCCTGCCATTGGCCTCCCCTCCAGTACTGATGTACTGTGGCTGCAGTATGTACAACCTACAGGTTATTCTGCAGCAACTCGCCAATGTAACTTCGATAACACCTCCTGGCACTGTGACCTCTATCACCGAGGAAAAACAAAAGAAGCAAGATCATGTGATCACCATCACCTCCAAATTCCCCTCCAAGTCTCACATCATCTTAACGTGGATGTAAATTGCTGTTCCTTCAATGTTGCTGGGTCAATATCCTGGAATTCCCTACCTAACATCATTCTAAAAGAACCACCACCATCTTCTCAGGGCAACTAGGGATGGGTAATAAATACGGCTTTGCATCCCACAAACACATTTTTAAAACGTGATTCCCCGTTGCCCCCGCAGTTGCTGCCAGCTTAGTCATCCTCCTTATAATAGATTTAATGGGTACAGTTACTGGACTAGTAATCCAGAAGCTTGGACTAATAATCAAGAGAATGTGAGTTCTAATCCCACCATAGCAGTTTGAGAATTTGAATTCAGTTTTTTAAAAAATCTGGAAATAAAAATCTGCTATCAGTAAAAGTGACCATGAGGCTGTCAGATTGTCATTTTTTTTTAAAAAAACAACTGGTTCACTGATACCCTTTAGGGAAGGAAACTTGCTGTCCTTGTCAAAAATGGATAGCCAGACAGTGAAGGACTGAATACTTTTATTTGCTGGGATTCACATTATACCTAATGCATTCCTCACACAAGCCCACACCCTCCCCCCAAGCCTACTCCCTTATATATGGGAGCCAGAGAGTTCCTAATTGCTCATGCGCCTGAACATATTTATTCATCAACTGATGCAATTCATTTATATACAATTAACAGTCCTTACCCCGTCTGGTCTATATGTGATTCCAGTCCCACACCAACGTATTTGACTCCTAACTGCCCTCTGATGCGAACTAGTAAGCCACACTGTTGTATCAAACCGCTGCCTGCGATTCAAGAAGACGGCCCACTGCCATCTTCTCGAGGCAATTAGGGATGGACAATGCCAGCCTTACTGTGATGCCCACATCCCAAGAACGAATACAATAAAAATATTTTTTTTTAATTCCCCTGCTTCTGGAGTTGCTGCCAACCCCAATTTCCTCTATAAAATGATAGATTCTTCTCAACACCCCCCACTACCCAAAAAAACTATCAGACCAGACATCTTCCATTTAATATATTCTCCCACTCCTGAAACTGCTAACAGCCTTGACTGTCTTCTCTTTTACTTATGTAGAAAAAGGCAAAGTTAGAAGAAGCAGTGAAAGATAAAGCTAAAGGCGATGAAGATGATGACGCAGATGATGAAGAGGATGATGACGATGAAGATGAGTACGTTGTTCTTTCCTTCCCCTTCTATTTGTAACCAGACAAACTGAACTGATGAGCCCTCTTTTAGGGTGGGCAGGGATTCAAATGCTAGCTTCAAATATACCATTCCAGGGATGCAAGAACATTCAAATGTCAAAAGTTTATTTTTAGAATACACTGGAGACTCCGGTCAAAGATACAGGCTTGAATCTAATAGAGCGGTTCGGTCAATTTCACATTGTGCAAGATAGGAACATGAACAATTTACAGATGCCTTCTGAATCCCAGCCTGGAAATAGCTCCTTACGATTACTACTTTTAATATGACGGATATGTAATGAAGTCTGCAAATCTTACCCTTTCTGGCCTAGGTTCTGTGCCTGGAAACTGCACGGAGGAAGGAAATTGAGGGCAAGTTTTTATTTCAGATGTTACAATTTAAATATGCAGTGTGGCTTTTGAAGTGGATACAAATACATGTCTCAGTGATGGTGGTCAGTTATTAAGAAACCTAGGAAATAGTTATTGAGAAAACTATTGATACTTACTGAGTAACCTAGGTGAAGGGCCGTAATCGGTAGTGCAGAACTTCACGGTAGAAGAGATGAGGTAAATCAGGAAATGGTGATTAGGTCACACCCAGTTAGGTGATATAGGGAGATGAGGAATTCTACAGTTTTTACCTCCTGGGAGAGAATGAGTTAGAGCAGGAGATGGTGTGATGAATCTTGATTTGAACACAATGAGGATGCACGTTGGAGAATACGGGTGCGGGATGGATGCATTACCATCTTCAGAGAAGTATGGGAGGAAAGTTCAAAGAAACTATTTGAAATATTTTAAAAAGACATATCTCAGGAGACATTACAAAAGCAAACTTCCCTTTAAACTGCACTAATTGCAGTATGTATTGTACATTATTTACTGAACATTTCCTGAATTTCACATGTTGTGTTCAAGGGATGATGAGGAAGAGGAGGATGATGATGATGAGGAGGATGATGATGAAGATGAGATTGCAAAGACTCCTGCAAAAACGTCAGTAAAAGTGAGTTAAAATCGTCCTTTGAATAGCTTACCTAATCTAGGTAGTTGATGTCGCCACTATCTTTGCTCCGTGCATTGAAGGGCAAGACTGAGGGAGGAGAGAAGATTGAAGCTTTACTGTCCACTGTGGTAATGTAACTGGGTTGAATACGGAACGTTTAACGCAGTAGGATGCAATCTTTTTCAATTGGTGCAAGACAAAGTCCCAAAACGAGGTTAAACTCAACAGCAGTGTTACTGCCACAGTTCTTTGCAAAAGAGAGACAGACTCATTGAACTTTTCAAGATTATGAAGGGGATCCAGTCAATCCAGGCAAATTGTGTTCACTGTGGTTAAAAGGTTCAGACACCTGGAGAAACAAGGTAAAAAAATTAGGAAGTTAGGAGTAACAAGAGAAGACAGAGAGAATGTTTTCCAACTAAACACTAATGGAGTTGTGGAATATGTTGCTAAGTTAGGCTGCTCATAGTACGATACAGCACAGAATGAGGCCATTTGGACCATCATGCCTATGCCAACTCTTCTAAAGAGCTATCCAATTAGTCCCATTCCCTTGCTCTTTCCCCATAACTCTGCAAATTTTTTCCCTTCAAGTATTTATCCAATTCACTTTCGAAAGTTACAACTGAATCTGCTTCCACCACCCTTTCGGGCAGTGCATTCCAGATCATTACAACTTGTGTAAAAAAAAAATGTTTCCTCATGTTGCCTCTTGCTCATTTGCCGATCACCTTAAATCTGTGTCCTCTGGTTACTGACCCTTCTGCCACTGGAAACAGTTTCTCCTTATTTAACATAGAAACATAGAAAATAGGAGCAGGAGTAGGCCATTCGGCCCTTCAAGCCTGCTTCGCCATTCAATATGATCATGGCTGATCCTCTATCTCAATACCATATTCCCGGTCTCTCCCCATACCCGTTGATGCCTTTGTGACCAGAAATCTATCTAGGAACATAGGAACAGGAGTAGGCCATTCAGCCCCTCGTGCCTGTTCTGCCATTTGATAAGACCATGGCTGATCTGTGATCTAACTCCATATACCTGCCTTTGGCCCATATCTCTGTCTGTCTACCATTTAGTTTACATTGCCTCGCTTCATTCATTATGGTTGCCAAAAAGCTACCTATCTCAGATTTAAATTTAGCAATCGAGCTAGTATCAATTGCTGTTTGCGGAAGAGAGTTCCAAACTTCTACCACCCTTTGTGTGTAGAAATGTTTTTTAATCTCACTCCTGAAAGGTCTGGCTCTAATTTTTAGACTGTGCCCCCTACTCCTAGAATCCCCAACCAGTGGAAATAGTTTCTCTCTATCCACCCTATCCGTTCCCCTTAATATCTTATAAACTTCGATCAGATCACCCCTTAACCTTCTAAACTCTAGAGAATACAACCCCAATTTGTACTCTATGCCTGTATTAATAAAGCTCAGGACCCCATATGCTTTTTTAACAGCCTTCTCAACTGGTCCTGCCACCTTCAAAGATTTATGTATGTGCACCCCCAGTTCTCTCAGTTCCTGTACCCCATTTAAAATTGTACCATTTAGTTTACACTGCCTCGCTTCATTCTTCCTACCAAAACGCATGACTTCACACTTCTCTGCGTTAAATTTCATCTGCCATGTGTCTGCCCATTTTACCAGTCTGTCTATGTCGTCCTCAAGAATGTTACTATCCACTACATTTCTGAGTTTCGTGTCATCTGCAAACTTTGAAATTATACCCTGTATACCCAAGCCTTAGGTCATTAATATATATCAAAAAGAGCAGTGGTCCTCATACCGAGTCCTGGGCACCACTGTATACTTCCCTCCAGTCTGAAAAACAACCCTTCACCTCTGCTTTCTGTCCCTTAGCCAATTTTGTATCCACGCTGCAACTGTCCCTTTAATCCCATGGGCCTTAATTTTGCTAACAAGTCTATTATGTGCTACTTTATCAAATGCCTTTTGAAAGTCCATCAACCACACTACCCTCATCAACCCTCTCTGTCACTTCATCGGATAACTCAATCAAATTAATCAAACACTATTTTCCTTTTAAAAAAAAATCCATGCTGACTTTCATTTATCAGTCCATACTTTTCCAAGTGCGAATTAATTTTGTCCTGGATTATTGTGTCTCAAAGTTTCCCCACCACTGACGTTAGGCTGACTGGCCTGTAATTGCCGGGTTTATCCCTCCCTTTTTTGAACAGGGGTGTAACATTTGCAATCCTCCAGGCTTCAGGCGCTATTCCCATTTCTAAAGAGGATTGGAAGATTGTGGCCAGAGCCTCTGCAATTTCTACCCTTACTTCCCTCATTAGCCTAGGATGTATCCCATCCGGACCGGGTGACTTTTCTACTTTGAATACTGCCAACCTTTTAAGTACCACCTCTGTATCTATTTTCATCTTCTCCAATATCACTGCTGCCTCCTCCTTTACTACTACATTGGCAGCATCCTCTTCTCTAGTGAAGACCGATGCGAAATATTCGTTTATTACCTCAGCCATGCCCTCTGCCTCCACAAGGAGATCTCCTTTTTTGTCCCTAATCAGTCCCACCCTTCCTTTGACTACCCTTTTACTATTTATATGTTTATAAAAGACTTTTGGGTTCTCTTTTACATCAGCCGCTAATCTATTCGCATGCTCTCTCTTTGCCCCTCTTATTCCCTTTTTAGATCTCCTCAGTACTTTCTATATTCAGCTTGTTTCTCTAATGCATAATGAATCTTACATTTATCACAAGCTCCTTTTTTCTGTTTCATTGTAATCTCTGTATCTTCAGTCATCCAGGGAGCTCTAGCTTTGGATGCCCTTCCTTTCCCCCTCCTGGGAATGTGTCTACTCTGTACCCGGACCATCTCCTCCTTTAAAGCCTCCTGTTGTTCAATTACTGTTTTGCCCACCAATTTCTGATTCCAATCCACCTGGGCAAGATCCCTTTTTAACTCAGTGAAATTAGCCCTCCTCCAGTTAAGTATTTTTACGCTTGATTGTTCCTTATCCTTTTCCATAACTATTCTAAACCTGATGTTATTATGAACTCTGTTTCCCAAATGCTCCCCCACTGAAACATGCTTCACCTGCCCCTCTTCATTCCCCAGAACTAGATCCAGCACTGCTTCCTTCCTCGTTGGGCTGGAAACACACTGATCAAGAAAGTTCTCTTGTACACATTTCAGGAACTCCTCCCCCTCTTTGCCCTTTACATTGTGACTGTCCTGTCTATATTGGTATATTTGAAGTCCCCCATTATCGCTACTCTATAGTTCTTGCATCTTTCTGTAATTTGTCTGCAAATTTGCTCCTCTATCTCCTGCCCACTATTTAGTGGCCTGTAGTGTACACCCAGAAGCGTAATTGTTCCTCTATTGTTCCTTAATTCTAACCAAATAGATTCTGTCTTTGACCCCTCAACCACATCAGCCCTTTTCAGTGCCAAAATAGTTTATTTGATAAATAGTGCCAGCATCCCCCCCTCCTTCTTTCTTTCCTTCCCTATCTTTCCAGAATACCTTGTAGCCAGGAATATTAAGTTCCGAATCCTCCCCTTCTTTGAGCCAGGTCTCCGTTATTGTCACTATATCATAGTCCCACGTGGCGACATGAGCCTGCAGCTCGCCAACATTATTTACTACACTACCCGCACTCCAAACTCATCTTAGACTGCCTTGCATTTTCCCCGTCTGATCCCTCATATTTATGAACTGTTCTTTACTCTAGTGCTATTCGCCTCTCCCAGTCGTCTGTGCACCTTGTTTCTCCTCTTTAACGTTTCATCCTGGTGCCCGTTGAAGTGCTGTGATTGAGTTTGAGATAATGAGATGGGTTTCTAGTGAGGGAGAAGGGGTTGAGGAATATGGTGCGTAGGTGGGGTATGAAAAAGCAGCAGGCTAGTTGGGCCTGATCACTTTTTTTCCTGTTTATTCCAAAGAATATTTTTGCATTAAATGTATTGCGTTGCATTATTTTGAAAAGATTTTTGATATCCAACAAAAGCACCTCATTGATCGTGAATGCTGTGGCAGTTTATTCTAGCTTCCCTTTCAGACTCTGTAACCATGGTATAATCTATTATTTCAGTCACTCTTTGACGATTAATTTATTTTACTGTCCTGTTACCACAGAATAAGAAAAGTTGAGCAAGTACTTTTTTGCCAGACATTTGCTGTTCTTGAACTTGCCTTGCCAGGATTCATGCAATCATAGAAGTTACAACATGGAAACAGGCCCTTCGGCCCAACATGTCCATGTCGCCCAGTTTATACCACTAAGCTAGTCCCAATTGCCTGCACTTGGCCCATATCCCTCTATACCCATCTTACCCATGTAACTGTCCAAATGCTTTTTAAAAGACAAAATTGTACCCGCCTCTACTACTGCCTCTGGCAGCTCGTTCCAGACACTCACCACCCTTTGAGTGAAAAAATTGCCCCTCTGGACCCTTTTGTATCTCTCCCCTCTCACCTTAAATCTATGCCCCCTCGTTATAGACTCCCCTACCTTTGGGAAAAGATTTTGACTATCTACCTTATCTATGCCCCTCATTATTTTATAGACTTCTATAAGATCACCCCGAAACCTCCTACTCTCCAGGGAAGAAAGTCTCAGTCTGTCTAACCTCTCCCTGTAAGTCAAACCATCAAGTCCCGGCAGCATCCTAGTAAATCTTTTCTGTACTCTTTCTAGTTTAATAATATCCTTTCTATAATAGGGTGACCAGAACTGTACACAGTATTCCAAGTGTGGCCTTACTAATGTCTTGTACAACTTCAACAAGACATCCCAACTCCTGTATTCAATGTTCTGACTAATGAAACCAAGCATGCCGAATGCCTTCTTCACCTCCCTATCCACCTGTGACTCCACTTTCAAGGAGCTATGAACCTGTACTCCTAGATCTCTTTGTTCTATAACTCTCCCCAACGCCCTACCATTAACGGAGTAGGTCCTGGCCCGATTCGATCTACCAAAATGCATCACCTCACATTTATCTAAATTAAACTCCATCTGCCATTCATCGGCCCACTGGCCCAATTTATCAAGATCCCGTTGCAATCCTAGATAACCTTCTTCACTGTCCACAATGCCACCAATCTTGGTGTCATCTGCAAACTTACTAACCATGCCTCCTAAATTCTCATCCAAATCATTAATAATAATAATAACATAACAGCGGACCCAGCACCGATCCCTGAGGCACACCGCTGGTCACAGGCCTCCAGTTTGAAAAACAACCCTCTACAACCACCCTCTGTCTTCTGTTGTCAATCCAATTTTGTATCCAATTGGCTACCTCACCTTGGATCCCGTGAGATTTAACCTTATGTAACAACCTGTACATTTCAGATCAATTTGCTCTTGTTTGTTCTCCATCTATGTTGGAAAGTACTTCGTCCCGGCTCACT
This sequence comes from Heptranchias perlo, assembly GCF_035084215.1. Classification (NCBI taxonomy): domain Eukaryota; kingdom Metazoa; phylum Chordata; class Chondrichthyes; order Hexanchiformes; family Hexanchidae; genus Heptranchias; species Heptranchias perlo. Next base: position 9,037,071 of record NC_090325.1, on the reverse strand, counting down.
GCTTATCCCCCTCTCCCCTCCAATGCCCCAAGCAAGTGATACCTTACTCCAATGCTGTCCACTGCAGTATGTAGACGACATTCACAAATGTAAGCAGACTGACCTCATAAACAGTAGCAGAGACTATTTTACCAGGGGTTTTATTTTCTGCTGACCAGACAATAATCTCCTTGTTGGGCCTGCTAATCATGCATACAAGTGTGTATACACATGCCACTGAATGGTGATCAAGAGCAGCACTGTCGCTGATTTCTTTGACTCCCCTCTCTCTCTAGCCCTTGGGGCACTAAAGGCCACCTAGTACCACAGCCTAGCTAGTTTCTGAGTCAGAGGTTGTTAGTTCAAGTCCCAAACAAGGACTTGAGCACACAATCTAGGCTGATATTCCAATGCAGTAGTGTTATTGAAGGTGCTGACCTTCAGATTAGATGTTAAACTAATGCTCCATCTGTTTATAGAACGGAATGTCAAGTTCAAAGAAGGAGTTCTCCCTGTGTCCTGGCCAGAATTTCTTCCTTAACCAACACCACCGAAACAGATCAACTGTTCATTTCATATCATTGCTGTTTCTGGAACATTTTGATGACATGAGAAGGCATTATATAAATGCAAGTCTTTTATTCAGGTTATTGGGAATTGTAGCTGTTGCTTCTGAGTAAAATTAATTACTTTAGAGAAATAGAACAGCAGTTGGGTCAGGGTCTGGTACAAAATTGTAAAACAAGACCGGGTTCCTGGGATGACACAAACCCCCAAAGATCAAAACTACTGTGAGCTGGCCATGACACAATGCAATATGCTTACGAGCTGCTGCTTTTCTTTATAGAATCGTAGAATGATACAGCACAAAAGGAGGCCTTTCAGCCCATCGTGCCTGTGCCAGCTCTTGAAAGAGCTATCCAATTGGTCCCACTCCTCTGCTCTTTCCCCATAGCCCTGCAGTTTTTTCCCCTTCAAGTATTTATCCAATTCCCTTATGACAGTTACTATTGAATCTGCTTCCACTGCCCTTTCATGCAATGCATTCCAGATCATAACAACTCACTTCGTCAAAAAAAAAATTCTCCTCATCTCGCCTCTGGTTCTTTTGCCAATTACCTTAAATCTGTGTCCTGTGGTTACCAACCTTTCTGCCGCTGGAAAAAGTTTCTCATTATTTACTCTCAAAATCCTTCATGATTTTGAGTACCTCTATTAGATCACCCCTTAACCTTCTCTGCTCTAAGGAGAATAATCCCAGCCTCTCTAATCTCTCCACGTAACTGATTCTAGTAAATCTTCTCTGCACCCTTTCTAAGGCCTTGACATCCTTCCTAAAGTGTGGTGCCCAAAATTGGACACAATACTCCAGCTGAGGCCTAACCCAGTGATTTATTAAGGATTAGCATAACTTCCTTACTTTTGTACTCCATACCTCTGTTTATAGAGCCAAAGCTACTGTGGGCTTTAGTATGCATAGGTCAGTTGTTTTTAAACTTTTCTACACTAGGAACCCCATGCAAATATCGAAGCACTCTCGGGGTCACACTTTTCTAACCTCCCAAAGTCTGTATCGGTTACCTAATGTCATTGTAGGAAACATTTAATATTAGAAATTGTTTTTTAGGCAGCGAGTTGTTATGATCTGGAATAAAGGGTGGTGGAAGCAGATTCAATAGTAACTTTCATAAGGGAAATGGATCTAGCCTTAAAAAGGAAAATTTTGCAGGGCTTTGGGGAAAGGGCAAGGGGAGTGGGTCTAATTTGTAGCTCTTTCTGAGAGTCAGCACAGACACGATTGGCTGAATGGCTTCCTTCTGTGCTCTTTAATTCTAGTATGTGCAGCAACATAAATGATATGCTATTACATCAACAAATACAGTAAAATAAAAAAAAAATCAGATGGAGGATCATCGCAGCGTCCCTCAGGATCCCCTCGCTGACCCAAGTTTGAAAGCCTGTGTTTTTCTTTTGATAATGCATCTTTGACACACTTTGGGATGTTTTTCTCCGGTAACAGTGCTACATGAAAAAAAAGGACTTGCATTTCTATAGCTCCTTTCACAACCTCAGGACCTCCCAAAGCACTTTACAGCCAATGAAGAACTTTCTTTGAAGTGTAGTCACTGTTGTAATGTAGGAAATGTGGCAGCCAATTTGCACACAGCAAGCTCCCACAAACAGCAATGTGACAATGACCAGATAAACTGTTTGAGTTGTTGGTTGAGGGATAAATGTTGGCCAGGACACTGGGGAGAATTCCCCTGCTCTTCTTCGAAAAATGCCATGGGATCTTTTATGTCCACCTGAGCGGGCAGATGGGGCTTCAGTTTAATGTCTCATCTGAAAGACGGCACCTCCGATAGTGCAGCACTCCCTCAGTACTACACTGGAATATCAGCCTGGATTTTGTGCTCAAGTCCCTGGAGTGGGACTTGAACCCACAACCTTCTAACTCAGAGGCGAGGTGTACGTTCTTCATTAAGCATGTGTTTAGGAAAAAAAATAGGATTGACATATTTAGCCAGTGTTCCTATTGATGGCCTAGCTTTAACTTTAAGGAAACAGTTGGTTTGGTATAATTGGGCTTAGTGTGACCATGATTTTCAGTGCACTGTGTTGCACTATGCAGCCACTAGGTTGTGCAGTGTGACTCTGAAACTTCCAGTTGGGTTTCTGACAGATTTTGGACAGGAACACCTGAGTAAAAGACAGCAGGGATTTGCTTTAATGTTATTTCAGGGGATCGGAGTTGGGGTCATTCAGATCTGTTCGGCTTTCTTTAAATTTGCCCAGTCCGGATCAGTTTGAAAATTGAATACCCTTGCTTTTCTCCCTCTTCTTTCTCTACCCTCCTCCGATTCTTTTCCCAGCTTCTTTAGACCTTGCGTGGCAGGTGAAATTCCCTGGACAGGATAGCTTTGGGCAGTCAGGTCATCATTAGGGTAAATGATTGGGCTCATCCTGCAACAACCCTGCCAATTTATACACTTAATTCTCTGTAGTGTATTTTGCTGACCATGTACCTCGTTTGTCAGCCGTGGGTCGCACGCTCGCCTCTGAATCAGAAGGTCGTGGGTTCATGCCCCACTCCAGAGACTTGAGCACAAAATCCAGGCTGACACTCCAGTGCAGTACTGAGGGAGTGCTGCACTGTTGGAGGTGCCATCTTTCAGATGAGACTTCAAACCGAGGCCCTGTCTGCCCTCAGGTGGATGTAAAAGCTCCCCTGGCACTATTTCGAAGAAGAGCAGGGGAATTCTTCCCGGTGTCCTGGCTTGTCGAAGCCTGAGGAGAGGAAAATTAAAATGCCTATTAAAGAGGGAAAATGCATTTAATGTATTGCTCACTTCAACTGAACGGATGAAGGAAGTGATACTTTTTTTTGAAAGAAGCGATGACAATAAATTGTTCCTGTACAGAAGTGAAAATTGAGAGTTTTAAAAATTACCGTAAGGCAGAAGCTCAATTCAGGACAACTACTTGCATTTTAACATAGCAAAATGTCCCAAGGCGCTTCACCGGACCATTATCAAACAACATTTGACACTGAGCCACAAGGAGATATTTGGACAGGGGAACAAAAGTTTGGTCAAAGAGAGAGATTTTAAGGAGCGTCTTAAAGGAGGAGAGAGTGATAGAGAGGCTGAGAGGTTTAGGGAGGGAATTCCAGAACTTCAGGCCTAGGCAGCTGAAGGAAGGCCGCCAATGGTGGGGCGATGAAAATTGGGAATGCGCAAGAGACCAGAATTGGAAGAGCGCAGAGATCTCGGTTGTAGAGGTGGAGGAGGTTTCATAGATAGGGAAGGATGAGGCCATGGAGGGATTTGAACACAGAATAAGAATTTTAAATTTGAGGCATTGCTGGACCGGGAGCCAATGTAGGTCAGTGAGCCCAGGGGTGATGGGTGAACGGGACTTGGAGCGAGATGGGATACAGGCAGTTTTGGATGAGCTGAAGTTCACGGAGGGTGCAAGATGGGAGGCAAGATTGGCCAAGAGTGCAGCAAGAGCACACCACCAAAGTTGGAAAGAGTCGGAGAGCAAGCGAGTAAGAGAAAGTAAATCAAATAATGATTCAGGTGATGCCAAACAGTATTAGGAATATTAGAAGCACTGTTTGTTTTTTTAATTTCTTTCATGGGAGGTCAGGGAACTTAATTGTCTTAAAAGTTAAAGGATCAACAGGTAGTGGAGGATGTGATGAAGTATATGTAAGAATAATCATACATGCACTCTGGATAGAGCCAACTTGATGGGACAAATGGCCTTTTGGCTCCTTTTGGACTTTTGTTCTTGTGTAAGCTTTGATTTTAAAAGCCTGTTGAATGTAGGAGGAAGGGAAGACAGAGAGAGGTGAAGAGTTCCACAGGTTTGAGATCCTGATAAAGATTCAGTTAAGAAAGAAAGAACATGCATTTATATAGCACCTTTTGTGACTTCAGGACGTCCCAAAGCATTTTATAGCCAATATAGTAGTTTTGAAGTGTAGTCACTGTTGTAATGTAGGAAACGCGGCAGCCAATTTGCATACAGCAAGGTCCCACAAACAGCAATGAAATAAATGACCAGTGCATCTGTTTTTTTAGGTGTTGGTTGAGGTATAAATATTGGCCAGGACACCAGGAGAATTCCTTGCTCTTCGAATAGTGTCGTGGGTTCGTTGACGCACACCTTAGAGGGCAGATGGGGCCTCGGTTTAACGTCTCATCTGAAAAACGGCACCTCCGACAGTGCATCACTCCCTCAGTACTGCACTGGGGTGTCCGCCTAGATTATGTGCTCAAGTCTCTGGACTGTGGCTTGAACCCGCAAACTTGTGGTTCAGAGACGAGAGTGCTGCTACTGAGTTGGATTAGGAGACAGTGGGGTGAGTTTCCATCTCGACACAGTGAGGAGGAAGAGTGTGTGGGTCTGAGTATTGGAGCTGAGGAGCAACAAGGCAGAAGAGTTCAGATGAACACCGACAGTTATTGTGTTGATGAGAGGTGAGAAAAGCTTATTGCTTATCTCCGTAAGCTTTGCCATTCTTCTGAAGCTTCAGCGCCTCACGGTGACCCTAGTTCTCAGACTGAAACACGATTCCAGAAATTTCCAGGCTGATTATATAATGAATAAGCGTAACGCTTATGTTTGCAGCTTCTGTTTCCCTCCCTTCTATCCCCTCCCCCAAAAGATGGAATCCCGCACACAAACAAATAAGAGGGGGGTCGCAGGGAGCGCTTTGATCTGAGGTTGGCTCTGCTGCAACACAGAGCACCTTTTTTTTTCCTCTCTTTCTTTCTGCCACATTCGTGCGTTAATCTCTTGAGTGGAAAATAAAAAGCCCAGGTGCACAGAGAGGCCAACAAAAGCACCAGTTGGAAGTGAAGTGAATGTAGCCATGTCATCAGCTGGGGAGAGGGAAAAGAAAACATCCTTTGTTCAGTTGGGCCTTTTTTTTTCTTGGCATGGAGAACTACTGAGGAATTACTGACTGAAAGCGAAGGAGAGATTACAAAGCTGGGCCCATATGATTAAATTCAAAACCACATATTTCAGCAGGTTGGGAGCTTGTCTCAAGTTAAATGATTGAAACATACAATTTAGACTCTGCAGGACATGCTATTAGCTGTTTTTTTTTACGTGCACTGTAATAACCATTTCTTTGCTATACACCTTTTTCTTTAGACAATTTTAAAAAAAAATCGAGCTGATAATATTTTAACTTTAATTTTAATTACGTTATTTTTGAAAATATAAAGAAAGAAAGCAAAAACTTGCATTTATATAGTGCCTTTTCATGACTTCAGGATGCCCCAAAGCGCATAACAGTCAATGAAGTACTTTTGAAGTGTAGTCACTATTGTAATAAAGGAAATGTGGCAGACAATTTGTGCACAGCAGTTCCAAAAACAGCAATGTGATAGGGACCAAAACAATCGGGTATGGAAGGGTTGTCTTAATGAGGAAAAATTGAACAGGTTGGGTCTATACTCATTGGAGTTTAGAAGGATGAGAGGAGATCGTTTTGAAACATATAAGATTCTGAGGGGACTCGATAGGGTAGATACTGAGAGGGTGTTACCCCTCATGGAGGAATCTAAAACTAGGGGGCATAGTCTCAGAATAAGGGGTCGCCTGTTTAAGACGGAAATGAGGAGGAATTTCTTCTCCCAGAGGGTCGTGAATCTTTGGAATTCTTTACCCCAAAAAGCTGTTGAGGCTGAGTCATTGAATACATTCAAGGCTGAGTTAGACATATTTTTGATCAGCAAGGGAGTCAAAGGATATGGGGAAAAGGCGAGAAAGTGGAGTTGGAGTAGAAATCAGATCAGCAATGATCTCATTAAATGGCGGAGCAGGCCCGAACAGCCAAATGGCCTGCACTTGCTCCTATCTCTTATGGTCCTATCTGTTTTTATTGATGCTGGTTGAGAGATAAATATTGGTCAGGGGACCAGCGAGAACTGCCCTGCTCTTCTTCGAAGTAGTGCCGTAGGATATTTTATGCCTGCCTGAGAGGGCGGACTAGGCCTCAGTTTAAAGTCTCATTTGAAAGACGGCCCCTCCGACAGTGCAGCACTCCCTCAGTACTGTGCTGGAGTGTCAGCCTAGATTCTGTGCTCAAATCTCTGGAGTGGGACTTGAACCTACAACCTTATTCTGTTAGATTCAAGTGTTGCAAAGCTCTGGGTCTGGTTGCAAGTCTCCGAAACAAGTGTGTTAATTTTGACCTTCCCCCTTCCTGCTCGGGGCAGGTATTTTTTTATGGGCAGCTCCCTTTCTCCCCTTTTTCTGCTCATTTCTCCCATCTTCTCAAAGCACTGATTGATGCATGGTTCAATGGATGCCAACAAATCTTCAATGCTTCGCCCAAGAACCCATTTTGTTTTTTTATTCATTCATGGGATGAGGGCGTCACTGGCAAGGCCAGCATTTATTGCCCATCCCTAATTGTCCTTGAGAAGGTGGTGGTGAGCCGCCTTCTTGAACCACTGCAGTCTGTGTGGTGAAGGTTCTCCCACAGTGCTGTTAGGAAGCAAGTTCCAGGATTTTGACCCAGCGACAATGAAGGAACGGCGATATATTTCCAAGTCAGGCTGGTGTGACTTGGAGGGGAACATGCAGGTGGTGTGGTTCCCATGTGCCTGCTGCTCTTGTCCTTCTAGGTGGTGGAGGTCGCGGGTTTGGGAGGTGCTGTCAAAGAAGCCTTGGCGAGTTGCTGCAGTACATCCTGAAGGTGGTACACACTGCAGCCACGGTGCGCCAGTGATGAAGGGAGTGAATGTTTAGGGTGGTGGATGGGGTGCCAATCAAGTGGGCTGCTTTGTCCTGGATGGTGTCGAGCGTCTTGAGTGTTGTTGAAGCTGCACTCATCCAGGCAAGCGGAGAGTATTCCATCACAATCCTGACTTGTGCCTTGTAGATAGTGGAAAGCCTTTGGGAAGTCAGGAGGTGAGTCACTTGCCGCAGAGTACCCAGCCTCTGACCTGCTCTTGTAGCCACAATATTTATGTGGCTGGTCCAATTAAGTTTGTGGTCAATGGTGACCCCCAGGATGTTGATGGTGGAGGATTTGGCGATGGTAATGCCGTTGAATGTCAAGGGGAGGTGGTTAGACTCTCTCAGGCACGGACTGCTTCATTATCTGAGGGGTTGCGAATGGAATTGAATACTGTGCAATCATCAGCGAACATCTTTATTTCTGACCTTATGATGGAGGGAAGGTCATTGATGAAGCAGCTGAAGATGGTTGGGCCTAGGACACTGCCCTGAGGAACTCCTGCAGCAATGTCCTGGGGCTGAGATGATTGGCCCCCAACAACCACTACCATCTTCCTTTGTGCTAGGTATGACTCCAGCCACTGGAGAGTTTTCCCCCTGATTCCCATTGACTTCAATTTTACTAGGGCTCCTTGGTGCTGCACTCGGTCATATGCTGCCTTGATGTCAAGGGCAGTGAGTCTCATCTCACCTCTGGAATTCAGCTCTTTGTCCATGTTTGGACCAAGGCTGTAATGAGGCCTGGAGCTGAGTGGTCCTGGCGGAACCCAAACTGAGCATTGGTGAGCAGGTTATTGGTGAGTAAGTGCCGCTTGATAACACTGTCGACGACACCTTCCATCTGATGATTGAGAGTAGACTGATGGGGTGGTAATTGGCCGGATTGGATTTGTCCTGCTTTTTGTGGACAGGACATACCTGGGCAATTTTCCACATTGTCGGATGATGCCAGTGTTGTAGTTGTACTGGTTAACCTGTAGCCTAAACAATAGGTTCCGGTGGGCTATTCCCCTTTGAAGGGCATCACAGTCAAGCCTTATCCTGTTCTCATCTGAGTTCTACAGAGTTGTGCTCTGGCAATCAGGAGACTGAATCCTGGCCCCTTTCTAGCCTTAGAGGTGTAGCAGCTCAGCTGCTACCAAGGCTGAGATCAGCTAGCTCACTGTTGAACCTGGGGCCGATAGTACGCATGGCTTAGTACCACACCACACATTTACCAATGATTGTTGGTCAGCAGTGAGGTAAATTGAATATTTATGTGCAATTTTCCACATATGTCCACTTCAATTGTGACAGACGGCCAGTAGTACAATTGTAGATTCTTGCTTTCCAAATGAGGGCTTTGTCTGAAGATAGTGTTTTAACATTGGAGTCAAGTACCGGTGGCTGCAGGTGAGAATAGTTTGAAATAAATTAAGAGTACAGTCCTCATCACTTAAAACATCCACGTTTAAAACAGGCAGTCGCTTATATCGGCCAAAAAGCAATAACCATTACCCATTTGCATTAATGTCAATTTCAAAGTTGTCGGTTATTTAGCCTTAAATGCTCTATTTATTTCAGGCAGAAGCAGCTGTGCTAGAGAGATTCTAGAGATCCTCCATTGATATAGAATCAAAGAATCAGACAGTACAGGTGGAGGCCGTTCGGTCCATCGTGCCTGTGCCTGCTCTTTGAAAGAGCTATCCAATTAGTCCCACTCCCCTGCTCTTTCCCCATAGCCCTGCAATATCTTCCCCTTCAAGTATTTTTCTAATTCCCTTTTGAAAGTTACTGTTGAATCTTCTTCCACCACCCTTTCAGGCAGTGCTTTCCAGGTCGTAACAACTCACTGCGTAAACAAATTTTTCCTCTTCTCCCCTCTGGTTCTGTTGCCAATTGCCTTAAATCTGTGTTCTCTGGTTAACCACCCTCCTGCCAGCGGAAACAGTTTCCCCTTATTTACTCTATCAAAACCCCTCATAATTTTGAACACCTCTATTAAATCTCCCCTTAACCTTCTCTACTCCAAGGAGAACGATCCCAGCTTCTCCAGTCTCTCCACATAACTGAAGTCCCTCATCCCTGGTACCATTCTAGTAAATCTCCTCTGCACCCTCTCTAAAGTCTTGACATCCTTCCTAAAGTGTGGTGCCTAGAATTGGACACAGTCCTCCAGCTGAGGCCTAACCAGTGATTTATCAAGATGTAGCATAACTGCCTTACTTTTGTACTCTTTGCCATTATTATTGCCAAGCATTGGGATGATCTCCCACAGCTACAAAATAGAATTGATAAACAGGAGAAACTCTGCAAACCAAACTCAGATTAAAAGAAATTACAGCCCCTACTGCATATACGCAGTGGTTGGTAAATTCATTGGACTCCCCAATAATTTCCATTGCCGTCAGAAATTAAATACGCATTTCAATTGCACTCTTTTAATAGGGGAAAGCCGTAACCAGAAAAGGTTTAGTGACAGACAAGCAGGTAAAAGACAGACAAGAGCTTTTTCCCTTCGTTGAGGGTTCTATAACAAGGGGACATAGATTCAAGGTAAAAGGCGGGAGGTTTAGAGGAGATTTGAGAAAGAACTTTTTCACCCAGAGGGTGGTTGGAGTCTGGAACTCACTGCCTGAAAGGGTTGTGGAGGCAGGAACCCTCACAACATTCAAGAAGCATTTGGATGAGCACTTGAAATGCCATAGCATACAAGGCTACGGACCAAATGCTGGAATATGGGATTAGAGTAGACAGGGCTGATGGCCGGCGTGGACACGATGGGCCGAAGGGCCTCTATCCGTGCTGTATAACTCTATGACTCTATGACTATGACTCTAAAAGCACTATCAGCTATTTTTATGTTTATTAAACGGTGCGCTGAATTGTGCGAATCGTCTTTCAAGAACTCTTAAATGTTGGTTACTAATAGTTTTTTTTCTTTAATTTAATGCACCGCATTTAATACTTAGAAAAATTATTGTAAATTAACCCTCATGCGCTGACCACCCTCCAGACACAGACGCACAGTCCAATGTTAAACATGAACAGTCTCCAATCTGTCATAGCGCTACCACATTATATCGCATGGTGGGGATCGTATTAGAGAAGCATATCACACAGCATTAAAGTGTATCTTTATTGCGCAATTTTGTGCTCTCCTCTCCCAAATTGAATGCTGAATGTGCCTATAAACATACTGCTATGCGATTGCTTTGCTCTTTCCAACTTTCCCGACAAGCTGAACTATCTAGATTGATCGTTTGTGTAGTCCAGAGTAACCTATGCGAGCAGCAGCCCAAGGTATTACATTAATAGATAAGGAAAGGTCGACCAAGTCTGACTCGCCCACAAACCGTCTACCCTAGCATGGACTCCACCATTTATTCCTTTTGGAAGGGTCCATCAATACCCCTGATCAAGCAAGACTCTAGAATTTGCACTTCCCAACTATTCAGCCCTTAACCTGCTACTACCCTGCACAGACAACATTAACAACCTCAGCCCTGGCAACAAAAGCAATTCCTGCATCCCATTTTCCATTTTGTATTAACCATTGCTGAGTGTATGACTAGGAATATATGCCAATCATAGTCCAGTCAGTTATTCCAGCGTGATCTGGGCAGAATCAGACAAACCAGCATAAAATATTGGGGAATTTAAAATCTAAGTGAGTTATGCCCAAAACCCACTTACACTTGAGTTTTCCCTGATCTTTTATGCTGGTTCAAGATTCGGTTCTCTTCAAATTGTGCTCATTTTCTGCACAGGCACTAGTAGGGGCTTTTAAAAAAGTTTTTTCATACTAAAAAAAAAAAATTTACTAAGAAACTAACTAGTGTACACCAATGAAATTATTCAGTGGTTAAGTATAGTTTTTTTTAAAAGTCATTTTCAGTGACTTTAAATCGGGTTACTCATAGGCGGAGGACTGGACACACTTATTAAAAATGTTTAGTTTTGGTGATAAATCCATTTTCAGCTGTATTAATAAAACTGTGATGTGGAGATGCCGGTGATGGACTGAGGTGGACAAATGTAAGGAGTCGCACAACACCAGGTTATAGTCCAACAGCTTTATTTGAAATCACAAGCTTTTGGAGCTTTCCTCCTTCGTCACTTGACGAAGGAGCGAAGCTCCGAAAGCTTGTGATTTCACATAAAGCTGTTGGACTATAACCTGGTGTTGTGCGACTCCTTACATTAATAAAACTGCACCAGGTTACCACTCTTAAATACATAAAAGAATACTTTTTAGTGGATAGAGAAAAAAGAAATGATTACGTTTTATTATGCTGCCCGGTTGCGCTGGTTCATGGAAGATTTTACTTTTGTGATTATGCTTATGAAATCTAGCGGAAACTTGAAGCGCAATCTAACCAACGCAATTTCCCGATTGTGCCGAAAGCGGAAACTCTACCGCCTTATGTTTATATTTCCCCTTTCATGACCTCGGGTTGTCCCAATGTGCTTCACAGACAATTAATTACTTTGTAGTGTGGTCACTGTTCAGTAGACAGACTTGACAGCCAATTTGTACATTGAAACATCCCACAAACAGCGAAGAGATATATGACCAGTTAATCTGGTTTGGTGTTGTTGATTGAGGGATGAATGTTGGCCAGGATACTGGGAGAACTTCCTGCTCTTCTTCAAATAGTGCTATGGGATCAAGCAAATGAGGCCTTAGTTTAATGTATGAATGGATAGACGGCATCTTCATCTCTGTAACGCTCCCTTAGTGCTGCACTGAATTTTCAGCCTAGATTATGTGCTCAAGTGCTGGAGTGGGATTTGAGCCCACAACCTTCTGAGTCAGAGGCGAGGAGCCAAGCTGACTCCTCTAATTCTGGCCTCTTGCACATCCATGATTTTAATCACTCCACCATTGGCGGCCGTGCCTTCAGCTGTCTAGGCCCTAAGATCTGGAATTCGCTCCCTAAACCTCTCCGCCTCTCTACCTCTCTCTCCTCCTTTATGACGTTCCTTAAAACCTACTGCTTTGACCAAACATCACCTGTCCTGATATCTCCTTATGTGGCTCGGTGTCAAATTTTGTTTGATAACGCTCCTATTTACTGCCTTGGGACATTTTATTACGTTAAAGGCGCTATATAAATGCAAAATGCAAGTTGCCGTTAACTAATTAGCGATAACTATTAGAAATATAGACAAAGACAAGAAAGGTTGCAACAGAGAGGAAGGTAGAGAACCTGTACTCTGCCTGTCTATCTGAGCCAGTGAAATCCACATGCAAATTTGTAGAGCACAAAATGTAAAGAAATCATCAACATAAGATTGATGTATTTATTATCACTATTACAAGGACATAAATGTCAAGGATGAGGAAAGGCCATTTAACCCATCAAAACTCATCAGAAAAAATAACTTCTTATTCTGAGTTTAAAACATAGACTGCTTCCACCTGATTGCTATTCTTTCAGTTTATACACCACTAGGATTCTCCATCTATCCCTTCATAGGCTTGGTATGAAACCCGTCCAGCATCTTGAATGATCAAAACTCATCTCTCTAGCACCATAACTCTCCCATTAAAACTCATTCCTCGAATCATAGAATGGTTACAGCACAGAAGGAGGCCATTCGGCCCATCGAGCCCATGCCGGCTCTTTGTAAGAGCAATCCAGTTAGTCCCATTCCCCCGCTCTTTCCCCATAGCCCTGCAAATTTTTTCCCTTCAAGTATTTATCCAATTCCTTTTTGAAAGCCACGATTGAATCTGCTTTCAGTCAGCGCATTCCAGATCATAACTACTCGCTGCGTAAAAACGTTTTTCCAAATGTCGCCTTTGGTTCTTTTGCCAATCACCTTAAATCTGTGCTCTCTGGTTCCCTTCTGCCAATGGGAACAGTTTCTCTTTATTTACTTTATCTAAACCCTTTGTGATTTTGAACACTTCTATCAAGTCTCCTCATAACCTTTTCTGCTCTAAAGAGAACAACCCCAGCTTCTCCAGTCTATCCACATAATTGAAGTCCCTCATCCCTGGAACCATTCTAAGGCCTTCACATTCTTCCTAAAATGCGGTGCCCAGAATTGGACACAACACTCCAGTTGTGGCCGAACCAGTGTTTTATAAAGGCTCAACATAACTTCCTTCCTTGCTTTTGTACTGTATGCCTCTATTTATAAAGCCCAGGATCCCATATGCTTTTTTTAACTGCTTTCTCAACCTGTCCTGCCACCTTCAAAGATTTGTGCACATATACCTCCAGGTGTCTCTGTTCCTGCACCTCCTTTAGAATTATACCATTTAGTTTATATTGCCTCTCCTCATTCTTCCTGCCAAAATGTATCGCTTCGCAATTCTCTGCGTTAAATTTCATCTGCCATGTGTCCACCCATTCCACCAGCCTGTCTGTGTCCTCTTGAAATCTATTACTATCCTCCTGTTTACTATCCTCCTGTTTACTATACTTCCAAGTTTTGTGTCATCTGCACACTTTGAAATTGTGCCCTGTATACCCAAGTCCAAGTCATTAATACATATCAAGAAATGATGTGGAGATGCCGGTGATGGAAAATATCAAGAAAAGCAGTGGTCCTAGTACTGACCCCTGGGGAACACCACTGTACACCTCCCTCCAGTCCGAAAAACAACCGTTGACCACTACTCTCTGTACCATAACTCTCCCATCAAAACTCACTCCAGTTCTTCAAGTCTCCAATTCTAGCATCCAGCCTCATTTTGAGCCCCCCACTAATGTATTTGCCTCTGCTAGGCCACCTGGCAAACTGTTCCAAACTATATCAAGCTCTTGAATTCAACAAAACCAGAAGCTGATGACCTAGAGGATTATTACATTGCTTGGAGAACTAAGCCATAAAGATCAAGAAAATCTTGGGTTCTGACTCCAGTCTGTGCTACTAGCTGCAGCAGCAGAGCTCTTGGATTAGAGAGAGGGAAATTCAGCCAGGAATCCTACTCTTGATCACCGTTCAGTGACTCCTGCTAAAAGGTGTGTGTGTGTGTATATGTGGATGTTAAGCAAGGACAGGATGAGGCTGATGTAGCAATAACAAACTGAAACTCTCTCTGGTCGCATGTGACAATTGGCCAGCTAGGTGCAGTACTGCAGGCATGCCCCAACAAGGAGTTAACATATTCAAGAGAGGATGGAAGGGGAGTATATCATTGAGATCCTCCATGGCCTTGCCCCTCCCTATCTCTGTAACCTCCTCCAGCCCTACAACCCTCCGAGATCTCTGCGCTCCTCCAATTCTTGCGTCTTGCGCATCCCCGATTTTAATCACTCCGCCATTGGCGGCCGTGTCTTCAGTTGCCTTGGCCCTAAGCTCTGGAATTCCCTCCCTAAACCCCTCCACCTCTCTACCCCTCTCTCCATTAAGACGCTCCTTAAAACCTACCTCTTTGACCAAGCACCTGTCCTAATATCTCCTTCTGTGGCTTGGTGTCAAATTTTTTTTGATAACTCTCCTGTGAAGCGCCTTGGGACATTTTACTACATTAAAGGCGCTATATAAATGCTTTGTTGTTGAGATTTAAAAAAGGGGGAAAGGCTACCATCCTAACTTTGAAATTTGCACACTTTTTAGGCTTTAATACATATCTCTACCCTGTGCCCAACTCTTGACAAAACACCTTTGGGATTTATAAAATGTACAGTACACTATTAGATATCTGATCCACCTCATGTGGCTACTTTGACAAACCCATTCTATTCAATCCAGATTATAGCTCAAGTAAATGAGAGAGGAGGGTTTATAAACACATTTTTATGCTTCGTGAAAGTATTTAAAAAATATCTAGTTATAAAGTTAATCCCCACACAAGTGTTTGCAGTAATCCGCCTTACCCCTCCCCCCACACACAAGAATAAAAAGGTGTTTTGATCTTTTTTATTTTAATCTTCTTTCTTTTCAAATAAAATCTTTCTAAAGGAGATACCAGCAAAGGTCAATGCTGAGCCTAAGCTTGATTCGAAACAGAATGGTACACCTGGGAAGACAGACACACCCACTGCCAAAACACAGCGCTAGGTAAATGCAGCAGGATTCTCTTATTTTCATCCTTTTTCTCTTGCATTTTTTATGCTTTTGTCCCTCCCCCCAATCGCCCGCAGCTAGTTTCTCGATGCATTCTCCTCGAGATGGGCATAAAACAAGTGTAAGCCACCAGAGCTTGTCTGTGACTTGGTTGCTAACCCTGTAACACCACATCACGCTAACAGGCACACAGTGTCCCAGCTGGAAATTCATTCCTCATTTTCTTCCCCCACCTCCTCTGATAGAGGTACTGACTCTTGTTGGGGAGAGGATGTGATGGAGTTCCAGTTCCACAAGCACTGTCAAGCCTCTGGCGCATCAGTGAAACGTGAATTGTTTATACGCAAGCCTGGACGAATGAGTGATGGCGAGCTATTTGCCCGTGGTCGCCCTCTGGTACCTTGCCCAAGCAACCATTGTTCATAGGTGAGTGTTGTCACCGAGGGGTAGAAATTGGCTTAAATTGGCCATTATTTGGGCACGAAACAGGTGTAACTCATACTAAGTTGTGTGTCGGCCTGCGCTCAATCTGTGCAGGTGTTGGTCCCAGTGCTAGATTTGTGGGGCCCTATCGTTTAGCCGTTCCGGGTGGATGCTGAAAACAGGCATTAGATCCCTTAAATATGTAAATTAGGGACCGAACGCCTGTTGAAGGACCCCATCCAGAAATTAGTTAGCGATGAACGGGGTAGGCGCGGGCCATTGCCAACGAGGCAGGCGGGCCGACATTGGTGTCTTCGCTCGGGCGAGGTACCTGCGGAGGCGGGACCAGTGCCGGCAGCTCGCACCGAGTGTGTTAATGAGGCCAGACGACCAATTTCCATCGATCCTCGGTTCAGGAGCGAGCTGGTCATGCAGCACTGAATCTGGGCCTTGCCTAATTTCTAGGCTTGAGTGTCAACAGGCCATTTCATCTTTGAGCATGTCACAGCTGAGCCCGATCCTATTCTCACCCAACAACAATATTCACATTTTCCAGCACTAGTGACCAAGAGCCGGTAACCTAGCTGTTTTTGTTTCTCCTTACCTCAACTCTCTAGGCCCGCCTGATTTTCATTTCCATTTCCATTATGGCCAATTCACAAAGTCCAGGCAGCAAGTTGTAATTCACTTTATGCCCAGACAGCAAGTTGAAAGTCTACTCTCTTAGATTGGTATTCATACTTCTGTTTTTTAATGCTGGAACGTGAAGGAAGTCGATTCTCCAATATGTTCCCATAATCTATGCTAACACTTCAGTGTGGTACTGAGGGGGTACTGCACTGTCAGAGGTGCCATTTTTTTGGATAAGACGTTAAACCGAGGCGACGTTAAACCGAGGCCCCGTCTGCCCCCTCGGGTGGATGTAAAAGATCTCATGGCACTGTTTCAAAGAAGAGCAGGGGAGTTCTCGCCAGTTTCCTAGCCAATATTTATCCCTCAACTATCATCACTAAAACAGATGATCTGTTCATTAACACATTACTGTTTGTGGGATCTTGCTGTGCACAAATTGGCTGCTGCGTTTCCTGCATTACAACAGTGACTACACTTCAAAAGTACTTAATTTGGCTGAAAGCGCTTTGGGACGTCCTGAGGTCATGAAAGACGCTGAATAAATACAAGTCTTTATAAAATATGATTTTTCTTTTAGATTGTATAGATATCTGCGGCTGTAGCTTTAAAATGAAGCAGTGACTCGAGCAATGTGTCATTAAGTAACAGCACAATGCATTACAGGGTTGTGACTGCCATCCGGTATTTAATCCGGTTTGAGAGGTTTTTTTTGTGTGTGTGGAGAAGAGGCCGGAGAGTTGTGGGAAGCTGGCTGCAGGCTAAACCACGTGTTGACTGCTCTGAAATCTCTTTAATCCACATGAAAGCCACAAAAGGAAAAGAACGATTAACATGACTTGGAAGGACAGTATTATACCGAAAAGCTATTTAAAAAAAAAATATAGCTAGCATGTTTTTAAAAAAAAATTGTTTTCCCAGTAGCTTATTGTAAGGTCGAAGCTTTTTGCCTTTGTGGGCTAGATAGATTTACGTGGTAGAGGGGGGAGGGAGGGCACATATAAAGTTTAAACCCATGCTCCCATTAATGCATATATTACAAGTTGCTGATTCGAAAAGAAAGAACTTGCATTTATACAGCGCCTTTCACAACCTCAGGACGTCCCAAAGCGCTTTACAATCAATTAAGTATTTTTGCAGAATGTGCATGTAATTGGCAAATTAATTTCAATGTAGATAAATGTGAGGTGTTACATTTTGATGGGGAGAAGAAAGAAGCCACTTACTGCTTAGAAAATAGAGTGTAAATGGAGTAGAGATATATAAATCACTAAAAGTAGCAAAGTATGTTAATAAGGTCATTTAAAAATAAAAGCAAATCAGTGGTCTGTGGAATTTGCTGCCCCAGGAAGCTGTGGAAGCTACATCATTAAATAAATTTAAAACAGAAATAGACAGTTTCCTAGAAGTAAAGGGAATTAGGGGTTACGGGGAGCGGGCAGGAAATTGGACATGAAGCTGAGTTCGGATCGGTCAAGGCCCTGTGGGTGGTGGAGCGGGCCCAGGGGCTGAGTGGCCAGGTCCTGTTCCTACTTCTTGTGTTTAGATTTGAGGTTAGGATCAGATCAGCCATGATCTTATTGAATGGCGGAGCATGCTCGAGGGGCCGATTGGCCTACTCCTGCTCCTGTTTCTTATGTTCTAAGCACTCGGGTTCATTTCTAGAGGGATGGAATTGAAAAGCAGAGAAGTTACGTTAAACTTGTATCGAGCCTTGGTTAGACCACACGGAGTACTGTGCACAGTTCTGATCTCCATATTATAAAAGGATATCGAGGTGTTGGGGAAGGTGCAAAAAAGGTTTACATAGAATATACAGCTGAGAGGTTACAGCTATCACGAAAGGCTGAACAGGCTAGGACTCTTTTTCAAGAAAAGAGAAGGCTGAGGGGTGACCTAAAATTATGAAGCTGTATGATCAGGTAGACATAGAGAAGATGTTTCCACTTGTGGGAGATACCAAAACTAGGCGCTTTTTAAAATTCATTCATGGGATGTGGGCATCGCTTTATTGCCCATCCCTAATTGCCCTTGAGAAGGTGGTGGTGAGCCGCCGCCTTGAACCGTTGCGGTCCGTGTGGTGAAGGTTCTCCCACAGTGCTGTTAGGTAGCGAGTTCCAGGATTTTGACCCAACGACGATGAAGGAACATAGATATATTTCCAAGTCGGGATGGTGTGTGACTTGGAGGGGAACGTGCAGGTGGTGGTGTTCCCATGCGTCTGCTGCCCTTGTCCTTCTAGGTGGTGGAGGTCGTGGGTTTGGGAGGTGCTGTCGAAGAAGCCTTGGCAAGTTGCTGCAGTGCATCCTGTGGATGGTACACACTGCAGCCATGATGCGCCGGTGGTGAAGGGAGTGAATGTTTAGGGTGGTGGATGGGGTGCCAATCAAGCGGGCTGCTTTGTCCTGGATGGTGTCGAGCTTCTTGAGTGTTGTTGGAGCTGCACTCATCCAGGCAAGTGGAGAGTATTCCATCACACTCTTAACTTGTGCCTTGTAGATGGTGGAAAGGCTTTGGGGAGTCAGGAGGTGAGTCACTTGCCGCAGAATACTCAGCCTCTGACCTGCTCTTGCAGCCACAATATTTATGTGGCTGGTCCAGTTAAGTTTCTGGTCAATGGTGACCCCCGGGAGTTTATGGTCAATAAATACAATATAGTCACCAATAAATCCAGTAGGGAATTCAGGAGAAACATCTTTACCCAAAGTGTGGTAAGAATGTGGAAATCGCTTACACAAGAACTAGTTGAGGCGGCCAGCATTGATGCATTTAAGGGGAAGCTAGCTAAGTACATGAGGGAGAAAGGAATAGAAGGTTATGTTGATAGGGTTAGATGAAGAGGGGTGGATGGAGGCTCGTGTTGAGCATAAACGCCGGCATGGACCATTTGGGTCGAATGGCCTGTTTCTGTGCTGTTAATTCTATATAATTCTTTGAAGTGTAGCCACTATTGTATTGTAGGAAATGCAGCAGCTAATTTGACCTCAGCAAGATCCCACAAACAGCAATGAGATAATGACTAGATAATCTGTTTTAGTGATGTTGGTTGAGGGATAAATATCAGCCAGTGTACCGGAGACAATTCCCCTGCTCTTCTTCGAAATAGTGCCCTGGAATCTTTTACATTCACAAAAGAGGGTGTTTCTTTTACGTCTCATCTGAAAGACTGCACCTCCGACAGTGCAGCACTCCCTGAGTACTCAGGTCTCTGAAGTGGGACTTGAACCCACAACCTTCTGACTCAGGTGAGAGCGCTACCAACTGAGCCATGGTTGGAGCCCTTGGATGGACCTTGGAGTTCTGAGTGAGGATTTTTTCACCAATGAGGCAACCAAGCTTTAATTTAAAAAAAACTTTCCAAAGCTCCAGATCCAAGAAATTCAAACAGTACAAAACAGCGAGTAAACAATAAATGCATGAGTAGGACAGTTGCCTGAGCTTTGAGGGCCAGTTTGGCAGGGGTTCGGCTGCAATTTGGACAATCCTGGATAAAAGCATTACTTGGTACCAAGCCATACATACAAGGAAGTAACAAGGTTGATCACTGGTCTGTGCTGAATCAGCTGGGGCAGCATCGTAGAATTTTATATTTGGGCATTCGGGTATATGGAGATTACTGTTATGAAATATTACACAGTTAGCTCCGGTGTTCAAACTGTTTGTTGCTTGTAAATATTCTGGAAAGTGGGGTTTTGTAACATTTAAAAGATGTATTGAAACAATGTCCGCACTTCCCCTCTTGGCTTAGCAGGGAAAGATCAATGTGAGCACCAAGTTGTGCAGTCCAGATAGTCCCAGGTTGAGTTTTGGTCTGTGCTGAGTTAGCTGTTCTCAGTTGGGGCAGCAGTTAGGACACTACATCTGGGTTAGGAAGAGAGAAAAGGCCTGACTCCACTCTCACTCCTGATTGCTATTCCTTGATTCCCGCAAGAAAGTGTGTGTGTGTCTGTGTGTGTGTGTGTCTGTCATGTGAGGGCAGAATCAGGTTTGGATGTGATGACTTCCACAGTTAAATAGTCTGCCAGCATTCACTGTCCAGGTTCGTGCATAAAGAACAGCCACTCAGGCGAGGTACTGGAGGGCTGGCAGCTTCCATGGTACTGTATCTTCGTAACATTTTGTGCCTTCAGGAGAGGAGGGGAGAAACACAAGGGTTGAGGGAGGAAGAGATCATAGATTTGTACAGCATAGAAGGAGGCCATTTGGCCCATTGTGCCTGTGCCAGCTCTTTGAAAGAGCTATCCAATTAATCCCACTTCCATGCACTTTCCCCATCGTTCTGCAAATTTCTTCTTTTCAAGTACATATCCAATTCCCTTTTGAAATTACTACTGAATCTGCTTCCATCACCCTTTTAGGCAGTGCATTCCGGATCATAACAACTCGCTGCGTCAAAAAAATTCTCACCTCCCCCTGGCCTTTTTGCCAATTATCATAATTTCAGTATGCAGTAGTATGCATTTGGCCCAATAAATATGAGGATTCTTATTGTAAAATGCTGCAATGTATATTCCTGTAGTGAATACTGTATTAAAATGTTATCTGAACAGTGACTACTCTGCAAGTGAAAGGACTCACCGAAGAACCAGTTTTGTTTGGAGATACCTCATTGTTTTGCATGCTGTGACGGGGCACTCGGCATGCAGTAGATTAAACTCGAGATGTGTTTTTGTGACCCTTATTAACCTTTTGATAAACATTACTAGGTCTCTGTGACTTGTGCAGAGTTTGATGTGTGGTTCGGGTTGTAGTGACCTGCAATCACTCAGCACTCACTCGTACACGGGGCTCATTTATAAAGATGGAGCTGATCAGTGTGGTTGGGGGTCTGCCATATAGAATTCATTCCATTCTTCAGGTTCATCCATTCGTGGTTCTCCCCCCAATAAAAGAGAGAAGAAAAAACAAAATAATAAAGTAACTTGGCTATTGCAAGATAGGTTGGAAACCAAATCTATATTTAAATTGTGGAAATCGAGCTGGGATCAGCTGCTTGTACGATTACCATTGAAGTTTTTTTAAACATAGCCCCGTGGGAATGGGGAGGAAGCTTGTACATACATTAAAATTTCCCTGAAATCTGCATTTTAATTGGGAAAAAAAATGATTGAGCTCCCTGATTGCTTAACTAGTACCTGCTATGGTACTGACCATGCAAACTGAATGTTCTAGGCTAACCCCTGATCTGACCAGAGTTAGTTGATCTCGGACAAGATGGTATTTGAGGTCCCACCATTCATCTCGCAGCGCATGGGCTAGGGAAGGGAGTGATCAGATACTAGTCCCACTCCTGATCATTATGTGCTGCACATGTGCAAGGACATTAAAACGATAGTGACAACGTAGATTCACCAGGATGATGCCAGGGATGGGAAACTGTAGTTGTGAGAAGTGACTTAAGACACGAGGACTATTTCCACTGGAGCAGAGAAGGCTCGGCCTCAGGACATCATTGCCAGAGTTCCTCTAGGTGTCCTGGCCAAGATTCATCCCTCAGCCAATACCAGCAGAAACAGATTAACTGGTTATTTATCACATTGCTGTTTGTGGGACCTTGCTGGGTGCATATTTGCTGCTGCATTTGCCTCCACAGTGACTACAATTCAATAAAGTGCTTCATTCAATGTGAGGCACTTTGGAATGTCTAAGATTGTGAAAGGCACTATATATATAAATTCAAGTTATTTCTTCTGTGTTTCTTTTACCAATGGCATTCCCTTCATCATAAGGTCAGGAGTGAGGCTGTTTGCTGATGAATCCAGGGGTATTTTCCAGTTATAACTCTTCCAATATCAAAGCAGCTCATGCCAGCTTGTAGCAGGACCTGGGTAACATCCAAGCCTGGGCTGACAAGTGGCAGGTAACATTCACAGTACCATATGTATTTATCCAGGGTATGGTAGTGTAGCGGTTATGTTACTGGACTAATAAATCCAGAGAACATGGGTTCGACTTTCAAGCTGAAGTGTGGGTGCGGGGGGAGGAAGGAGGGGCTCTGAAAATCAGAGAAATCCCGAGCGGGTGAGGAAGCCAGCTCCAACCCACTGTGAGGTGATGCATTTTGGTAGATCGAATCGGGCCAGGACCTACTCCGTTAATGGTAGGGCGTTGGGGAGAGTTATAGAACAAAGAGATCTAGGAGTACAGATTCATAGCTCCTTGAAAGTGGAGTCACAGGTGGATAGGGTGGTGAAGAAGGCATTCAGCATGCTTGGTTTCATTGGTCAGAACATTGAATGCAGGAGTTGGGATGTCTTGTTGAAGTTGTACAGGGCATTGGTGAGGCCACACTTGGAGTACTGTGTACAGTTCTGGTCACCCTATTATAGAAAGGATATTATTAAACTAGAAAGAGTGCAGAAAAGATTTACTAGGATGCTACCGGGACTTGATGGTTTGACTTACAGGGAGAGGTTAGACAGACTGGGACTTTTTTCCCTGGAGAGTAGGAGGTTAAGGGGTGATCTTATAGAAGTCTATAAAATAATGAGGGGCATAGATAAGGTCGATAGTCAAAATCTTTTCCCAAAGGTAGGGGAGTCTATAACGAGGGGGCACAGATTTAAGGTGAGAGGGGAGAGATACAAAAGGATCCAGAGGGGCAATTTTTTCACTCAAAGGGTGGTGAGTGTCTGGAACGAGCTGCCAGAGGCAGTAGTAGAGGCGGGTACAATTTTGTCTTTTAAAAAGCATTTGGACAGTTACATGGGGAAGATGGGTATCGAGGGATATGGGCCAAGTGCAGGCAATTGGGACTAGCTTCGTGGTATAAACTGGGCGACATGGACATGTTGGGCCGAAGGGCCTGTTTCCATGTTGTAACTTCTATGATTCTTCTATGATTCTATGATTTCCGGGTTCCCCACAGACGCATGTGTGTTTGCGTGCGCACCTCATGAATGCGGAAGTCCCACCAGCAATTAAAGCTGGTGGGATGATAGTTAACACAGTTATTTAGATAGTTTTAAGTATTTGAAGTAGTTAATTTCTTGGTGATTAAGGCAGGGGACAGATTTTCATTCAGCCTCAGCGTGTTTCCCGTGTTGCGGGAAACACTCCATTTGTTTCAGCAAGACAAACTTTTGGCTGGGAGATCTTTGTGTTTACACAGAAAATTCTTCATTTCCACTCAGAATTGTTCTGTTGACACATTTACCAACTTTGCGGACCCCCTCAAACTGACACCATCAGGATGGGGGAGCGCCATGGCTGCATTCACCACTACATCTGAAGACGGGCAACATCACCTGCCTCGCCAGGCACGGCGTGCACTTCTGCCACTTGGAGCTCCACAACACAGTGCTGCGCCACAAGTACCTGCACAAGAGCACAGAGGGCAACAACAGACAGAGCGATGTTGCAGGAGGCACTACCCCCGCCAGAGGGTCTACAGACCAATGCTCAGCTTCCTGGACCTCTGAGGAGCAGGGCATATGGAGGCTGAGAGTGAGTCGCCAGGTGATTGCAGGCACCTGCAGCCTCCTTCATGCCAAGCTGCTCCCGGCTGAGCCGAGAGGCATCTCATTACCCATCGCTGTCAAAGTTACCACTGCCTTCAACTCTTCACGTCCGGATCATTCTATGGTGCTGCCGGGGTGTCTCAGTCACGTGCATAACGCATATCACCAATGGCTTGTTCCGCAGGGCCTCGCAATATGTCAAATTCTCCATGAATGACCTCAGCCAGATGGAGAGGGCAGTGGGATTCCACTCTGTGGCTGGCTTCTCACGGGTGCAGGGTGCAATCGATTGTACCCATATAGCAATCCAAGCACCTCCACACGAGCCAGGACAGTTCATCAACAGGAAGGGGTACCACTCCATCAATGCTCAGCTCCTTTGTGACCACCACAAAAGATTCCTTCAGGTATGCGCTTGATTCCCTGGCAGCTGCCACAATTCCTTCATTCTGAGGGAATCCAACATCTCGGGGCTCTTGTATGCATTGAACACTCCTAAGGGCTGGCTCCTCGGGGACAAGGGATACCCCCTACACACGTTGCTCATGACACCTCTGAGGAACCTCATCACCGAGCAACAGCGTCGATACACCGACAGCCACGTCGCCACCAGGTCTACAATTGAGTATGCAATAGGGCCGCTCAAGATGCGATTTAGGTGCCTTGATCATTCTAGGGGAGCGCATCAATACGCACCAGACAGAGTGGGACGCATTATAGTAGTGTATTGTGTCCTGCACCACATGGCACAACAGAGAGGGGTGGTGCTTGAGAAGGCCCCACCCACATCTGCCATCCACATCGAGAAGGAGGAACAACACATGGGCAGAGCAGCGGCTCACCTGGCTACTCGTAAGGTTCTCCTAACATCAGAAAGTGTGAAGAGTCCAGTCCTCAGACCACCTCGGAAGTGCAGCGCCAACACCAGTGCCCCCCACCCACCCACTGCACAAAACAGTCCTGCAACTACACGTATAACCACTGTAAAGTGACTTAATGGGTGGCATCGATTGTTGCCGTTCATGGTGAAGCTCCAGGAAAGGGCGCTATGACAAAAGTCAGTCAAGAATGGGCAAGACGTGGCAGAAGTGGTGAGAATGATAATATTAAATGTGAATATAACAAAAAACAAATATAAATGGAAAACGTAATAGTCTGTCGGACAATCTTGTGCATACCCTTCGTGTCACAAATCCTTTGCCTTTCTCTTCCTACTGCTTTTATGTGGTGCATCCCCGGTGGCTGCAGCAGAGGTAGTGGCAGGTTGCTCATGTTCATGCCCTGACTGCTTAGATGCTTTTGGCCTGGGCCCTCTAGGTTTTGGAGCCCATGAGGGCCCCTCCAGAACACTGCTCTGCCTGCACCTGTGCAGGGGCAGACTCAGCCACCTGGAGAGGAGGCAACATTGAGGGTACTGGTTGAGAAGGGGGCAACGGATGAGAGGTGGGAGCGCTTTGAGTGGCATCCCCACTTCCATGTCCCCTTGCGCCATCGTCCCTCCCCTGGGCCAGGGCCACATCACTCCTATCACTCTGCTGGATAACAGTTTGGAGGACATGTGTGATGCCTTGTAAGGCCAGTGCTAGTGTATCTGTCTGCCTATTTAAGGTGGCAGAATGTTGTTCACCCTAAGTTCGAATGACCATTGTCAGGGTCTGAATGAACTCATTTGTGAGCCATGCTTGAAGCTCAACGGAGGCTGCCGTTCTGTCCAATGCAGACATTCCCGCAATTACTTGTACCGCCATTCCACTCATGCAGGAGTTAGACTCCTCTATCCTCTGCACTATTGTGGAGAGTGTGCGTGGCACCTGTTCCAGTACCTCGCAAATGTGCTGCTGTCCCTCGATCATTCTCCTTTTAAAGGATGGCCCCTGGGGTTCAGTATCTGCGTCCAGCTGAGCAGAGCCTGGAGAGGAGTGCGTCCACTGACACGGACATTCCACAGCTGCCCCTGCCACCAGTGTTTGCTCGTGTTCACTTGTGTGTGGTGACTCACCAGGTGCCAACCCAACTGACTGACTACTAAGACCCACCGAGGTGTGAGTATCTGCGCTGGTGGATGGCTCGCTATGATATGACGGTACACCCTCAGATGCCGGGAGCTCCTCTGAGGAATCGCCCTCTGCTGTCACTGCGGTCGTTGAAGGGCCTGTAAGAGAACAGAAGGCAATATTAAGCATCCTCACAGATGTGTCATGTTGCGATGCGCATACTGAGCTGTTCAACATGCCAAGCATTGTTAACATCAATTCACGTTGTGTGTGATGAATGTTAAAGTTGTGCCACCAGACGTTTGTGAGGTGCCAGTCTCGGCGTTCCCGATGGACAGGCACTCGAGGGTGCGGCTGATCTCCAGCGCCTCCTGCTTCCACGTGTGTGAGGACCACTATTTGTTGCGGCCCTCTCCAGAACTCGCCCTCTTGCGTGCATTTTGCGTGCTCTTCTCCTAGAAGGTGAGAAAGTACAGACATGTGAGTGAGTGATGGTGAAGTGGCCAACTGATGAATGTATTGCTTGGGGTGAGGCTGACCATGAAAGAGATGCATCAGAGGGTGAGTATGAGACAGAGCCATCACATTGGCTGAGGATTGGGGTGAGTGGTAGTTGTGGGGTGACTAATGGGGAGGTGAGGGAGTGCAGGTAAGTTAAGGATGAGTCTTAAGTGAGTGTGAGGAGTGATGTGATGGAGTAGTCTTGGCAGTGCAGCATGAGTTTTGGGGGGGCGGCGGGGGGGTGATGAAGAACACTGAATGCAGGAGAATCAGTCAGTAAGTGTACTCACTTTTGCTGACCTAGTTAGGTCATTGAAATACTTCCTGCACTGGACCCAGGTGCGGGAGATGTTGTTGCTGCTGCTGGTAACCTCCTCTGCCACCTTGAGCTGGGCCGCCTTGATGGCAGAGGCAGGGCACTTCCTTCCATCCGCCGGGTAAAACACTTCCCTCCTCCTCCTCCTCACCCCGGCCAGTAGCTGCTTCAGTGAGGCATCATTAAATCTTGGCGCAGCCTTGCCCCAGTGCTGCTCCATTGTGCCTTTTTGGTGTTTGCTGCAGCAAAAGCCTTTGGAGTAATGGCCCTTTAAATAGAGCCGCTCCAGCTGACACCTGTGGTGGGGGTGCGCAGTCCGCCCACTGCGCAGCTTTCGTATGGCACACGTTAAGGGCCACCAATTAAATCACGATCGCGTGTGAAACGGTAAGATTTTATTAGTCGGTTTACCCGCGCCCATTGACCCCCACCCGGGCTGCCATCCCGTCGTCCTTTGAAAATCGAGCCCCATGAGTTCAAATGCCATAGTGGCAGAATGAGAACTTGAATTCACTTTTTAAAATAAAATCTGGAAATAAAAAAACCTAACAAATGTCAAACCTGCCATCCTTACCCGGTCTAGCCTATATGTGACTGCAGTCCCACACCGATTCTTAACTGGCCTAGCAAGTCACTCCGTTGTATCAAAAAAAAAAGAAGACCCTTCTCAGAACAACTAGGGATGGCCACTAAATGCCGACTTTGCCAACAACACCCACATCCCTAGAATGAATTTTTTTTAAAAGGGAGTGTCAGATAATAACCATCTTGCACAGGAGAAAGCTCAGTCATCAGCCATCTCCACTTGACCTTCAACGGCATCACCATCACCAAGTCACCCATCAATATCATGGGGTCACCACTGACCATAAGTTTAGTTAGACGAACCATACCAACACCAATGCTACAAGAGCAGGGCAGAGATTGGGTATCCTGTGACAAGTGGTTCATTTTCTGACTCAAAACCTTTCCACCATTTACAAGGCTGAAGTCAGGCTAAACTCACCACAACAACTCAAGAAGCTCAATGCTATCCTGGATAGAGCATTTATCTTGATTGGCAGTTGTGCCACTGGACTCAGTATCCATTCCCTCCACCACCAGTACACCGTGGCTGCAGTATTTATGATCTATAGGATGCACCGCAGTAGCTCAACTAAGCTACTTCGACAGCCCTTTCCTCTCCTGCAACCTCAACCACCAAGTAGGACAAGAGCAGCAATGCCGTGGAAACATCATCACCTCCTAGTTCCCCTCCAAGTCACACGCCATCCTGACTTGGACATATATCGCCATTCCTTCATCATCGCCAGGTCAGTATCCTAGAATTCCTTACCTAACACCGTCATGGGAGCACCTTCACCACACGGATTACTGCAGTTGAAGGGGAAGGTCCCATCACCACCTCAAGGCAACCAAGAATTGGCAATAACTGCAGCTTTGTCAGCATTTCCCACGTCCCGCGAACCAACAGTGATAAATATAAAAAAAGACTCTTTCCTCTGGTTGGCGAGTCAGTGAGGAAAGGGGTTGGGAATAACTTGGAGCATTTTGGAGGGGTTTTTTTTATTCGTTTGCCAGAGAGAGTGGTTTGAGTCAAGTATCATTGCATCTTTTAAGTGGAAAATTGGATAAATATTTGAAGCCGAGGAAGATACAGTGCTATGGCCCCCTCATGTGGTGTCAATTTCCGTGGTTCTATGTGGGCATTGCAATCAGACGTAATTCTGGCATCTTCTATAGTCAAAAACCCTGCCAGCATTCAAATGACCAGTGACGTGCTATTTCTGCGAAAGCGGAGAAATAGAAAAATTGAAGAAAAGAACGTGAAGATTCCTGATCTGAATGTGTGAGAGTTCGCGTTTTAATTGGGCTTCCTTTTCCAACCCACCATCTCATTTCTATTTGTAGCACACAATGTGTTTTCTCTCCTCCTCCAGCAGGGTCAGCTTGGCTCAGTTTGTAGCCAACGCGCCTCTGAGTCAGAAGCACTTACCGAGTAAGTACATACCCCACTGCAGAACTTGGAAGTACATATTCTAGGCTGGTGCTCCAACGCTGTACTGAGGGAGTGCTGCATTTCTGGAGGTGTCCTCCTTGGGACGACACTTCCAACTGAGGGCCTATGGGTGCTATTTGAAGAAGGGCAGTGGGTTTTCCCAGTGTCCTGGCCAACAATCTTACATCAAGCAACAACAACTTGCATTTATATAGTGCCTTTAACATAGTACAACGTTCCAAGGCGCTTCACAGGAGTGATTATCAAACAAAATTTGACACCGAGCCAAATTGGGGGATATTAGGACAGGTTGGTCACAAAAGTAGATTTTAAGGAGCGTCTTAAAGGAGGAGAGAGAGGTAGAGAGGCGGAGAGGTTTACGGAGGGAATTCCAGAGCTTGGGGCTTAAGCAGCTGCCAGTGGTGGAGTGAAGAAAATCGGGGAACACCACCAAAACAGATTAACTGGTCATTTATCTCATTGCTGCTTGTGGGATCTTGTTATGTGCAACACTGGCCAACATAACCACAGCCACCACAGTTGAATAAAGCAATTCATTGATTGTGAAATGTTTTAAGATGTTTCTGAGAGGAATGAAAAGGTGGCATATAGAAGCAAATTTGTCTTTCTCCTGGGCAGTACCATGAAAGGATGAACCAAGGAATGGATTGTGCTCCATACAGCAAAGTTCTAAGCCTGGAGATCAGACTGTCTGGAAGAGTGCAAGTGATTGCAGCTCACTAAACCTGATGGCCCACTGGGCCTGATTTATTCAGGGAGAACTGTGTTATTCACCTGTTTGAGTAGCAGCCAGGGATGTAATTATAAGTGAATTTTCCTGCCTGAGGCATCTAAACAAGGTAAAGGCGCAAGGAATTAATGACAGATTAGCCAGCTGTGTTAAAAATGGGCTTGGTCATAGAAATCAGAAGGATATGATAAGTGTGTTAGCCTTTATACCGGGGAGCAGTGACGAGTGAAAGTTCACAGGCATCTCTTTGGGGATCCTTAGCTCTTTACACTGTCTCCTAAATGATATGAAAATGAGGGCACAAGGCCCATTTAATCAGATTTGTTCATGAGCTCAGCCAGGTTCACTGTGCCGAGTTGGTTGATCTCCACAACCACAGCATAAGTGACACTTCACTTGGTCTTAGTGCCCTTGAAATAGGGAAGATGAAAAAAAAAAATCAGCCAAGGTTCCTGGAGTGAATCCTGATCACCGTCCAGTGACTTTGGAAGGGCGAGGAATGAGGAGAGGTTCAGGCTTCAGTGTGATGTCTTCCTATGTTGAATGTTATCCAGATTTGCATGTGAAGAATGGTCCCTTGAACAAGGTACCAGAGGGCTGTCTGTGCCCTTAGAACCAGTCTTAAACCAGTCCCTACCAGACTTGCTTGCTTCCTTCCTTTCCAGCCTTGGCTCAACTGAAATGCAAAACCAATCAATAGTTTCCTCACTTTTCATCTTGCATTCTTCACAGTTTATTTCTCTGCTTTCCTGTTGTACCTCTAATCCCATGTAGTTGCATGCACCTCTTCTGAATCCACGGATTAGTACCGGATTTATCCAAAGTTAACATGGGTACTAGGATTTCAGCAAAGCATAACGATGGGCATGTGAAAGTTTTGTGCCTTGTCCACTTTAACTATGGAAAAAAACAAGTATTAAAAAATGTGCCCAAGGTAGTATATTGTAGGTATTGTCCTTCTAAGCCTGGGCTATGTGGAGAGGGGATTAACACAAGGGTAAATTGCTGGTATTTGCAGGTCCATCACTGGGGATGATGGGATGATTTGAGTTAACTAACGGCACCGCACAAGAAGCATATTGCGTCTGTTAAACCATATTGGTACCCGTGTGATTTTCCGATAGCAATTTGGCAACATAGCCCTAACAGCACTACCAATGGTTTAAGTTGCACTCAAGAATTCGTTGCATCCTGCTAAAATTCAAGTAACATTTTTAAATCAGTTAAACATTTTTTTAAAAAGAACAGTATTGACTGCTGTTTCTGGGATGTTGCCAGTGCATTTGCTGAATTAACTCCAAAAGAAATGAACTATGTGGAAATGCTTTGAGACGTTTCAACATCAGATGATGTATAAATACAAGTACCTTTACCTTTAATTTATGTGCCAATTTTTTTCAACTAACATTCTACCTTGCCCAGCAATCGGCAGCTTTCAAATAAAAGGAGTGGGGTTTTTTTTCTCAGTGCCGGGAATGGGAACCTGCTGTCCTCAAAGTAGCAGAATGTCTCACTGTACACACGCTGTCCTGTCATTATCCAAAAGTACACACCCGTAATCAGCAAACATCTGCTTCCGACTGCAAATCACAAGCGCTGTCTCTGTCTGCAGTTCCGTCCGTGAAAACCTGTTCTTTGCAGGTTCATCCTATTCTGCCTCCTTCCCCCATCCCTCCCTGCCAAGTTCCTACTCAAAGCATGATTCCATACCACATTTGAAGAACACCTGAATTTATAGAAAATAGATATTTTGAAATGGAAAACCTGTAGTGTTGCAGCGGTGTTTGTAGTTAGAGAAACAGCTGATCATTACTATGCGATGCAGATGGAAACCCTTCTGATTTTTTTGTTTTTACTGCCTGTGGGTATTTTTGTTTTCTCATTGTGCAGAAACCATTGACCAAAACTTTTCAGTCTATTTCTCTGCCTCTTATCACCAAGCTTACACTTATAACCATTGTTGCACTTCAGAGTCATTCGATGTGTGATTGAGATGTTTCTGAGAGATGTGATAAGGTGCTATATAAACGGATCACTTCCTTTCAGCTTGTAGTGGTGGGGCCCTAAACTCTTCATTTGTTCACCCTCCATGTATAATGGGGAAGGGGTGAGGGTTGGGGCACGTATCCCTTGAACAGATAATGCATCTTGATGAGGGCATAGAATCGTAGAAAGGTTACAGCACGGAAGGAGGCCATTTGGCCCATCGAGTCTGTGCTGGCTCTATTCAAGAGCAATCCAGCTAGTTTCACTTCCCTGCCCTATCCCCGTAGCCCTGTAGATTTTTTCCTTCCAAGTACTTATCCAGTTCCCTTATGAAGGCCATGATTGAATCTGCCTCCACCCCCTCTGGCAGTGCATTCCAGATCCTAACCACTCGCTGTGTAAAAAAGTTTTTCCTCATGTCACCTTTGGTTCTTTTGCCAATCACTTTTAAATTTATGCCCTCTGGTTCTTGACCCTTCTGCCAATGGGAACAGTTTCTCTCGATCTACACTGTCTAGACCGTTCATGATGTTGGATACCTCTATCAAATCTCCTCTCAACCTTCTCTGTTCCAAGGAGAACAACCCCAGCTTCTCCAGTCTATCCGCGTAATTAAAGTCCCTCATCTCTGGAATCATTCTAGTAAATCTTTTCTGCACCCTCTCTAAGGCCTTCACATCTTTCCTAAAGTGTGGTGCCCAGAACTGAACCCAGTGCTCCAGTTGTGGCCGAACCAGTGTTTTATAAAGGCCTGTTGGAACATAAGAACAGGAGTAGGCCATTCAGCCCCTCGAGTCTGTTAATTACATTCAGTTAGATCATGGCTGATCTGTAGCCAGATAAAGGTATTAAGGGATATGGAGCCAAGGTAGGTAAATGGAGTTAGGATATAGATCAGCCATGATCTCATTGAATGGCGAAACAGGCACAAGGGGCTGAATGGCCTGCTTCTGTTCCTATGTCCTATGTTCCTGTATCTCAACTCCATTTACCTGCCCTGGCTTCGTAATTCCTAATACTTTTGCCCAACAAAAATTTATCAATCTCAGTTTTGAAGTTTTCAATTGACTCCCAGCCTCGACAGCTTTTTGGGGGAGAGATTCCAGATTTCCACTACCCTTTGTGTGAAGAAGTGCTTCCTGACGTCATTCCTGAACGGCCTTGCTCTAATTTTAAGGTTATGCGCTTTTGTTCTGGTCTCCCTCGCAGCTGCTCTCCACTGTAATGGTCTCATTTTAAGCCATACCCTAGTACTTTTTCTCCTCTCATCATCAGTGATATTTTCTATTCTCTTCCCAGGAAAAACTTCTTATTTCTTTTTTCTTTTTATGGAAAGCTCTGTAGAGTTTTTATAAATCTTCCTTAATCTTAATTTGGAAGGCACTAACAATCTAACCCAAATTGAAATGACCATTTTGGACTCTCTGCTTTGGTTGGTTGAGAATCTGTCCCTCTCACTGAGGCCTACCCTTGCTTCCATCGTCAGTTTCTATGGTTGAGACCTGCTCCCAAATTCAGCAAAAGGTCTCATTGTGAATGGTTTCTCGCAAATCTCCATACAAAGTGGCCTTGAGTTTTGGTTACTTTTTGTTATCGGGAACTGTGCCTGTTGAGAGGTCTATGGAGAAGGTGGTGAAGTGTTCTGGAGTACGTGGAACCTTCTCACTCACCCACCAGGACTCTGATTTATATCATAGTTGTGAAATGCCAGAGCAGAGAAAATTATTAAAGCCTTGAAACCCTCCTGTGCTCCCACACACTCTTTGCTGAAGGTTCTGACCTTGGGTTAGGTTACAGTTCCATAGGCGACAGCTACCTTGTAGTACCTTGCCCAAGTGGCATTCTTCATGTGTCAGAGGGAGTAAACTCAATGTCCACACGCACAGTTTCCAACAAAGGTTACTGGAAAGTAATCTGCAGTGGGAATTCGTGTGATTTTTTTTTACTCTCTCTTAGACTGGTCTCTACATCCCTGGTTAAGATCCCAACCACCGAAAATTGAAATCTGCACTGAACATCAACTTCAATACGTCACTTGGTACATATTGAGGTTTCAATCCTGATTGATGTTGATTGTGAAGTGGTGTTTGTGGGGGGACAGGTTCAGCAGGAGGCAACTTTGGTCAGCAAAGCTTTCAGCTGGCAGGTCCTATAGATGCAGAGAAGGACCTGCTTTATAGGAATTCAAATCACCTTGCATCACCTCAGTTATGTAAGATCTTGCAGGGCTTGTATGAATTGCTAAGTTATCCCTCTTCAGGCAACAATAGACAACCCTACAGTTATTTGTCCCTCCCTATCTCTATACCCTCCTCCAGCTCTACAAACCTCCGCGATCTCTGCGCTCCTCCAATTCTGGCCTCTTGCGCATCCACGATTTTTATCGCCCTACCATTGGCGGCCATACCTTCAGCTGCCTAGGCCCTAAGCTCTGGAATTCCCTCCCTAAATCTCTGCACTTCTCCACCTCTCCTCCTTTAAGATGCTCCATAAAACCTATCTCTTAAGCTTTTGGTCACCTGTCCTAATATCTCCTTGTGTGGCTTGATGTCAAATTTTGTTTGATTACGCTCCTGTGAAGCATTAAAGGTGCTATATAAATGCAAGTTGTTGTTGTTGTTGTATAGATAGTAACACTTGCACAGACAATTCATGTGGTATGCCCAAGGCACCCATGGACCTCATGGCTGCATAATTTCATATTGAGATTTCAGAGCCTTCTGATATTTAACAGTGGGATTATCTTACCAGGGGCAAGTTCTCTCATTCAGCTTCAAATTTACACCCACAATGTGCATAAACTGCATTTCTGTTATAGTGGTCATTGTCAGACTGTGCTCAGACCGCTGAGATCTGAGTTAGTGCATGATCTTTAGAGTGGTTATGGGAATAGCCTGCCTACCATTGAGCAGTTTCAGGATTGTGCAGCTCCAATGCACAAGATGGTGTTGAGCATTGACCCTAAGTACAGATCCTGGAGTTGTTGGTTGCGGTTATTTTTGTGATAGTGGATGCAAAATTCTTTGATACTGTGCAATTAACCCTTATGCATCGGTGCTTGTGGCGCGCTTTGTTATCCAAGACTGCTGAGATAGGGAATACAGGAGAAACCTCTTTACCCAGGGAGTCGTTCGAATGTGGAACTTGCTACCACAAGGAGTGATTGAGGCGACTAGCATAGATGCAATTAATGGGAAGCTGGATAAGCAAATGAGGGAGAAAGAAATAGAAGAATATGCTGATAGGATTAGATGAAGTAAGATGGAAGGAGGCTCGTGTTGCCCAGTTGGGCCGAATGGCCTGTTTCTGTGCTGTACATTCTATGCAATGTAATCCTATGTAAAATGGTGTTTTGAAGGGATAGACGTAGAGCGAATCATGGTTGCATTCTGTCGCAAATGGTGTCGGGCACTTCCTTGACAGGGTGTTCACTTTCAGGGAACGCAGACCTGAGGAGTGTGGATACAAGAAGAGACCTCCCAGCACATAATGGCTCTGATTACTGGCGACTCAGTAAGCTCTGCTGTTCAAGAAACAAATTACAACAAGTCAATGAGAATCCGGACGGACTACATCACAATAATGAGATTCATAAACAAGGTGGAACCTAATCTTACGCTCTGCAATTCAGTGTCAAAAGGATGTGGCATCGAGATCAACAGAATCTCACGGTCTTGTCTGCTTCACACTTAGCTGAGGTGCATAGTGTTACATCAGACATCCTCTGCAGGGATAAAGTCAAACCTCATGAATGACTAATCAAATCTCTTTTGACAAATGAGGTTACCCAGAAATAGATCTGAGTCTACCCATTCAGAACAAAAGAATTCAATGCCAGACAGTCAGAGTTTAAAGGATGAAACAGTCGGTGCCTTATCAGCTCTTCCGGACGTCACTTCACAGCCAATGAATTATTTTTTGTGACGTAGGCAAATGACGTCAGCGAGGTGCACACAGCAAGAGCCCACAAACAGTGATGAGATGAATGACGAGATATTCTGGGTTTTTTTTGTTGGTGTTGGCTGAGGGAGGGCTGTTGGCCAGGTCATCAGGAGAACTCCCTTCACACACCCTCAGTACTGCACTGGAGTGTCAGCCTAGATTATGTGCTCAAATTGGATTGAGGCCTAAACCCACAACCTTCTGATTCAAGAGGAGGGGGACATGTTAGATGGTCCCAGAGTACAAAGGGGCTCAGGCTTAGAAAATACTGAGGAGAAAATAGATTGGAATTACAAGAATGGACTGAGAAAGGGATGAAGAAAGGCTTGAATTTATAGAGCACCTTATAATGTCTTAAAGTGAATTTCCTCAAAGGTGGCAGCAAGATCCCAAAACAGCATTGAGATGAGTACTCAGTTAATCTGTCTATAGTGATGTTGGGTCAGAGAGGAATGTTGGCGAAGACACTAGGAGAATACTACGCTCTTCTTAAAGGCCTTTTATATTGGTCTTTGAAGTCAGAATCTGGGATCAAACTTCTCATCATTTATGCTGTTTAATTTCTAGGCCAATGATAGATTTGTTTACCCAGTTTAGGAAATGCCAAGTATTAGGAATTTTTAAAAATATGATGTTTTTGGGATATGGGTGACACTGGCAAACCCACATTTAATGCTCATCCCTAGTTGCCCAACACTGAGTGACATGCTGGGCCATTCAGAGGACATTGAGTCTATCATATAGTATGCAACTAGAGTCACATGTAGGTGAGACCAGGTATAGTGCTCCCTAAAATACATTAGTGAACAACAGTCTGGTAGTTTTTAATGAACACTTTTTCTGATGCCAGCGCACAAATGTAGCACAGTTGGCTGGGGACCACAAAATCCAACAAGGCAACACAACTCACCTTTAAGGTGGAAGTTGTGGTGATGGATGAATAGTTGACTATTTGTTCACAAAGGCACAGCAGAGACATGAGCAGCACCACTACCATTAATGCTGACGAGTTGGTGGTTGCATCAAAAGGAGGGTGGTCTTGTTTGAAGCTGAAGACCACCCTCCAATAGAAGCACCCAGACAACTCTGGTTCCTGGCAGAAAATAAGGAAGAAGTTTGGTATCAGGAACAAGGTGAAGGCAAATGTACCCCTCATTTTTCTTGTGGGGCCCATCAACCAGGGTACAAACCCAAGACAGAACTCCCACATCCTCTGGGAGGTACCATTTGAAGTATTCTGCGCAACCATTGCCCCTTTTTCTCACACACTTTTATTGTGCCAAAGCTGTATGACGCACTTGTCTTGAAGGTGAAGGTAGTAGCGAGGAACAGCAAACAGATCCTGTTGAGGATTTCTTTGGGGCCAGCAGTCATGGATGCAGAGATCACTGTCCAGGAGCCATCTACCCAGGGTTGTTTCTTATAGGAATTTCTTGTATTGCCCCATAATGAAGGCTACTTCCTGGATAAAGGCCACTAATAAGTGATTGAGTGCAAACAAACCTCTTTTGTTTATGTACACGATAGGGTTGATATTAAGAGCTCTGATGCCCAAGTGAGTATCTTGCATTTGTGGGAACTCTGTCACCCATTGAAAGCTGTGATCCTTTCCAGGTGATGCCTCCTTTCTGCAGGAAATGTAATGAAGGCATTGCTTCTTGCAGATGTGGTGTTTATCACTTGCTTGACACATGTGCACTGAAGATGGCCTGACGTAGCACTCACTCTGGAGTGGCTTGAAAGATACAAGGTTAAATTCAAGAGATTTAGAACAAAGAGCAGGAGAAACCTCTTCACACAGGGAGTTGTGAGACTCTGGATTTCACTTCCAGGTTTAGAGGTTGAGGCAGAAACTATATCAACATTCAGGATAAGATCGGATCGATTGGTGAAGGAAAAGGGGATGAAGGGATATGAGAGCATGGAGATTAATGTGATTAGGACTATTTGTTCGCATGGAGGGTTAACGGCAATACAGACTGGTTAGGCCGAATGGCCTGTTTCCGTGTTGTAATTTTTATGAAAGGATCCAGTAGCATAAAAACTTCATGCTGTGGTAACCCTCATTTCTACTGGAAGAGTCATACCCGATCCTGATGGTGATTGCAGGGCATTATGCAGTGGATGGTGCAATTCTGACAGCCTGCCTTGTGAAATGAGGGTGGAGGAAAAAAAAAGCTTCATCTGACATGTCAAGGTACATGTGGAGGGGTTTATAAACGCAGGTCCTAGGGAGGTGTTGGGTAAGGCCAAAATGCCTTGGGTGTCTCTGTTGTTTGCCCCTCATATCGTCACTAACAAATCCAATAAGGAATTCAGGAGAAAACTCTTTATTCAGCGAGTGGTGAGAATGTGGAACTTGCTACCACATGGAGTGGTTAAGGCTAATAGTATCGATGCATTTAAGGGGAAGCTAGAAAAGTACATGGGGGTGAAAGGAATAGAAGGATATGGTGGTAGGGTTAGATGAAGATGGGTGGGAGGGGGCTCGTATGGAGCATAAACGTCCGCACAGACATGTTGGGCTGAGTGCCCTGTTTTTGTGCTTTAAATTCTATGTAATTCCTCTACCTTAGCTCAATTATGCAGCCCATTTGGAAGCTCTAAAGGAATCCCCGTCCTCCCTTCCTTGATGCATTGTAATTGGCATGAGCAGCCAAGAATAATGAAACGATGTATAGGCAAAATAACACAAAACTAGAGGACTAGCCAGTAAAACCGACTGATGCACAGGATAAATCGAATAAATTTGTAAATTGGGTCTGACCTTGGAAAGGTTGACCTGTCAATCCACACATACAGGTGAGCGATGCCATTGCTGGACTTTATGGACCCGTCCCTGCCCCGCAAGTCGGGTTAGGTCCCAGATGGATGAGCAATGCAACTATGCGCTGGCTGCACATGCACACTATTTCTGCGAATGCGACTTCCGTCTTGTGCACGCACAGTTGCCCCACTGTGCCAAATTCAGCCCGTGCCAATTTGGCAGATTAAGCACCAATGGGACCCAACTCAATTACAGAGCCATTTCAAACACAAGCAGTTCCATGAAGGCCGTGCACTCATATTCTATTTGGGCGCAGTATCTGCCATCTCTTTTTGCTGGCCTTGGCATATTCCCAATTATTTATTTATATGCCCCTTTTTTTTATTGCAGTTAAAGCAGATTAGCAGAGAAGTTATCATGTTTTTACAACACATGCAAGTTTGTGTTATAGTTTTAAATCCCTTGTTAAGTGACCTACTTTGTTTTTTTGCTGAAGAGAAAAATTTCATGGCAAGCAGAGGTTATTGGCTGAACAAGAATCAACTGTATTGAATTACTACTTACATGGGCTTACATCACAGTATTTAGTCTTTTACCACATGAAATGAATTCCAGCCTTTAGCATCATGTAATTAAGTTTGGCATGATTATGCGAGACAAATTGCGGAATAATGCTTCTTTTAGTTCCTTAACCACAGTGTTCAGATGTCTCTTACCTTAATAACTATGTGGTAATCAGAGCGTGACTGCCTGGTTAGTCTTGCTACAGGGGGGGGCAGAAGGTTGCCTTTCAGAGCCGTTGTAATAGTATGTGGAGTTTCAGAAACTGTGGCCAGGCCCGCAAACAATCACAATATATAATAGACAGTTTAGCGGTGCAAATTTTCTACAGCCCAATTTTAAAGTGCACTATTTATTGTACCAAAGCAAATTAAAAGATAGCAAGCATTTTCTTCTTAATTTCTTTTTTCTCTTTTGCCCCCCAACCACCAAAAAAAAATTACTGTGAGTACTTCATATGTGGAAATACTCTGAGGTTCTGCTTAATTATGGTTTGTAATCAACAAAGAAAAAGAAAGAACTTGGATTTATATAGCGCCATTCACGACCTCAGGACGTCCCAAAACACTTTACAGCCAATGAAGTACCTTTTTGAACTGTAGTCACTGTTGTAAAGTAGGAAACATGGCAATTTGCATACAAGGTCCCACAAACAGCAATGTGATAATGACCAGATAATCTGTTTTAGTGATGTTTAGACACATATGAAAAAACCCTACAAAGCTGCATAGATTATCAAATGAATTTGGAATGAAGCTGATGATTTTCAGTGTTTAAACTGGGTAAAATAAGTGAGCCATAATGCCTTATTTTTACTATTCTTCCCCCCCCACCCCCCCACCCCACCTTGCCCAAACAGCGAGCAGGCTATTTCCTGTGGGTGCCACTGTTGTGTTTGGATACCACTGGCTGTTCAGGAATGGAAGTGGGAAATTCATTGCCGCACTCAAGCAACTCAAATGTGTCTAAAGGACATTGACCTCGGATGGATTAACTCATCTTTCTTTTCTTTCCTACTTAGCCTCTCTCTCTCTCTCTCTCTCATATTTTTCTCCTCACTGCCTGGGATTTTTGTTAGCTCACAGTAAGTGGAATTCAGCAGTCAGTATAAGCTCATGTCTTTACTACTTCGTAACATAGGACAGTAGTAGTACCAGTTTGTTAGTTGAGCTTAAACTGCAGCCAAGTACATTTTTGGTAAAACGGCTGCACCAAAGGCACACTGCCAAGAGTTAAGTAGAGGAAATGAGGCATCAGAGAGAGAAACGTGTTGGTTTTAGAAAACGTGTACTCGTTTTGCCTTGTACGTGACAAAGTTAGACGGTAATTTGCCCCCATGTAAATTGGCAAGTTCAACCCTGCCGTAAGCACCATCTCTTGTGAGCCTGACCTAAATTTGAATGTTGCGTTTCGTTATTAGGCAGCACAGCTATGAGTTGACAAAACCAAGGCTGACTGGAGTGTTATGAGTTGTTGAAATTCTGAACCTGTAACCACCACGCACCCCCCCCCCCCCCCCCGCCCTTCGCTAAACTTGAAATGACAATGGGGTTACGTTCCTTTGGCCATTCTGCTGGACTCCCACTGTAACTCCAGCAGGAATCAAGCAGAATGGTTCGGTGAAAGGCCAGGATCCAGACACACCAGATCCCCATCTTGGTTCAGAATTCCCACTCAGCCTTGTAAGGAGTGAAACCTCTGCCTACCCTTTTCAAGGTCATTTATGGGGAAGGGCAGGGACTCCCTATACTAGGGGAGTTCCTGTTTCCCTGGGCCCTAAGGGACCCGACTTAACCCTGGAGGCTGGTATATCTAGTAAGTACTGGCCTCCAGAAGAGCAAAAGTGGGCCCCACCATGAGAAGCAACAGGAGCCCAGGGCAGGGAATCGGCCTGGAACCTCGAAGATTAGTTAAAAAGTTTTTTTTAAATCTTGATGGATTATAACAGGTGGTTGGGGTGGGAGAGGGCCTGAACATCACCACCTCCCCCACCCCCCCCCCCCCACCCCAGCAAGCCAGATTGTGGCCAGGCACCAGAGTTTCCAGCATTATAGGGCTAACGTGTGCTTAAACTGTGCCCATAGTGGGGCAGGTGCCTTCTGACGCCATGCAGGTGAGCTGCCTTCCCACTTACCCCACAAACTCTGGGCAGAGTCAGTGCTGGAGGACGCCAGTAGGCATGGTCCAGGCATAACACCCGGCATTGTGACCTCAAGGAAGATTACTCTGCCTTCCACAAGTCTTCTGCCACGTGAAGGAATTCCGAAGAAACAAAGGCAGGAAACGTTGCAAAGAGCTTGAACCCTTGTGGAAAAGCAAAAACAATTTCTGTTGATAATGTAGCGGTCCACGTCACAGTTCTTTGAAGGCTCGAAATCTACCGTTCTGGCCGTAAGCCAGCTTCCAAGGGATTTGAATGTGGTTTCTGTATCCTATAATAACATTGTCTTTGATCTGACTGATGTAAGAAGACATTGATGTGATGCATTCATTTACAACTGGAATTTATTTTTTTTTGTTGTTAATTCTCAAGGCTCTCCATTACTTTACTTTTTTTTAAAAAAAGGGACGGCGTCATTAATTTACTCATTCAGGTGAGTGATGACCATATTAGGGAATGGAATGCTTTTTGTCTCCTTGCATCCAGTGTCGAGAGTTTTTGTTGGGTCAGGTATAACACAGACCAAAATGAATTGCAGACCTGCTTCTAAACTCTTAAAGTAATGTGTTTTTTTTTTTAAATTATTATTGAGAAACCTAGATGAAGGGCTAAGGGCAGTGGTGCAGGGCACCATTGAGGTTGAAAAGAGCAGCGGAGAATATTTAAGGATTATTGATGCTAAGATTGAGTTTTAAAATGCTGTAGATTTTAGGAGGAAGGGAAACCTGAGGGAGATGAGTTCCAAAGTTTTGAGATGCTAAAACGGATCGAGTTAGAATAGAAGGAATTTTGATTCTTGATTTCAACTCAATGAAGATATAGGGAGAGGAACAGCATGTAGGTTATTGCTTTTGGATTGAAAGAGGAGGAAAAGGGACAGAGGAGGTATGACTGTAGTAGAATTGATAAAATGGAGAGAGAATTTGGCCACAGAAGGGCCACTTCTAATGTACCTTTAAAACATCTCCACATTCTACATCCCTCTGCAACTCTCCAAGCAAGATCAGCAAACAAGTAGGATATCGTGAAGACCATTTCACCATGTGGATTCATGTCTGTTTGCATAGAATTACATAGAATCTATAGCACAGAAACAGGCCATTAGGGCCCAACTGGTCTCTGCCGGTCTCATGCTCCACACGAGCCTCCTCCCACCCAACTTCATCGAATCCTATCAACATATCCTTCTTTAGAATGTATTTGTGCTGGCCAGCTTGATGTAACTCAGGGCCCTTAATGGCACTCAGTGGGATGAGAATCAGAAAAATGTAAGAATTTATTTTAGGAATACTAAAAATGCCATGAGGCCCAACAAGCCTCCCTCCCTTTGATAGATAGCCCAATTCACCCATCTTCTCACTATATCCCTCAATCTCTTCTCTCAAGAACTGCATCTGAACTCTTGAACCATTTATACTATCTATTTCAGTAGGCTTTCCTGGTAATTTATTAGACAAGTCTTATTACTTTTTGGGTGAAAAGTTCCACTTCACTTCTCTTCTTACTGTCAACTTTCTATGGCCTGGTATTTGAACTCTTCATCACAGCGAACAGACTCCTTGGATCAGCTATTTCCCAGCTTTATCTATACCCTTCTTAATCTTGAAAACTTCAGTTGGGTCACCTTGAAGTCTTTCATCTTTGGAGAAAAGGCAATCCCTCAATTTTCATCACTGCCTCTCCTAAAGTGGGCACCACACTTTAGGAAGGACGTGAAGGCCTTAGAGAGGGTGCAGAAAAGATTTACTAGAATGGTTCCAGGGATGAGGGACTTCAGTTACACGGATAGACCGGAAAAGCTGGGGTTGTTCTCCTTAGAGATGAGAGGGTTGTCCTATGAGGAAAGAGTGAGTAGAATGGGCCTAGACTGTCTGGCATTTAGAAGAATGAGAGGTGATCTCATTGAAACATATAAGATTCTAAGAGGGCTTGACAGGATAGATGCTGAGAGGATGTTACCCCTGGCTGGAGCATCTAGAACTAGGGGACATAGTCTCAGGATAAGGGGTCGGACATTTAGGACTGAGATGAGGAGGAATTTCTTCAGTCAGAGGGTCGTGAGTATTTGGAATTCTCTACTCCAGAGTGCTGTGGATGCTCAGTAATTGAGTATAGTATATTCAAGACTTAGATCGATAGACTTTTGGACTCTAAAGGAATCAAGGGATATGGGGATCGGATGGGAAAGTGGAGTTGAGGTCGAAAATCAGCCATGATCTTATTGAATGGCAGAGCAGGCTCGAGGAGCCATATTGTCTACTCATGCTCCTATTTCTAATGTTCTTATGTAGAGCAGAGAAGGTTAAGAGGAGATTTGATAGCAGTGTTCAGTATCATGAAGGGTTTAGATAAAGAGAAACTGTTCCCATTGGCGGAAGGGTCGAGAACCAGAGGACACAGACTTAAAGTGATTGGCAAAAGAACCAAAGACGACATGAGGAAAATCTTTTTTATGCAGCAAATAGTTATGATCTGGAATGCACTGACTGAAAGGGTGGTGGAAGCAGATTCAATTGTGGCTTTCAAAAAGGAATTGGATAAATACTTGAAGGGAAAAAATTTGCAGGGCTACGGGGAAAGGGATTGGCTAAGGGATAGGAGGCAGATAGAACGGATGTTTTTCTGACTGGAGAGAAGTATGCAGTGGGGTCTCCCAGGGGCTGGTATTAGGACCATTGCTTTTCTTATATATAAATGACCTGGATTTGGGTATAGGAAGTACAATTTTCAAGTTTGCAGATGGTACAAAACTTGGCAACCTAGTAAATGGTGAGGAGGATAGTAGCATGTTTCAGGAGGACATAGACTGGTGAAATGGGCAGACCCATGGCTGATGCAATTTAAGTGTGAAGTGATGCACATTGGGAGGAACAACATGGAGAGATATTATAATGTAAAGGTACAATTCCGAGGGGGGTGCAAGAGCAGGGGGACCTGGGGGTGCATATTCATAAATCTTTGAAGGTGGCAGGGCAAGTTGATAAGGCATTAAGAAAGTGTATGAGATACTTGGCTTTGTAAATAGGGGCATTGAATACAAAAACAGGAAGTCATGCTAAACCTTTACAAATCACTGGTTAGGCCTTAGCTGGA
Organism: Heptranchias perlo; assembly: GCF_035084215.1. Taxonomy (NCBI): domain Eukaryota; kingdom Metazoa; phylum Chordata; class Chondrichthyes; order Hexanchiformes; family Hexanchidae; genus Heptranchias; species Heptranchias perlo. The sequence goes on along the minus strand of NC_090325.1, from coordinate 8,993,235 downwards.
GTATTGTGTACAATTATGGGCACCAGACTTTAGGAAGGATGTCAAGGCCTTGAAGAGGGTACAGAGGAGGTTTACCAGGATGATACCAGGGATGAGGAGTTACGTGGAGAGATTGGAGAAGCTGGGATTGTTCTCCTTAGAGCAGAGAGGTTAAGGGGAGACCTAATAGAGGTATTCAAAAATTATGAGAGGTTTAGATAGAGCAAATAGGGTCTGGCAAGTGGGTCAGTAACCAGAAGTCATAGATTTAAAACAACTAGAGAAGAAATAAGGAGAATTTTTTTCACACAGAGTTGTTAAGATCTGGAACACATTACCTGAAAGGGTGGTGGAAGCAGATTCCATAGGAACTTTCAAAAGGAAATTGGACATGTACTTGAAGAGGACTAATTTGCAGGGTTATGGGAAAAAAATTGGAGTTTGGGACTAAATTGGACAGCTCTTCCAAAGAGCCAGCACAGACATGACGAGCCGAATGGCCTCCTTCTGTGCTGTAAGATTCTATGATTCTATGCTTTATTCATTAACTTATTCAGTTATGTGAAGAGACTAGAGATGCTGGGATTGTTCTTCTTAGAGTAAAGAAGGTTAAGGGGAGATTTAATAGAAGAGTTCAAAATTATGATAGGTTTTGATAGAGTAAATAAAGAGAAACTGGTTCCAGTGGCAGGTGGGTCAGTAACCAGAGGACATTTCAGCCAGTCGGGTTACAAATGTGACATTTTCAGGGCTGATGGATTTGCTTGGTGCATATAAAATATGATAGTTCTTTTGTACTATGGTTCAGAGGGAAAAAGCCTTTCCAGCGATGTGCAGTTGCTCATTTAAGTACTGTGGGAAGAAAACCAATCCCATTTATCTCTTCCTTTGGCAGACTCCAGAAAGAAACAGAAAGCAAGAAGACAAGTCAAAACTACCGAAAGCCCCGAAGACTGCGCCCACTGTAGATGATATTAAAACCAAACTGAAGACCATGATTGAAAAGGTAACCAGTTGTTTTATTCAGAAGTGTTTTTGTTTAATTTTTTTTATTTTGATGAAACCCATTTCATTCACGATGGTGAGGCAGATTTATATTTCCTCTTATTGCAAAACCTGGGTGAACAGCCAAGGCCCACAGTGCAGGACACAACCAAGGGTGAAAAGTGTAGGCGAAAGAATGAGATAAATCAAGAAGTAGTAATTATGTGATACTAAGCTTGGACTTTAAATGCCTAGAAATAGGAGAAGGAAGAGAATAAAAGAAAGAACTTGCAATTATGTAGCCCCTTTCACAACCTCAGGACATCCCAAAGCACTTTACAGCCAATAACGTACTTTTGAAGTGTAATCACTGTTGTAACATAGGAAATGCAGCAGCCAATTTACGCACAACAAGGTCCCACAAACAGTAATATGATAATGACCAGATAACCTGTTGTAGTAATGTTGGTTGAGGGATAAATATTGGCCAGGAAATAGTGCCATGAGCTCTTTCACATCCATCTGAGAGACTCGGTTTAACAACTCATCCAAAAGACGGCACCTCTGACAGTGCAGCACTCCCTCAGCACTGCATTGACGTGCGAACCTAGCATTATGTACTGAAGTCTCTAGAGTGGGGCTTGAACCCACAGCTTTGTGATTCAGATGAGAGTTTGAGGTTCTGGGAAATAATGAATTGGAGTAGGAAATGCTGGGTGATGATATCAATGTAGCCAGGGTGTAAGAAGGAGAAAGAATATGCTGGATGCTATAACATGAACTTAGGAGGAATAAGGGAAAAGTTCATAGGAGCACTAGCTATAGTCAGGTATTGGTGTTAAAAAAAACAACTGGTATGTCAACTGGAGGTGAGAGAAGAATTGCCAATCAGAAACCATGTTATTCAGAAGTGAGAAGTGCTAGAAGAGTTACCCAAGTATTGGAGAAGTGTTCAGTTCTTGGAAATAAATTGATGAGAGGAAATCACAAGCTTGCTTTGTTTTGGGAGGTAGTGACTGATTTAAATTGAGATTGGATGCATTTATTCTTTGGAATCTGAGTATTGTTTCCGGTAGTCAAAAGGCCACAATTTTGCTCGGGCAGTGGTTCATAGAATAAAATCATAGAAATTTACGTCACAGAAGGAGGCCATTCGGCCCATCGTGTCTGTGCCGGCCGAAAAAGAGCTATCCAGTCTAATCCCACTTTCCAGCTCTTGGTCCGTAGCCCTATAGGTTACGGGACTTCATGTGCACACCTTTTAAATGTGATGAGGGTTTCTGCCTCTACCACCCTTCCAGGCAGTGAGTTCCAGACCCCCACAACCCTCTAGGTGAATAATTTTTTCCCCAGCTCCCCTCTTATCCTTTTACCAATTACTTTAAATCAGTAATTCAGCAGCCTATGGTTAGTCCCTTCAGTAACTCAGCAGTCTTTAGTTAGACACTCACTCAGCAGCATGTAGTTAATCCATTAGTCACTCGGCAGCTTTTAGTTAGTTGCTCAGTCACACAGAAACCTGTAGTTAGGCCCGTCAGTCATCCTACAGCCTGTAGTTAGTCCCTCAGTCACTCAACAGCCTGTAGTTGGTCCCTTTGTTACTCAGATGCCTGTAATCAGTCCCTCAGTCACTTTGCAGCCTTTAGTTAGACGCCCAGTCACTCAGCAGCCTGTAGTTAGGTCCCTGTCACTCAGCAGTCTGTAGTTACTCCCTCAGTCATTCAGCAGTCTTTAGCTAGGTTCATCAGTCGCTTAGCAGCCTGTAGTTAGTCCTTTCAGTAACTCAACGGCCAGTAGTTAGTCCCCTGTTCATCCCTAGTTAACCCCAGTGACTACACTGAGTTTTCTAAAAGGAAATTAGACTGATGGTAGTAGAACATTGCATGATTTAGATAGGTTAATAGATGAATAATAGTCACATGGCATCCTGAAACAGGACTTGGATTGCAGTGAACTGAATTGATAGAATGACCTTTTATTGCACTTGTGTTCTAGTTTTTGTTATTTCGATAAACCACCAAGGTTTGAAAGACTAGAAGAGAAGACAGAGTAAATCAGGAAGTATTGTATAGGTGACACATGGCTTGGGTTTAAAAAGCCTGTGGATTGAAGGAAGATGGGAAGACCAAAAGGAGATAAGGAATACCGCAGTTTTGAGGTGGTTGGAAACAATAGGAGTGAATTTCCTCTGAGCTTTTCCTATTCCATTTGAATATACGAAATGATAGGCAGGAAAAGACAAGCTGGTCCATCAAGCCTGCGGCACACTGATGATGGCCGGGGCATCATGACTAGACACTTACTACACACCTTTCTTTCTTTCTATCTTTCTCTCTCTCTCTTTCTCTTCCATTCTCTCTCTTTCTCTCTCTTTTTTCCTTTCTTTCTTATGTTTCAGGTGATTTTTTTTTTTCTAATTTAGTACAGATCTCATGATGCCAGTCAGTAAAATGTAAAAAGTTAAACCTTGTGTTTTCAGCGACACTGAACTGGAGTATTCTTGCTTCCCAGGGACAGCACTTACCGAAGACTGAACAGAAGTTTCAAAACTTTATAAAAAGCTCATTCCGATTTGAAGAGCTAAAAGTGAGTACCTGAAGTATTCAAAAAAAGTCCCAGATCTTAACCACTGACTGCAGTGAGTTAGCTAGTCATGGTAGGAGAGCTGCAGTGAATCTAAGCAACCTTGATTAGGGAAGGGAAAAATCAGTCAATGTTGATGCTCCTTAATGCATATGTAAACATGAAAACAGAAAAGTACTGGATTGCGTATCTCCTCCCCCCATATCCAGACAGCCTAATAATGCTCACTGTCGAGGCTAACACACAACGAATGGCCACATGAGTGATGTGCCAGAAGTTTGCTGGCGTCCTTTCAACTGTAAGCAGTCAGTTCCTTTAGAGGGGAGAAAATTAGACTTATCACTGGTCAGAACTCTACAGTTAAATAGCTCGAGGTGCTGACAGAGTTCTTTCCGTCCTATCACTGACATACACATAGCGTTCATCTTGTCTTCCTGTCCCAGGTACTGACCCATAGAGCTCCCCCTGTCCCATCACTGGGCACTGACCCATGGAGTTCCTCCTGTCCCATCACTGACAGGTACTGACCCATGGAGTTCCTCCTGTCCCATCACTGTGTACTGACCCATAGAGTTCCTCCTGTCCCATCACTGACAGGTACTGACCCATGGAGTTCCTCCTGTCCCATCACTGTGTACTGACCCATAGAGTTCCTCCTGTCCCATCACTGTGTACTGACCCATGGAGTTCCTCCTGTCCCATCACTGTGTACTGACCCATAGAGTTCCTCCTGTCCCATCACTGTGTACTGACCCATAGAGATCCTCCTGTCCCATCAATGACCCATAGGGGTAAATTTTAACCTCCAAGAACGGATCGGTTGCTGGCAGGTGGGCAGTGAAAACACTACATTTTCTGGGCGGGACCGCATCCTGGCTCCAAAGGGCCTAAGTTTGACCGAGACGCGTTTGGATGGGCGCACGCTTGCTTCTGACTCCCAGATGTCCCGCTATCACTTATGCCGGCTGGCCGAATTTAAAGGGCCAATTTAGGCATTTCAACCACTTATGACGATTAACTTCTTGTGTATTGAGTTACACAAACCATTTTAACTTCTCCTGAACTTGTCTCCCGTGGCCTCTGAAACACGCCATGGAAACGGAGGCCAGTTGCCGCTGTCCCTCATTTGGACCTTTAAACCAGTGATTGACACGTGGATAAAAGGTGAGTTTTCGCAGCAGGGCAATCAATTCCCACAGACAAACCTTTGGCTGGGAGTTCTTTGTGCTTAGACTGAGATTTCTTTGTTCACACACAGAATTCTTGTGTTCAGACATTTCACCTACATTTTGGACCCCCTAAAACTGACACCTTCAGGATGGGGGTGCGCAATGAATCTATTCAACAGTACAGGAAATCACAATCCACGGCAAGCACGGCATGCAGTTCTGGGAGTTTCAGGTGCACAAGACAGAGGTGCGCCACAAGGACCTGCAGAAGAGTAGAGAGGGGACCAACGGGAGTGGCCAAGGTCGCAGGAGGCACTACCTGTGTGAAAGGGTCTACAGGTAGAGGCTGAGCTTCCTGGACCTCTCCGAGGAGCAGTGCCTATGCAGGCTCAGATTAAGTCGCCAGGTGGTCGGAGACATCTGCACGCTCCTTCATGCAGAGCTGTGCCTGGTGGCCACTCATTGCCTGTCACACTCAAAGTAACCACTGCCCTCAATTTCTTCGCCACCGATGACATTTCCAGGGTCTTTCAGTCGTCTCCACATAAGTGCATAGGACAGGTCACAGATGGCTTGTTTGCCAGGGCATCCGACTACGTCAACTTCCCCTGCAACGACATCAGCCAGACTGAGAGGGCAGTGGGTTTCCCATGGATGCAGGATGCAATTGATTACACACACGTAGCAATCCAAGGACCTCCACATGAGCCAGCATTGTTCATCAACCAAAAGGGCGATAACTCCGTTAATGCGCCACTGGTTTGCGACCACCGGAAGACATTTCTGCTTCATCAATGACCCTCCCTCCATCATAAGGTCAGAAATGGGGATGTTCACTGACGATCACACAGTGTTCAGTTCCATTCGTAACCCCTCAGATAACGAAGCAGTCCGTGCCCGCATGCAGCAAGATCTGGACAACATCCAGGCTTGGGCTGATAAGTGGCAAGTAACATTTGTGCCAGGCAATGACCATCTCCAACAAGAGAGAGTCTAACCACATCCCCTTGACATTCAACGGCATTACCATCGCCAAATCCCCCACCATCAACATCCTGGGGGTCACCATTGACCAGAAACTTAACTGGACCAGCCATATAAATACTGTGGCTACAAGAGCAGGTCAGAGGCTGGGTATTCTGCGGCGAGTGACTCACCTCCTGACTCCCCAAAGCCTTTCCACCATCTACAAGGCACAAGTCAGGAGTGTGATGGAATACTCTCCACTTGCCTGGATGAGTGCAGCTCCAACAACACTCAAGAAGCTCGATACCATCCAGGACAAAGCAGCCCGCTTGATTGGCACCCCATCCATCACCCTAAACATTCACTCCCTTCACCACTGGTGCATGGTGGCTGCAGCGTGTACCATCCACAGGATGCACTGCAGCAACTCGCCAAGGCTTCTTCGACAGCACCTCCCAAACCCGTGACCTCTATCACCTAGAAGGACAAGGGCAGCAGGCACATGGGCACCTGCGCGTTCCCCTCCAAGTCTCACACCATCCTGACTTGGAAATATATCGCCGTTCCTTCGTCGTCGCTGGGTCAAAATCCTGGAACTCCCTACCTAATAGCACTGTGGGAGAACCTTTGCCGCACGGACTGCAACGGTCCAAGGCGGCGGCTCACCACCACCTTCTCAAGGGCAATTAGGGATGGGCAATATTCTTGCCAACGATGCCCACATCCCATGAACGAATAAATAAAAAAGGTGTGCGCCAACTTCCCTGGCAGCTGCCATGATTTCTTCATTTTGCGTGAGTCCAACATCCCGGCCCTCTTCTATGCACGAGACAGATTTAAAGGTTGGCTCCTTGGAGACAAGGACCCCCTGCAGACGTGGCTCATGACACCTCTGAGAAACCCCACCAACGAGGCACAGCAGCGGTACAATGACAGTCACATCACCACCAGGTCTGTCGTTGAACAAGCCATAGGAATGCTGAAGATGCACTTCAGGTGCCTGGATTGATCTGGGGGTGCCCTTCAGTACTCACCGGCGAGGGTGTGCAGAATAATCGTCATGTGTTGCATCCTGCACAACATCACTCAGTAGAGAGGGTTACAGGTGGAGGAGTTCCAATGCGCTCATCTAGCATTCGCATCTGCCAGCAACTTTGAAGAAGATGAGGACGAGGAAAATGATGGGCAACTCATCACCAGAGGAACAACGCATGTGGCTGCTTGTGGTGCCAGGGAGTCACTCATATCTAACAGGCTCTCACAATGAGACCTGCAAACTGAAGATAGTGAACTACTCAGACCGCCTGGAACAACCACCACCACCAGCCCTCCCCCCTCCCCAGCTTGCACAAAACAGTCCTTCAATTACGCGTACACCCATTGTAAATCTGCCCCAATGGGTGGCATCAAGTCTTAGCGTTCATGATGAAGCACATGAAGGGGAGCTTTCACAAAAGGGACTCAAGAATGAACAAGACGTGGCAGTGGTGGTGACAATTATAATATTTAATGTGCACTTAACAAAAAACAAATGTAAATAAAAAACATGACATTGCGTCAGACGCCCTTGTGCATACCCTTGGTGATTACAAAAGCTTAGACTTCCTCTTCCAAGCGCTTCTACATGGTACATCCACTGTGGCGTCAGCAGAGGTATTGGCAGCTTGCTCAGGTCCCTGCCCTGACTGCTGAGATGTTCTTGGCCTATGACCTCTGGGCTTGGGAGCCCATGAGGGCCCCTCCAAAGACTGCTGTACCTGTGCAGGGGCAGGCTCAGCCATCTGGAGAGGAGGCAGCATTGCGGGTACTGGTTGAGGGGGGGCAATGGGTGAGACGTGGGAGCGCCTCATGTCGATGTCCCCTTTTGCCATCATCCCTCTCCTGGACCAGGGCCACATCATTCCTACCACTCTGCTGGACAGCAGATTGGAACAGATCTGTGAAGCGTTCTAAGGCCATGGCTAAAGTATCTGTCTGTCTGTTTAAGGCAGCAGACATGTTGGCATCCAGAGTCCGAACTGCCGTTGTCATGGCCTGAATGGACTCGTTTGAGAGCAGTGCTTGAAGCTCAACGGAGGTTGCCATTCTCTCAATCGCAGACATTCCCATACTTACCTGTGCCACCAATCCACTAATGCTGGAGTTGGACTCCTCCATCCTCTCCGCTATTGTGGAGAGTGTGCGTGGCACGTTTTCCAGTACCTCGCAAATGTGTTGCTGTCCCTTGATCACTCTTATTCTCAACGATGCCCCCAGGGTTCAGCATCTGTGTCCAACCGAGCAGAGCTTGGAGAGGAGTGCGTCCCCCTCGCATGGACTCTCCACAGCTCCTCTGCCACCACTGCCTACTTGTGTACAGTTGTGAGTGGTGAATCATCAGGTGACAGCCCAACTATCTGCCTAACAGGACCCACCAAAGTGCGAGTATCTGTGCTGGTGCATGGCTGGATATGATGTGACAGTGCGCACTCAGAGGAATGGAGCTCCTCTGAGGAATCGCCTTTTTCCATGGCACATGCCTCCTCATCAATCCTTGAAGGTCCAGAAAGAGAACATAAAGCATTATTAACAATCATCACAGAAGTTAGTTTGCAATGAGCATACTGAGGTGTGCAACAGGTCAATCATTGATAACATCAATTTATCATGTGTGTGAAGGATGTTAAAGTTCTGTCACCAGCCGTTTGTGGGTTGCCAGTCTCGCCATCTCCGATGGCCAGGCATTCAACCGTGCGGCTGAGCTCCAAGGCCGCCTCCTCCTCCCCCCACTTCGTTAGGGCCACTATTTGTGGTGACCTACTCCTCTCCCATGTATTTTGCAGTATCATCTATTAAAAGGAGATAAAGAACAGACATATGAGTGAGTGAAGTTGACGTGGTCACCTGATGGATCCATTGCTTTGGGTGAGGCTGCCAATGAAACAGATTTATCAGTTGTACTGTATGCCTCTATTTATAAAGCCCAGGATCCCGTAGCTTTTTTAACAGCTTTCTCAACCTGCCCTGCCACCTTCAACGATTTGTACACGTATACCCCCAGATCTCTCTGTTCCTGCACCCCTTTTAGAGTTGTACCCTCTAGTTTATATTGCCTTTCCTCATTCTTCCTACCGAAATGTATCACTTCGCATTTTTCTGCATTAAGTTTCATCTGCCACATGTCCGTCCATTCCACCAGCCTGTCTATATCCTCTTGAAGTCTATCACTATCCTCCTCACCGTTTACTGCCCTTCCAAGTTTTGTGTCATTTGCAAATTTTGAAATTGTGCCCTGTACACCTAAGTCCAAGTCATTAATATATATCAAGAAAAGCAGTGGTCCCAGCACCAACCCCTGGGGAACGCCACTGTATACATCTCTCCAGTCCGAAAAACAACCGTTCACCACTATTCTCTGTTTCCTGTCACTTAGCCAATTCTGTATCCGTGTTGCTACTGCCCCCTTTATTCCATGGGCCGCAATCTTGATGATAAGCCTACCAGGCGGCACTTTATCAAATGCCTTTTGAAAGTCCATATGCACCATATCAACTGCATTGCCCTCATCTATCCTCTCTGTTACCTCATCAAAAAACTCAAACACGATTTGCCTTTAAGAAATCCGTGCTGGCTTTCCCTAATCAATCCACACTCGTTCAAGTGACTGTTAATTCTGTCCCGGATTATCGTTTCTAAAAGTTTCCCTACCACCAAGGTTAAACTGATTTGCCTATAGTTGGTGAATTTATCCTTATTCCCTTTTTTTGAACAAGGGTGTTAAATTTGCAGTTCTCCTGTCCTCTGGCACCACCCCCGTATCTACAGATGTTTGGAAGATTATGGCCAGTACCTCCGCAATTTCCACCCTTACTTCCCTCAGCAACCTAGGATGCATCCCGTCCGGACTGGGTGACTTACCTACTTTTAAGTACAGCTAGCCTTTCTAGTACCCCTTCTTTATCAATTTTTAGCCCATCCAGTATCTTAACTATATCTTCCTTTACTGAGACTCTGGCAGCATCTTTTACCATGGTAAAGACAGATGCAAAGTACTCATTTGGTAACTCTGCCCATCCCCTCTGCCTCCATGAGTAGATCTCCTTTATGGTCCCTAATCGGCCTCACCCTTCCTCTTACTACCAGTTTGCTGTTTACATGCCTATAGAAGACTTTTGGATTCCCTTTTATGTTGGCCGCCAGTCTATTCTCATACTCTCTCTTTGCCCTTCTTATTTCCTTTTTCACTTCCCCTCTGAACTTTCTATATTCTGCCTGGTTCTCACTTGTGTTATCAACCTGACATCTGTCATATGTCCCTTTTTTCCGTTTCATTTTGTCATCCAGGGAGCTCTGGCTTTAGTTACCCTCCCTTTCTGTCTCGCAGGAATGTGCCTAGACTAAACCATCTCCGCTTTAAAGGCCGCCCACTGTTCAGTTACCGTTTTGCCTGCCAATCTTTGATTCCAATTTACCCGGGCCAGATCTGTTCTCATCCCACTGAAATTGGCCCTCCTCCAATTGAGTATTTTTACTTTAGAGTGGTCCGTGTCCTTTTCCATAGCTATTCTAAACCTTATGAACACTATGATTGCTGTTCCCTAAATGCTCCCCCACTGACACTTGCTCCACTTGGCCCGCCTCATTCCCTAGAACCAAGTCCAGCAATGCCTCCTCCCTCGTTGGGCCGGAAACATGCTAGTTAAGAATGTTATCCTGAACACATTTCAAAAATTCCTCCCCCTCTTTGCCCCTTATATTATTATTACTATTTCAGTCTATATTAGGATAATTTACCAAGGTAAAGGATAATAGAAAGGATATTATTAAACTAGAAAGAGTGCAGAAAAGATTTACTAGGATGCTACCGGGACTTGATGGTTTGACTTATAGGGAGAGGTTGGATAGGCTGAGACTTTTTTCCCTGGAGAGTAGGAGGTTTCGGGGTGATCTTATAGAAGTCTATAAAATAGTGAGGGGCACAGATAAGGTCGATAGTCAAAATCTTTTCCCAAAGGTAGGGGAGTCTATAACGAGGGGGCATAGATTTAAGGTGAGAGGGGAGAGATACAAAAGGGTCCAGAGGGGCAATTTTTTCACTCAAAGGGTGGTGAGTGTCTGGAACGAGCTGCCAGAGGCAGTAGTAGAGGCTGGTACAATTTTGTCTTTTAAAAAGCATTTGGACAGTTACATGGGTAAGATGGGTATAGAGGAATATGGGCCAAGTGCAGGCAATTGGGACTAGCTTAGTGGTATAAACTGGGCGACATGGACATGTTGGGCCGAAGGGCCTGTTTCCATGTTGTAAACTTCTATGATTCTAATTGAAATCCCCCGATATCACTACTCTATAGCTTTTGCACCTCTCTGTAATTGCCCTGCAAATTTGTTCCTCTATATCCTCCCACTAGTTGGTGGCCAATAGAATGCACCCAGTAGTGTAATGGCACCTCTTTTATTTCTTAACTCTAACCAAATAAATTCTGTCCTTGACCCCTCCAGGACATCCTCTCTTTCTAATACTGCAATATTCTCCTTAATCAATACTGCCACCCCCTCCTTTCTTTCCTGCGCTATCTTTCCTGAAGATTTTGTATCCAGGAATATTTCGTACCCAATCCTGCCCTTTTTTGAGCCAGGACCGTTATCACCATGACATTGTATTCCCATGTGGCTATTTGCACCTGCAGCTCACCAACCTTGTTTACCATGCTTCGTGCGTTTACACACATGCACTGCAAACCAGTCTTAGACTTGCTTGTACTCTCTCTTAGTCTGATCCCACCTAATACTGTACTATTACTTGCTCTAATGCTATCTTTCTCTCCCGATCCTTTGTGCCCCTTGTTTCTCTTTTCCAATGCTACATCTTGGTTCCCATCCCCCTGCCAAATTAGTTTTAAATCTCCCCCCACAGCACTAGCGAACCTCCCCACGAGGACATTGGTCCCAGCTCCATTGAGGTGCAAGCCGTCTGGCCTGTACAGGTCCTACCTCCCACAGAACTGGTCCCAGTGCCCCAGGAATCTAAATACCTCCCTCCTGCACCATCTCCCCAGCCACGCATTCATCTGTTCTATCCTCCCATTTCTGTACTCCTCTGCCATCTCCAGCCACACTTTTTCGGTGTCAGAAGCAAGGCACTTCCTCCAATCAGCTGGGTACAGTCTCTCCCTCCTGCTCCTCACACGAGCCAGTAGCAACTCAAGAGAAGAGTCATTAAAAAGGGGTGCTGCCTTACTCCTTTGATGCTGCATCTCTGCACATTCTTCCTTTCTCCCTCAAAATCCATGGTTGCAATGGCCCTTCAAATACTCCAGTACCCAGCACGACATTTGGGTGCACAATACGCCCGCTACGCAGCTTGGAGACGCGAAACCCGGATGTAACATCAAGGGCCATTTAGTCGTGATTGCTTGAGCCGATGCACAGAAAATTTTTCCAACTTTCCCACACAACTATTCACACCACCCCCCCGCCCCCCCACCGCAACCCCGAGCCACTGAGTTCTTGCTGCTATGTTAAAATTATGCCCATAGAGTTCCTCCTGTCCCATCATTGACAGGTACAGTGACCCATAGAGTTCCTCCAGTCCCATCACAGGGTACTGACCCATAGAGTTCCCCCTTTCCCATCACTGACAGGTACTAACCCATAGAGTTCCCCCTTTCCCATCACTGACAGGTACTAACCCATAGAGTTCCCCCTTTCCCATCAAGTACTGATCCGTAGAGTTCCCCCTTTCCCACCACTGACCAGTACTGACCCATAGAGCTCTCCCTGTCCCATCACTGGTTACTGACCCATAGAGTTCTTCCTGTCCCACCATTGTGTACTGACCCATAGAGTTCCCCCTTTCCCATCACTGGGTACTGACCCATAGAGTTCCCCCTTTCCCATCACTGGGTACTGACCCATAGAGTTCCTCCTGTCCCATCACTGGGTACTGACCCATAGAGTTCCCCCTTTTCCAACACTGTCATCTCTATGCAAGGCTGGAAAGCGCACTTTTCTCTAGTTTTTCCTCTTAACTGAAGAATAGTATCTATTCTAATGAAAAAAATGTGTTATTTAGTTGAAGTCAAAGATTGTAGTTAAGGAGGAGGAGTGTGAAATATTGGATGGGAAAATCATAGTGAGAGAGGAAGTATTAATGGGTTTAGCATATTTGAAAGTAGATAAATCGCCAGGCCCGGATGAAATGTATCCCAGGCTACAGGTGTGGTGCCGGAGGATTTGGAGGACTGCAAATGTACCGTTGTTTAAAAAGGGAGAAAGATAGACCAAGTAATTATAGGCCAGTCAGTCTAACCTCGGTGGTGGGCAAATTATTGGAATCGATTCTGAGGGACAGCATAAATCGTTATTTAGAAAGGCACAGGTTAATCAAGGACAGTCAGCGAGGATTTGTTAAGGCAAGGTCGTGTCTGACTCACTTGATTGAATTTTTTGAGCAGGTAACAAGAAGGGTCGATGAGGGTAACGCGTTTGATGTGGTGTACATGGATTTTAGCAAGGCTTTTGACAAGGTCCCACATGGCAGACTGGTCAAAAAAGTAAAAGCCCATGGGATCCAAGGGAAAGTGGCTAGTTAGATCCAAAGTTGGCTCAGTGGCAGGAAGCAAAGGGTAATGGTTGATGGGTGTTTTTGCGACTGGAAGGCTGTTTCCAGTGGGGTCCCACAGGGCTCAGTACTAGGTCCCTTGCTTTTTGTGATATATATTAATGATTTGGACTTGAATGTCGGGGGCTTGGTCAAGAAATTTGCAGATGGTACAAAAATTGGTTGTATGGTTGATAGTGAGGAGGAAAGCTGTAGACTGCAGGAAGATATCAATGGACTGGTCAGGTGGGCAGTAAAGTGGCAAATGCAATCCAATCCAGAGAAGTGAGAGATACTGCATTTGGGGAAGGCAAACAAGGAAAGGGAATACACAATAAATGGGAGGATACTGAGGGGTTTAGAGGAACATAGGGACCTTGGAGTGCATGTCCACAGATCCCTGAAGGTAGCAGGACAGGTAGATAAGGTGGTTAAAAGGGCATACGGGATACTTTCCTTTATTAGCCGAGGCACGGAATATAAGAGCAGGGAGGTTATGCTAGAACTGTATAAAACACTCATTAGGCCACAGCTTGAGTACTGCGTACAGTTCTGGTTACCACATTACAGGAAAGATGTGATTGCACTAGAGAGGGTACAGAGGAGATTTACGAGGATGTTGCCAGGGTTGGAGAATTTTAGCTATGAGAAAAGATTGGATAGGCTGGGGTTGTCTTCTTTGGAACAAAGGAGGCTGAGGGGTGATTTAATTGAGATGTATAAAATTATGTCGGGACTAGATAGAATGGATAGGGAGGACCTATTTCCCTTAGCAGAGGGGTCAGTGACCAGGGGGTATAGATTTATAGTAATTGGTAGAAGGATTAGAGGGGAGCTGAGGAGAAAAGTTGTCACCCAGAGGGTGGTGGGGGTCTGGAACTCACTGCCTGAAAGGGTGGTAGAGGCAGAAACCCTCAACTCATTTAAAAAGTACTTGGATGAGCACTTGAAGTGCCGTAACCTGCAGGGCTACGGACCAAGTGCTGGAAAGTGGGATTAAGCGGGATAGCTCTTTTATCGGCCGGCACGGACACAATGGGCCAAAAGGCTTCCTTCTGTGCTGTAACTTTCTGTGATTCTCTGATTCTAAGATGTGGTATCAACAGAGCACCGTACAGTTTAAGCATTTCTTCCTCTATCTTGTACTCTACCGTTTAGGTTGTATAGTTCAGCATTCAGTTTGTTGGCTGCTGCGCAGTGATTGGACATGTTGATCCTTCAATCTCTGAACTTCACACTTAGCTGTATCAACACAATTCAGCGTAAAAACATCATACTTACTGCCTATGTGCAGTAATTTACGCCTGTGAATATTGGTTATGAGCTGGGCCGTGTTTCTACTTTTAACATCATTATCTTTGTTTGCAGGTAATTGAAGAGCTGTGGGTGTGGGGACAGACACTGAAGCAGTCCAAATGAGGGTTTGCCTGAAATCTGCGGATGAACTTTCCTCATGGATCGCTTACCGTTTCGGAGTAATCGGTGGAGTTTTGTTTTTTTCCTAAAGATGTATGTTTTCTTGTCAGGTCTTCTGCTAAGCATATTTTGTTTTGAGGTGACAGCCTGAAAACACCAATGTTTTTGCTTTATGCAGTCTGTTGACAGCAGAAGGAGGGCCTGGTAGGTGGAAAGCCAGTGCATTCCTTTTTAAACATTGCCTCGGTAGAGCCCATTAGTAACAATTTATTTTGAAAACCAAAAATGCTGGAAATGTACAACAGACGCATCAGCATCTATAAAAAGGTAGGATAACATTCCAGACCCTTTGTAGAACTGAGGAAGTATCTACACTTGAAACATTAACCTCTGTCTTCTCTACTGTAGATGCTGACGGACCTGTTGTGCATTTTCAGCATTGTCGTTACAGATGTCCAACGTTTCCAGTTTATTTTCTTTTTAACCTCATTGATTATGTAGTTCAGTCGCCAATAAACTCCGTGCAACAAAAAAAAAATCAAAATAACACTGATTTTTGTTATTTGTAGAACTACCATTTTGTTCTTAAGCTATTCAGAACTCCTCAAGCCCTTAAGATTTTTCCCCTTTTGATAATTGTAACCCGGCACGCTGTCGTCCTGATTCGCTCAGTTGGGTAATGAATCGCCCAGTGTGGTGTAGAAAGGTAGGTCCCAGGTTTGTGTCCCTGGTCTGCTTTGGCTTGGCTGGAATTTGCTGGGCTGCAACAAACGGCCCCTGCACCTCTAGATCAGATGTGGAGATGCCGGTGATGGACTGGGGTTGACAATTGTAAACAATTTTACAACACCAAGTTATAGTCCAACAAATTTATTTTAAATTCCACAAGCTTTCGGAGGCTTCCTCCTTCCTCAGGTGAACGGTGTGGAACGGTTTTTCGACACCGTTCACCTGAGGAAGGAGGATACCTCTAGATCAGGGAAGGGGAAAAATTGGCCAAAATTCCTGTTCCTGACTGGCTACTCCCGAAAGCTTCAGATGAGTTTTTCTAATGATTTGTTTACCGTTTCAGAGTAATTGGTGGAGCTTTTTTTTCTGAAGCAGTTTATTTTCCTGTCAGGTCTTCTGCTAAGCATGTTTTGTTTTGAGGTTTTGAGGTGACAGCCTGGAACGCCTATGTTTTCGCTTTAAGAAGTCTGTTGACAGCAGTAGATGAGTGGGAAAGCCAGCACATTCCTTTTTAAACATTGCCTCGGTAAAGGTCGTGAAAGGCGCTGTATAAATGCAAGTCTTTCTCCCTTTTCCCCGCGTCTGCGCGGCACAATGTATGCATGTGGCCGTATAGTGAGGACTGGACAAGCTTCGCTTTTGATGCGTGTGAAGAAATGGCCACTTGGGGAAGGCAGTGGGAGGCCCAGTGCATTCAGGAAAGAAGAAAATCAAAATGGAAAGGATGATGTCGTTCTTAATGAGAGCACTCGTTCCTGCTGTCTGGAATATTTTGTCTCCACATTTTGGATTGCACCACTTTAAATTTCTTTCCCTTCTTATTCTGCCAGTTTTCTCTCCTCTTCCTTTCCCTTCCACCCCCTTCTTCCCGAAGACACTAATTCATGGTCGGGGGAGGGGGGTGGGTACTGTTCCATAGACACTGGAAGCCCTCTAGTGCTTGGTCCAAGTGGCCATTCTTTATGTTTGAGCCTAGACGGCATCTGTTGGCAGGCTGTTTAACTGTAGGGGGCATCATAATGGAGCCCACTCCCCTGCCCTAAACTGAGCTTTACACATGGGCACTTTTTGGCATGGGTCATTGGATGGTGGTCAGGAGCAGGAACCCCCTCCCTAACCCAGGGGACGGAGGATGATTGTAGTGCCCCTATTAGCATCCAGCTGAGATCAGTTAACACATAACAGGCTAGGGGATTGATTGAACCTTGGACTTTCATGGCCTTTATACCTCAGCAACTCACTGCCAGTTGAACCAGTGAAACAGTTTTTTCATTCAATGGGAAGTGTTTTTTTTAAACTTAATCTTGGAGTGAGGGAAACGTCAAGGATCCTGCACCTTTAATAGTTTGGAGACGGCCTGTGTGGCATCTTAATGCAAGCACAAAGGCTAGCTAAGCTTGTCTGATTACTGTGCTTTTACGTGGAAAAGCCTCTTACTATATTGAGAATAATTACTTCAAATTAGCAAATATTTTTTTTAAAAAGAGAAGGCCACGATCAAATTACCAGGCAGCACCTTGAAAGGTTTTGATATGGAAGAACGTTACACGGTGCGAAATGTGACTAGAAAAGATTGTAATGTTTCAAAGCCAACAGCGTAACAGTGGAAATAAATGAGACTCGAGGCAGTCAAGTTTCAGACTACAAAGGGCGGCCAAAGTCTACCTCCATCCTTTCCACTTGCAGCGTTTTTAGTGTATTGGGACATAACTACAACCTGTATGTTAAAGGTTCTGATTGGCCTTCTGTCTGTATTTCCAGCATTTTCTTGCTTTTTTTATTTCAAACTTGCAGTTTTTCCTTTTTACTTATCTCTGATGTTGCTGCTGAGCAGTTCTTGCAATACAAAAACTTTGTATACCGACACTGTGCTTAAGTGAAATGTAGATGATAGCAATGCAGTAACCGTAGCAATGTTAGACAGCATTGCAGCTGCTTAGAATACATCCCGTAATGCACTTCTGTGGACGAGGCCACATCTGCCCTCTCGAGTGGGAATAACAGATCCCATGGCACCATTCAAAGAGGAGCAGGTTGGTTCTCCCAATGTCCTGACCAACATTTATCCCTCAACCAACATCACTAAAATAGATTATCTGGTCATTTATCTCATTGTTGTTTGTGGGACCTTGCTGTGCACACTTTAGCTGCAGCGTTTGCTTGCACTACCAAAGTGACTACACTTCAAAAATTAATTAATTGGCTGTGAAGCATTTTGGGACATCCTGAGGTAGTGAAAGGCACTATATAAATGCAAGTTCATTCTTTCAGAGAGTGAGAGGGGAGTGATATTGTGTACAGAATCAGAGAAACTTCAATAGAAGGGGAAGCCAGTTGTCCGATATGTCCGTGTCTGTGCTACCGCCACATTGGAACAATGCACTCAAAATCCCATTGTCCTGCTCTTTTCCCCCATCCTTTAATATTTTTCCTCTTCAAATGTCTATCTAATTCCTTTTTAAATGTCATGATTCACTTAGCTTCTGTAGCCACTTATGCTAATGCATTTCATATTCCAATCCTCCCTTGCATGGAAGATCATAGAATGATACAGCACAGAAGGAGGCCATTCGGTCCATTGTGCCTGTGCCGGCACTTTGAAAGAGCTATCCAATTAATCCCACTCCCCTGCAAATTTATCCCCTTCAAGTATTTATCCAATATATTTTGAAAATTATTATTGAATCTGCTTCCACCGCCTTTCAGGCACTGTGTTCCAGATCATGATAACTCGCTGCTTAAAAAAAAATGTCTCCTCATCTCACCTGTGGTTCTTTGGCCAATTATCTTGTTGTTTAATTAGCAGTTGTTTCTGTTCCCAATATGGGAAGTTGGGGGAACAATGAAGAGATGTCTCATTTATTTATTGAAGGATCTAGCAAATGGCACAAGGACATCAACATTTATTTCAGAATTATGCTAAGACACTTCCCCAAATTTCTCCTAATCTCCACCTGGTTCTTTTGCCAATTATCTTAAATCTGTGTCCTCTGGTTACCAACCCTCCTGGCAGTGGAAACAGTTTCTCTCTATTTACTCTATCAATGATGTGGAGATACTCTATCAATAGCTTTCATGATTTTGAACACCTCTATTAAATCTCCCCTTAACCTTCTCTGCTCTAAGGAGAGCAATCCCAGCTTCTCCAGCCTCTCCACCTAACTGAAGTCCCGCATCCCTGGTACCATTCTAGTAAATCTCCTCTGCATCCTCCCTAAGACCTTGACATCCTTCCTAAAGTGTGGTATCCAGAATTGGACACAATACTCCAGCTGAGCCCTAACTAGTGTTTTATAAAGGTTTTACATAACTTCCTTGCTTTTGTACTCTATGCCGCTGTTTATAAAGCCTAGGATCCTGTATGCCTTTTTAACAGCCTTCTCAGCTTGTCCAACCACCATCAAAGATTTGTGCACGTACACACAGATCCCTCTGTTCCTGCACCCCCTTTAAAATTGTACCATTTAGTTTATAAAAACTTATCTTCTAATCACTCCCTTTACGATCTGTGTAATGCATAACGTATATAATGCAGAAGTAAAAAATAATTCTGTAGTGCAGTAAGTTAGCACCATAAGAGATAGCAGGAGTAGGCCATTCGGCCCCTCGAGGCTGCTCCGCCATTCAATGAGATCATGGCTGATCTGATTTTTACCTCAACTCCACTTTCCCGTCTTTTCCCCATATCCTTTGACTCCCTTGCTGATCAAAAATTTGTCCAACTCAGCCTTGAATGTATTCAATGACTCAGCCTCCACAGCTTTTTGGGGTAAAGAATTCCAAAGATTCACGACCCTCTGGGAGAAGAAATTCCTCCTCATTTCCGTCTTAAACGGGCGACCCCTTACTCTGAGACTATGCCCCCTAGTTTTAGATTCCCCCATGAGGGGTAACACCCTCTCAGAATCTAACCTATCGAGTCCCCTCAGAATCTTGTATGTTTCAATAAGATCTCCTCTCATTTTTCTAAACTCCAATGAGTATAGACCCAACCTGTTCAATTTTTCCTCATAAGACAACCCTTCCATACCCGGAATCAACCTGGTGAGCCTTCTCTGAACTGCCTCCCATGTCCTTCCTTAAATAAGGGCACCAGAACTGTACGCAGTACTCCAGATGTGGTCTCACCAGCACCCTGTACAGTTGTAGCATAACTTCCCTGCTTTTATACTCCATCCCCCTAGAAATAAAGGCCAATATTCCATTTGCCTTCCGGATTACCTGCTGCACCTGTATGTTGACTTTTTGTGTTTCATGTACGAGGACACCCAGATCCCTCTGTACCGCAGCAATTTGTAGTATTTCTTCATTCAAATAATATTTTGCTTTTTTATTTTTCCTCCCAAAGTGGATGACTTCGCATTTTCCCACATTATATTCCATCTGCCAAATTTTTGCCCATTCGCTTAACCTGTCAATATCCCTTTGCAGACACTTTGTGTCCTCATCGCAACCTGCTTTTCCACCTATCTTTATATGATCAGCAAATTTGGCCACAAGACACTCTGTTCCTTCATCCAAGTCATTGATATATATTGTAAATAGTTGAGGCCCCAGCACTGATCCCTGCGGCACCCCACTAGTTACAGATTGCCATTTTGAAAATGACCCTTTTATCCCGACTCTTTGTATTCTGTTAATTAGCCAATCCTCTATCCATGCCAGTATATTACCCCCAACACCATGAGCTCTTATCTTGTGCAGTAATCTTCTATGTGGCACCTTATCGAACGCCTTTTGGAAATCCAAATATACTGCATCCATTGGTTCCCCTTTATTCACCCTGCCCGTTACTTCCTCAAAGAACTCTAATAAATTTGTCAGACACTATTTCCCTTTCATAAAACCATGTTGACTCTCCTTGATTGTATTATGAGTCTCCAAATGTCCTGCTACTACTTCCTTAATAATGGATTCTAGCATTTTCCCAATGACAGATGTTAGGCTAACTGGTCTATAGTTACCTGCTCTCTGTCTCACTCCCTTCTTGAATTAGGGGTGTTACGTTTATGGTTTTCCAATCCGCTGGGACTTTTCCAGAATCTAGTGAATTCTGGAAGATTACAACCAATGCATCCACTATCTCTGTAGCCACTTCCTTTAAGACCCTCGGATGCAAGCCATCAGGTCCAGGGGACTTGTCAGCCTTTAGACCCATTAGTTTGCCTAGTACTTTTTCTCTGGTGATATTAATTGTTTTTAGTTCCTCCCTCCCCTTTGCCCCTTGATTTTCTCCTATTATTGGTATATTATTAGTGTCTTCTACTGTGAAGACAGCTACAAAATATCTGTTCAATTCCTCTGCCATTTCCTTGTTTTCCATTATTATTTCCCCAGTCTCATCCTCTAAGGGACCAATGTTTACTTTAGCTACCCTCTTCCTTTTTATATACTAATAGAAGCTTTTACTGTCAGTTTTATATTTCTTGCTAGTTTACTCTCATAATTTATTTTCTCCCTCTTTATTATTCTTTTAGTCATCCTTTGCTGGTTTTTAAAGTTTTCCCAATCTTCGGGCTTACCAGTAATCTTTGCCATGTTGTGTGCTTTTTCTTTTAACCTGATGCTATCCTTTGCTTCCTTAGTTAGCCATGGTTGGTTCACCCTTTTGTGGAGTCTTTCCTCCTCACGGATATATTTTTGTTGCGAGTCATAAAATATCTTTTTAAATGTTTGCCACTGCTTATCCACCATCATACCATCTAATCTGTTTACCCAGTCCACTTTAGCCAATTCCGCCCTCATTCCTTTACAATTGCCCTTATTTAAGTTTAATACAGTAGTTTCAGACCCAAGATCCTCGCTCTCAAACTGGGTGTGAAATTCTATCATGTTAGGATCACTGCTTCCCAAGGGATCCTTTACTTTGAGATCATCAATTAATCCTGTTTCGTTACCCATTACCAGATCCAAAATGGCCTGTTGCCTGGTTGGTTCCCTGACGTATTGGTCTAAGAAACAGTCCCTAATGCACTCTATGATCTCCTCCTCAGGGCTACTTTTGCCAATTTGATTTGTCCAATCTATGTGAAAGTTAAAATTGCCCATGATTATTGCATTACCTTTTTTACAAGCCCCCTTATTTCCTGATTAATATTTTGCCCTGCAGTGTAGCTACTGTTAGGGGGCCTATATATTACTCCCACCAGTGATTTCTTTCCCTTGCTATTTCTTACCTCCACCCAAATTGATTTGACATCTTGATCTTCTGAGCCAATATAATTTCTCACTATTATACCAATTTGATCCTTTATTATCAGAGCTACCCTATCACCTTTACCTTTCTTCCTATCCTGGCCTTTAACTTTTGGGACCAGTCTGACTGATGGGATGAAAGAGTTCTTATGCTGTTGGCTGTAAGACATCCAAGTGAAAAGTAAAGTCTCAGCCAAATCCCAGTGACTGAAAATTCACAGCATAAAACGCCAGTAATTGGGCACAAGATTGGCACAATTGTCAGGTAAGAGGCCACACGGGTAACTGGTGAGAGAATGATTTAATTTTTTTTTCTCTGCTGTCACTCCCGTTGTAGTCACCCATCTCCATTTTCTCTCTCTACTTTCTTCCCCTCCCTATCTTGAAGGCATTGACCTCCTTGCTGGGGTTCGTTTCCGCAGCCACCCGTTGTCTCTGACACCTCACCCACATCACCATTCTTCATGTGTGAGCCTAGACACCAAACGCCAGCAGTCACGGTTTGGCCATGAAGGCGAAATGGCATCCTCGCTTGGCCTGATTTCATCTGCTGGTCAATTCACACCCATTTCCCAGCAGGAATCGCCAGACTACGATTCAGGGGCAGGAAGCTGGGCTGATTTTTTTTTTTGTCCCTGATATAAGGATGCAGGACATGTTGAAGACCTGTTTCCTTAATGTTTAAATCTGATCACTAGAAAGTGGAACATAGGATCAGGAGTAGGCCAATCATTCCCTTATCATCTGCCGGTCGCTTACCATTTTAATTCCCTGTCCCACTCCCACTCTGACCTCTCTGTCCTCGGCCTCTTACACTGTTCCAGTGAAGCTCAACATAAGCTTGAGGAACAGCACCTCATCTCTCGATTAGGCACTTCACAACCTTCCGGACTTGACGTTGATTTCAATAACTTCAGATCGTAACCACTGCTCCCATTTTTTTTCTAACAGCGAGTGCTGGTAATGATTCTGCTGTTGCCATTTACAGCTACTACTGACACATCTTTTGTTTTTTAACCTGTCCCATTACCACCTTCCTTTTTGTCATTTAATCACTCCTGCCCTCCACCCTATCAGAGACCTGTCCTTTCGTTCTTTCCTCCCCTCCCTCCTCCTCCCCTTTCCCTGGCTCTGTACTTGCTTAAAAACTTCAACTCTTTAACATCTTTCAGTTCTGACGAAAGGTCTTCGACCTGAAACGTTAACTCTGTTTCTTTCTCCACAGATGCTGCCTGACTTGCTGAGCTTCTCCAGCATTTTCTGTTTTTACTATTATCCCCTTAAGTTTCTTCCATCATTCTATTAGATCATGCCTGAAGTAGTTAAAAGTAGGACCTCAGGGTAAATCTCCCTCCAGTTTTCCTCATAGAATCAAACAGCACATCGTGCCTGTGCCGGCTCTTTGAAACAGCCATCCAATTAGTCCCACTCCCCCGCTCTTTCCCCATAGCCCTTATGAGAGACGCTGATGAGAAAGGCCAATTGCTCCATCTTCGTCCATTCATTCAGAAAGACATTACAGTTCCTCCCCTTTCCCTCAATCACAGCATCCAACTGTTTTTTAAATGATAACGGGGTTTTTGTCTCCACTGCACTATTCCTGAGTTCATTCAGTGTGTTGATCACTCTTTCTGTGAACAAGGTCCTGATACTAGTCCTAAATTTGCTTTGCGTCCATTTGAATTTGTGCCCCTTGTCCTCCTGTCAAGGTTCAACGTGAATTAGCGTTCCAGATCTTTTTTAAATCACTCTGAAGTGTCAACTTGGTTCCATTGTCAACGCTCTCACTGCTGAGTCAGAGGTCATGGGCTCAAACCCCACTGCAAACACTGGCACATACAAAATTGACGGGCAGGAAAAAAACAGCTGGTCCATCAAGCCTGCCCCAAAATCCAGCACGTAATCCAGACCCATACGTCAGCGTAGTTACTGAGGGAGTGCTGCATTGTCAGAGATGCCACTTTTCAGATGAGACATTAAACCAAGGCTTATTCTACCTTCGTAGATAATACTAAAGAGCAGGGAGATCTCCCAATGTCCTGGGCAACTAACCGTCAAAAATACTTCATTGGCTGTAAAGCACTTTGGGTCACCCTGAGGTAGTGAAAGGTGCTCTATAAATTCAGATTTCCAGCATCTGCAGTATTTTGCTTTTATTATAGCTATATAAATGCAAGTCTTTCCTTTTACTGAACAAAATAAAGGAGGGGGAAGCATGCAACAAGTTCAAAGTCAGGAATCTGGTATTCTGACTCGTGATTTTAAAAAATGCAGTTTAATGGGTTTAATAGTCTGTGAAGAGCTTTTTATATAAAAAGGCTGAAAAGAGGTGATAAAGTGTGTGATGATATACAAAGAACACATCAGTTAGGTGGTGAAAAGACATTAGAAAGACAAAAAATCTGTTACATAAAGGGGAATGACGTGAAAATGTTAGTGATCATTTTGACCTGTTGTCCTCTCTTTCCCCCACCCCCCACCCCCCTTCCCCTTTCAGAGTTATACCCAAAACATTAACCTGCCTTTTCTCTTTAGAAGTGTGGATGGACCTACTGAGTAGTCACTGTTTTTATTTCAGGCTTTCTTTTGTACGTCTATTCACCGACAATTACTCGTGTCTGTAATTCAAATGCCTTTTGTTAGTGATGAAGGGAGTGGAGGGAGGGAGAATATAGGTGACCGCTGGAAAATCTCATAGAATGACATAGAATTTTACAAATGTAAAGAATCTTACAACGCCAGGTTATAGTCCAACAATTTTATTTTCAAATAAAATTGTTGGACTATAACCTGGTGTTGTAAGATTCTTTACATTTGTAAACCCCAGTCCATCACCAGCATCTCCACATCATAGAATTTTACAGCACAGAAACAGGCCTTTCGGCCCAACTGGTGTTTATACAATACACGCGCCTCCCCCCTCCTGAAATCAAAACGGGGAAGAAAAAGTACAGTGGGTCAGTCAGCGTCTGAAAGAAAAGCAAAAACACACAGCTGGTCAATCAGCATCCGTGGAGAGAACAGACATTCTTTGGTTTGGATGTATAACCTTCATCAGACTAAAAAAGATTGGTTAACAGCCAAGGTAGGAAACTTCTCAGAACACTTGTGCAGAATGTTACGGAGGGACTTTCAATTGTGGAGTAGAATAGCCGTGGGATGTTAAGCGCCTTGGGACGTTTTACTACATTAAAGGCGCTATAGAAATGTAATTGTTGTTGAGATGTACAGTGTTTCTCGCTCGCAGTGGGGTCGTTTTGCCACTCCATCATCAGTGCAGTATACATTATTCCCTTGAAGCTCCATCCCACCCGTATAGATGATTTTATATTAAATAAGTGCAGTCTCTAGAGAGCCTTTTGTTTAGGTTAATGCTGAAACAGATATTACCGTTAAGCAAATGGAGACCCAACAGCGGCCCACGGGACCCAAGAGAATGTGGTTCTCTGACACTGCCAGGTGTCACCTCGGTGAATGGTTTACCCTGTTGCTCGACTCCATATTTGAACCGAAGGTATCTTCGGAAATGGGAAAACGAGTCTTATTTCCGTATTTGGTTCTCTGAATAAAGGACGGACTGGTTGACTATAATGTGTTTCATTTTCTGACTATGCAATTGAACATCTGGGTGTCTTATCCACCCGTTGTGTCACAACTTTCAAAGACCTCACACGTGCAAATGTCGCACCTTGGCGTCATATCTCAGTAGGCCAAATAGTAGAGATTAGCTGAAATAAGCACTCTGTGTGTTACATTACAAATCAAATATCATGTTGACTAAACATGAACAACTAAAAGCAGTTTGCTTCAATTGCTAAGTACCAATAAGTAAGCAGCAGAAATCAAATCACTCATCATCGTCGTCCCCACCCTTTCAAGGCTACCAATTCTGAACAGCAAAAGTAACAAGCCGTCTAATCAAATTCCTCAAAAAAATAAAGTGAACTTGGTTTGATCTCCATCTTTGTATTATTCAGCTAGCTGAAAATTAACCTGTGCATTTATAACATAAGAATCCCATTAAAAAATGTAATATTTAGAATAAAATGCTTGTTCTTATTGTAGAGTTGAGTTACCTGTGTAATTTTGGAAACCCCCGTGAAACATTTTTCTCACCGAGGCCTACTTCTGCATTAAAGGCCTGGGGCTCAATTTTGCCTACTTGGCTGCAGGTTGGGTTGAGCTTTGTTGCCTTTTTTTTTGCTGAGGCCTTGGACACAATTCATGTCAATCACAGCAAGCCTTCATAGGATTGCCACCTATCTGTATTGTCAGCAGGCTGTCCATGGAAGACAAAATCTTCAGAAAAAGTTCTCTGTAAATTCAGCAGTGTGGGCTTTCAATTTGAGTTCGGTTGGGATTAGTTAGTAATGTTATTAAAACCAGAAGTCTCCCAGTGAATGAAGTTTAGAATTCTTAATACAGTTTGAATAGACCAGTGAATGAGGTTTAAAACTCCTCCTTGACTACTGTTGTACTGTACTATATTGAACAAGGAAGGCACAAAGCACGCTGTCTAGTTCCTTTTGTACTGTATAACATGAAATTTCTTCATAATGCCGGCTGGTATCCCCAGCTGAATCCTTCCTGGAAGTTCCTGGTTGGTTAAGGCAGAGGACTGATGCATTTATTAAGGGAAAGACAGCTAAATATTTAAAGCAGAGAAAGTGGGGCATTGGGATTATATTTTGATTGCTCTAGCAAAGAGGCAACACAGATGCAATGGGCCAAACGGCCGCCTCCTGTGCTCGAATTAAAAATCTCATCCTGGTGTTCAAAGCCCTCCATGGCCTCGCCCCTCCCTATCTCTGTAACCTCCTCCGGTCCCATAGATCTTCGAGATCTCTGCGCCCCTCCAGTTCTTGTCTCTTATGTATCCTTGACTTCCTCCACCCCCACCATTGGCAGCCGTGCCTTCAGCTGCCTAGGCCCTAAGCTCTGGAATTCCCTCCCTAACCCTCTCCGCCTCTCTACCTCTCTCTCCTCCTTTAAGCCACTTTCTTAAAACCTACCTCTTTGACCAAGCTTTTGGTCACCTGTCCTAATATCTCTGTGTGGCTGGGTGTCAAATTTTGTCTTGATAGGATTCCTGTGAAGCACCTTTAGACCTTTTACTACGTTAAAGGCGTGACATAGGGCGTTCTTAATGCACATCTCGGGTCACATGACACGCCACGTTTGAGTACCAGCGTATTGGAGTACGCTTGTACCCAACCCTCTGGTTGTGAGTTTGTGAGTTGAACTGCATGATAAAACTGTGCGGAGGGCACCCGCAGATAAGTAATCCCATATTTTTTTTAAATATAATGTATCTTGCTTAATAGAGTGGAAAATGGAGATAAAGACTGTATATGTGTGTGTGTGTCTCTCTATCTAATATAAACAGAGATGCCCGAACAGGTTCCACCCTGACCAGGTGCCGCAGTATCTAAACTCTTCCCAGGTTCACATGGCATCAGGCGGTCAATCATCCCCAGTCTCTGGTGGACTTCCCATCAATGGTAGGGTGCTGCTCGTTTGCTGTTTCTATCTAGACATTTCGGACCATAATCAGCTAGTATCACTAATTACTTAGCCCTGGCTTTACGCAAGTACCTTTCAAGGAGTTCTTTTAAAAAAAAAAATACGGTTCATTTCAGCTCTTGTGTTTTGTCACCCGCTGTAGAGATCAGGACAGTCAGCATTCATGTGAAAAATGTGGCGGCTTATTCACAATTGTGTGCCCAAAACTGAGTATTTGTTCATTCCTACGCTTTATATATATATTTAATTTTGTTGCATTGTGATTAAAATTAGGAAAGAATCCCCGCAGCAACTTCTTGTTTAAAAAAAATATTAATTAGTGCCTTGTAGATTATCTGAAACTGTGATGGCAAGACAATGTATTAAAATAAATATGTATCATTCAGAACTGCAAGGCTTGCAATTTCAAGAATGCAAGAATGCTTAATTGTACCAACTTCTCTTTGTGCCAGATAACCTGGTACACTGCAGAGAAGATTTGGCAATAACGTTACGTTTGTTTTTCGATCAGCTGAGCAACACACAAATCCGTCGCTATGCCCTGAGTCTCCATTCAAGCTACTGAGAAATTCCCACTGGCAGAGATTATGTTTACTGATGCACAGGACACTCTTTTCCCCTGAATCAGAAAGATTGGCATAGTTTAGCAGAGCCAAGGCTTAGGGACCTAATCAGCTTTAGTATTGTGTCCTATTTTAGGCACCACACTTTAGAAAGGATGTCAAGAGGGTGCAGAGGAGATTTCACCAGAATGGTACCAGGGATGAGGGACTTCAGTTATGTGGAGCTGACACAGGCACAATGGACCGAATGGTCTCCGTATGTGCTGTATGTTTCTATGACCCCTAAATGTGTGCAGGGCTACTGCTGAAGTTTACTTAAACCCACGACCACAGAGGACTAGTAACCTTCCACTGCTTCTCCAACCAGGACTACCTTACCGTTTAGAATGTTGGCTTGCCGGGTTATTGGGAGCTAAATGTGGAAAAATCCTAACCTCGTATTGACAGATCCAGCCCTTCAAGACCATTGGTGAACCAGCTGGCCGGTCGATCATCAGCAGTGCCCTGGAGAACTGCAGACCTGTCTGGCTCAGGTACCAAAGATTACCTAGCCTATTAGAGGGTTGACTTGGTTCTGAACCTTCAGGCATGTCACTTTAGAGCCACTTTGAACCAGAAGAGAAGCCTCCTTGCAGCTTCACGAGAGAGTTGCAAATGCACATACACAACTTTGGCAGTCTGTCTGGGACCTTGCCTGTTGTCAGGAAAAGGCCCATACAGGGCACTGATGCTTAAACCGATTGTAACAGTGCCACCTACACACAGCCAGACCAAGAGGGTGGACCCAACAGCAAATGCCACCTATGAAAGCCATTTTGCTTTGCCTGCAGGAACACTTTTATCAGCAAGTCATTCACTTGAGAAGAGATTCATGGCAAGAGCTTGATGCTTGAACTCGACGTTTTATGTATGGTTCAAGTGCCAGGCACCGGGAGTCCCAGAGTCTGCACAATTGTCCAGCCTGGGTGCATTCCGAGTTCCTCAAGATAACCTACCCACCTTAACTCTTCCCAACCTGCCTACTTGCATGCTGCTTGGCCCATTGAAAAAAAAGTGTGAGAAGTGACGAGTGAAGGAGGAGACAGAGCAAACAAAGTGAAGGATGAAACAAAGAGAAAACAAGTGCCAGTAGAGAAAGTGAGCCTTTTTTTGCAGACGTACCAATCACACTATCCATAGCTATAGGGACACAGAGTACAAGAGTAAAGAAGTAAGAAAGACTTGCCTTTATATAACGCCTTTCACGACCTCAGGACGTGCCAAAGCGTTTCACAGCCAATGAAGTACTTTTGAAGCGTAGTCACTGTTATGATGATTCCAGGGATGGGAAACTATAGTTAGGAGGAGAAACCTGAGACTCTGGGACTCATTCCACTGAGCAGAGAAGGCTAAGAGGAAATAGAGATTTTGTTAAATTATGAAGGGTTTTGACAGAGTAAATAGGAAAAGACTGTTTCCTCTCGCTGGGGAGTCAGCGACAAGGGGCCATCAATTTAAAGTTATCACTTAAGAGAGTGGGGAGAGAGGTTAGGAGAAATTTATTTGCACCAATGTTTGTTGAAGCATGGAAAGCTTCACCACAGGGAGTGGTGGAGGCAAAGACCATTGAATTTTTCAAGGGAAAACTGGATAAACATTTGAATCTTAGGAAGATGGGGGGGAAGACAGGGATAAGGATTGCTTTAGCAAAGTGCTGGCACAGGCACAATGGGCTGAATGACCTCCAGCAAATTTCTATGGCTCAATGAGGGGCTAAGTTTTTTAGTGGGACCAGCCAAAGAAAGAACCGTCAGACTGATGTTTTTTGGTGATCTTTGTTAACGATAGACATGTGCATTGAATAAGCCTCCAGGAAAGATGGACTAAAAAAATTAAAAAGACAATATTGCTCTAGAATTTTCTAAAAATTAAGAGTGCCTAAACCAGATTACACATTTGGATGTTATTACAAAAATTGAAAATAAACTGGATTTATAACATCTTTAAAAAAAGTATATTTATATAGCAGTTTATCACAACTCCAAAGCACTTCATATCCAATTAATTATTTTTTGAGGTGTAGTAAGAGTTGTTATCATAGAATCTTACAGCACATTCAGCCCATCGTACCTCTGAAAGAGCCATCCGATTAGTCCCATTCCTCCCACTCTTTTCCCCCATAGCCCTGCAATTTGCACACAAACAGCAAATGAAATGAATGATCGGTTAACCTGTTTTAGGTTGAGGAGGAATGGTAGCTAGGACATCAGGAGATTGTGCAATACATTGCATGCGAAGCACTTTGGGACATTTCTGAGATGTGGTAAGGGTGTTAAAAAAAAAAATTCTCTTTTAGTTTCATGGACATACCCATGAGGCAGATATTCAACATTAAAGCCTTTGCCTACGAAACTTATTACTCTGTCCTTGCCGAGCTCCACTGGCTCCCATCCCCGTGGATTGCAAAATCTACATCCTTGTTCACAAATCTCTCCATGCCCTCATTCCTCTCACCTTTGTAGCCTTCTCCAGCCCTATATCCGACTTCGCATTCTCCAGTCTTCTGACCTTGGTAACAACCCCCCCCCCCACGCACATTGGTGGCAGGGTTCATGTTGGAACTCCCTCCCTAAACCCCTTCATCGTGCTTTATCTCTTCCCCACCTCACTTCAAAAACCTTTTCAAAATCCATCTCTTTGACCACACCTTCGGGCACCTCCCCGTAATCTTCTAACCCCTGTTTTCTGTCCATTCCTCTTCCTCTCCTCCTCCCTTCTGACTTGGGATGATTGCTTGTAAAAGTCCACGTTGTTGTACAACAACAATCAACTGCCCCTCCAAAAACAAATTAATTGCGCGAATGCTTTGAGCACAATTGACCTGGTACGGTGCTATTAAAATGTTTTTTCAGGTTTGTGGATTTCATCCTGGGACGTGCCTTTCCCCCCCCCCCGCCCCGCCCCCCCGTATGAAATTCATGCTGAGGTACGGCCACGGGAGGTGTGGGTAGTGGGGTGGGAGGAGGAGGAGGGGGGCTTGGGATGGAAGGAATGCATAACAGTTCAGCTTGATCGCCTTCTGACCTGACCATGCCCTTTTTTTAAAATCAGTCTTGGGATGTGGGCGTCGCTGGCAAGACCGGCATTTATTGCCCATCCCTAGTTGCCCTGAGATGTTGGCGGTGGGCCGTCTTCTTGAACATCCACGTGGAATTTCTTGTTATTTTTTTGTCGAGGTTTGATACAACTGAGTGGCTTTCCAGGCCACTTCAGAGGGCATTTAAGAGTCAACCACGTTGGTGTGGGACTGGAGTCACATATAGGTCCAGACCGGGCAAGGACGGCAGATTTTCCTTTCCTAAAGGACATTAGTGAACCAGTTTGGCTTTTTACAACAATCCGACAGCTTCATGGTCACTTTTACTGAGACGAGCAGGAGTCACGAAACAATGATCAGCAGCAGGAACCCTGGCTGATTTTAAACTTCCCAAGGGTCCTAAGACCAATTGCAGTGCCCAAACATCTGTCCCAGCAACATTCGACTGACTGCAGGGAGCAACGATGGAACCTAGATCCCTCCTGGCCTGTAAACCTACCTCTGTGACCAAGATTTTGGTCGCCTTTCCTAATATCTCCTTATGTGGCTCGGTTTCAAATTTTGTCTGATTGACGCTTCTGTGATACACCTTGCCACGTTTTACTACGTTAAAAGCGATATATAAATGCAAGTCGTTGTTGTTGTATTCCCCCAGTACAACACTGGACAGCGCACTTAACAAACTTTTAAAAAGACAGATTTTCATTTCTGTGCAAGCCTGTTGGGTGTAAATAACAGCACAGGTAATTTTTATTCATTTAATTGTAGTTTCTCCATTCCCCGTACACAATGCTCAATTTAAAAGCAGATTAGCAGTGTCATTCTTATCCTTTCCAAATGCTAATCCTTCTCTCTTAATTTTTCTGCTCATCAAGGTGAGGGACGTTAGTGCTGGAAGTTCCTGTAAATGTTAATCTGTTAAACAAGCCCATTTAAACCGAATATTTAACATATTCTAGAGTCCATCCAGTGTTAAATAGCCTGCAATAAACTCCTTAATAGTGCTAAACCCTTAGTACAATTCAAAATATACCTGTGGGGGGTTTTTAATGTGTTTTTTGTACTTTATACCAACTTGTTATAAGTGTGTACTCTGGTTAAAGTGCTAAGAAAACTGTGGGAAAATGATGAGGCTACATCAGCACAATGAGCACTGTATCCATCAGCTTAAATATCCACTCCCTCCACCATCGGCACACTGTGTCCACATTGTGTGCTATCCACAGGATGCATTGCAGCAACTCACCAAGGCGTCTTTGTCAGCACTGAAACTTCCATCACCTAGAAGGACAAGGGCAGCAGGTGCTTGGGAACACCGTCACCTTCAAGTTCCCCTCCAAATCACACACCATCCTGGACTTGGACATATATCGGCTGCCGTTCCTTCATATACCGGTAGGTCAAAATCCTGGCACTCCCACCTAACAGCATTGTGTTCAAGAAGAAGGCTCACCACCACTGTCTCAAGTATAGGGCCGTGACACTGTAAACCCAATTCTCTGACCACTGCTCACTGATAGTAAGGCTCTGTCCTGATGCGGAGCCTCACTAAATGTGACCATGAGTTTCAGATAGGCCTAGAACGCTACAGGCTCAATTCTCTCACCCATGCTCACCACTAAGGAGACTCTGCCGCATGGAATTACGGCCCCCACCTCCACCCTAATGCCTAAATATTCCAGTGGAGGGGGCAGTGGATTTGGGATCAGGAGCTGGAACCTTGGCTGATTTGTTTTTCCCACATTTTGGGTCCCTGAAGCATTATGATGCCATAGTTGAGCTCAGCCAACTCAGCATAGACCAAGGGTCAAACATGTGAGCCTCTTGGTGTGTTTGGCTCAGTAATACGGTGACCACTGAATTCGCCCACTGAGGGATTGAAGGAGTTCCTGAGCATTATATACTGTTTGGTCAGGTTTTTTTTTTCACCTCAAGAAGTGTCTCTTTCTTTAGTCGCAGTTATCTAATTCTTTGGTTAAAAGAGAGTTGGACAGCAATGTCCTCAGTTGGTTCCAGCAGTAGAGCATATAGTGGTGGTGAAAGTTACACCAGCCCAGTGCTGGCTGAGACCACGCATACGACTTTCTAAATCAAGCCATTTCACCGAGTCAGCAGAATTTATTTTGCTACCTATTTTTTTCCTGGGATGTGTTTGTGTAAATAGGGGTTAATGATGATTTCAACAAGGAGCACTCTGCTAAAAATTACTGTGCACAATGTTACTGAGCCCGGCTGTGTGAGGGAGCTGGATTAACAACAACTTGCATTTATATAGCGCCTTTAATGTCGTAAAATGTCCCAAGGTGCTTCACAGGAGCATAATCAAACAGAATTTGACACCGAGCCATATAAGGACAGGTAACCAAAAGCTTGGTAAAAGAGGTAGGTTTTAAGGAGCGTCTTAAAGGAGGAGAGAGAGGTAGAGAGGCGGAGAGGTTTAGGGAGGGAATTCCAGAGCTTAGGGCCTAGGCAGCTGAAGGCACAGCCGCCAATGGTGGAGCGATGAAAATCGGGGATGTGCAAGAGGCCAGAATTGGAGGAACGCAGAGATCTCGGAGGGTCGTCGGGCTGGAGGAGGTTACAGAGATAGGGAGGGGCGAGGCCATGGAGGGATTTGAACACAAGGATGAGAAATTTAAAATCCAGGCGATGCCAGACCGGGAGCCAATGTAGGTCAGCGAGCACAGAACTTGGTGCAAGTTAGGATACGGGCATCAGTGAAGCTACGGTCAGTAACACGTGGTGTTGGCTGGGAGGTGTTAATGAGCCCAACAGCGTGAGGGATGTGGATTAACATCAGTGAAGGTACAGTCAGTAAAACAGGGTATTGATTGAGAAGGGTTACTGAACTCGACAGTGCAATCGGTTCCAAATGGTTTCATCACCTCTTACGGATAACATTTTTAAAAAATCAGCCAAGATATATTAACCAGACCTACGATGTTGAGACCCTAACAATTTTGGAGAATTTTGAAGGAACTGATTTAAAGCTGTGCTGAATATTGTAGAAAGCTGGAGAGTGTTTCTGCCATTCAGCGCCATTGAACACTAGGGGGCAGTAATCGCACAGCCAATTTCCCCACTGTTAAATTAAGTTCAGTCCGTGGGTATGAGAGATCTCTGTCAGAAGCTTCAATTTCTAAATTTTACGAAGGCAGGTTCTCGGAGCAGACTTGAACGCTGAGCTCGTGTACGAGGAAATCTCAGGCGCGCACCCACAAATCAACCGTGAAGAGTTGATATCAGTAAAAAGTGTTTGACCATGAGGCTGTCGGATTGTGATAAAAACCCAACTGGTTTACTAATGTGTGTTATTTTTCTTAAATTAGCTGTAAAGTGTTCTGGGGCGCTCTGAGGTCATGAAAGGCGCTATATAAATGAAAGTCTTTCTTTCTTGAGGGAAGGAAACCAGCCGTCCTTACCCAGTCCGGCCTATATGTGACTCCAGACCCACACTAAAGTGGTTGGCTCTCAATGGTCCTCCGAAGTGACCTAGCAGGCCACTCAGTTGTAACCAATCGCTAAAGATTGCAGCGGTTCAAGAAGAAGGCCCACTTAACACCTTCTCTGGGCAGCTATGAATGGGCAATAAATGCCATCCTTGCCAGTGACGCACAAATCCCCAGAATGAATTTCTTTTTTAAGAAGTGCATGACATGCACTCCAGGCTGGTGAGACTCCATGACAGGAGCAATCATTCGTAAAATTCGCCCCGCCTAAAGCGCTGCAGAGAAATTACATTCGCCAGCTATTTAAAAATAGAAATAAAGGGCTCTCCTTTCTCTGCTCCTTTTGCAGAAGGTGTGTTTCACGTTTTGGGGGGTTACAGCTCCGTGAATGCCTGGCAGGCATTATCGGAACAGCCGAGGTGGCCCGGGTTTTGTTGCCCTCCTATTTTCTCCCCTGAAGGTTCCTGGTGTGAGGCATGATGGCCGTGCTGTGCCATCACATCCAGGTGGCTATTCTTTATGTGTGAGCCTGGACAGTGTGTCCCCAGGACCTTCACGCATCGCAAAAAGCTGGTCAAGCATCAAACTTGGCTCAGTTAATAGCACTCTCGCCTCTGAGCCAGAATGTTGTGGGTTCAAGCCCGATTCCAGGACTGGAGCACATAACTTGGATGACACCTCAGTGAGATACTTGAGGGAGTGCTGCATTGTCGGAGGCGGTAATCCTTCAGATGAGACGTTAAACCCGTTTTAAAAAAATATATACTATCACTAAAACAGATTTGCTGTTTGTGCAAATTGGCTGCCGTGTTTACCTACATTACTTTGCGTGACCTCGGGACGTCCAAAAGTGCTTTACAGCCAATGAAATACTTTTGAACTGTAGTCACTGTTGTAATGTAAGGAAATGCGGCAGCCAATCTGTGCACGGCAAGATCCCACAAACTGGAATGAAATAAATGTCCAGATCAGCTGTTTTTTTTTAGTGGTGTTGGTTGAGCGATAAATATTGGCCAGGACACCGGGGAGAACTCCCCTGCTCCTCTTTGAAATAGTGCCGTGGGATCTTTATCATCCACCTGAGAGGGCAGGCGGGGCCTCGGTTTAACGTCGCATTTGAAGGACAAAACTCCGACAACGCAGCAATCCCTCAGTACTGTATGCTCAAGTTCAGTTACTTCAGTTACGTGGAGAGACTGGAGAAGCTGGGATTGTTCTCCTTAGAGCAGAGAAGGTTAAGGGGAGATTTAACAGAGGTGTTCAAAATCATATGGGATTTTGATAGAGTAAATAAGGAGAAACTTTTCACTGGCAGAGGGGTCGATAACCAGAGGACACAGATTTAAGGTGATCGGCAAAAGAATCTGAGGTGAGATGAGGAGAATTTTTTTTTTACGCAGCGAGTTGTTATGATCTGGAATGCATTGCCTGATAGGGTGGTGGAAGCAGATTCAATAATAACTTTCAAAAGGGAATTGGATAAATACTGGAATGGGAGAAAATTGCTGGGCTACGGGAAAAGAGCAAGGGAATGGGACTAATTGGATAGCTCTTGCAAAGAGCCAGCACAGGCACGATGGGCTGAATGGCCTCCTTCTGTGCCTGTAAGATTTTATGATTCTAAATCTCTAGAATGGGACTTGAACCACTGAGCCAAGGCTATCATTGGCTATGAAGTAAGCCATTGGCAATTTAGTGCTTAGGGGCGTCCTGAGGACATGAAAGGCGCTGTACAAATGCAAATCCTGCCTTATTGCAGCTGAGCCCGATCCTGCCCTCACCTCAAATCCAGCGGGAACTGGATGTCAGTCAGAAGCATGACTGATTTTTATATTCCTCCCCTCACTCAGACATTAATTGCGAACGAGAAATTGACCCAGCGACCTTCTTGATCTGCTCAGTACCACACTGCCTGATGCACGGCAATCAGGGCACAGATCCCCAGATTAAACTCTTCAAAGTTGTTTCATTGTTCCTCTCTCCTTTTCTCCCCTCCTGCGGTCTCCTTACTTCAGGCACCTTCCCTGTTTGAGAGGATAAGCTGGAACCCTCTCTGACCTCACTTCTGTACGACCCTTTTTTTGATGACCTGCTCACAGAAAGAACTTGTTCTCTATAGCACCTTTCACATTCTCAGGACATCCCAAAGCCAATGAAGTACCTTTTAAGTGTAGTTATTGAACTGATGAGATAGAAGATCCTGCTGGGCTCAAAGGCAAGGAAACCATTCAAAACCACAACAACTTGCATTTATATAGCGCCTTGAACGTAGTGAAACATCCCAAGGCGCTTCACAGGAGCGTCATCAAACAAACGTTGACACCGAGCCACGTAAGGATATATTAGGACAGGGTGTTTGGTCAAAGAGATAGGTTTTAAGGAGCGTCTGAAAGGAGGAGAGAGAGGCGGAGAGGATTAGGGAGGGAATTCCAGAGCTAAGTGCCCTGGCAGCTGAAGGCACGGCCGCCAATAGTGAAGCTATTAAAATCAGGAATGCGCAGTCACCGCAGCCATGTGGCGGCAGTGGCACTGAGTGCCCCCCCTGTCACCCCGGGATAGCGGATAAGCACCACAAGGAGTTTACCAAAATAGGAGGTATTGTTAATTCTACAGAGGAGCAAAGGAAGCTACAAAGGGTTGTTGATAAGATGGGCTAAAAAGTTGCAGATAAAAATCAATGTTAATAAGTGTGAGGTGATACATTTTGGTAAAAATAACAGCAGTAATTATACACTGGATGGAAGTAGGCTCTGTGCTGTGGAAGATCAGAGGGATTTGGGGGTGCACATTCACAAGACATTAAAGGCAGCACCTCAGATTGCTAAGGCCTTAAATAAAATGAATGGAATTATAGCTTTTAACGCAAGAGATATAGAATATAAAAGCCAAGAAGTAACGATGTGTACAGCATTGGGCTTCACACTATAGGAAGGATGTTGAAAGTTTAGAGAGGCACAATGCAGATTCACTAGCATGTTGCCTGATATGAGGAAATACAGAACAAGAAAGATTTGAAAAATGTGATGGAAGTATTTAAAATTATGAAAGGATGGGACAGGATAGTTAGGCACAGATTATTTCCAATAGTTGAGGGGTCAAGAACGAGAGGCCAGAATCATAGAATGGTTACAGCACAGAAGGCAGCCATTCGACCCATCAAGCCCGTGCTAGCCCTTTGCGAGAGCAATCCAGTTAGTCCCACTCCCCCGCTCTTTCCCCGTAGCCCTGCAGATTTTTTCCCTTCAAGTATTTATCCAATTCCTTTTTGAAAGCCACGATTGAATCTGCTTCCACCGCCCTTTCAGGCAGCGCATTCCAGGTCATAACCACTCGCTGCGTAAAAAAGATTTTCCTCATGTCATCTTTGGTTCTTTTGCCAATCACCTTAAATCTGTGTGGCCTGGTTCTCGATCCTTCTGCCAATGGGAACAGTTTCACTTTAGTTACTTTATCTAAACCCTTCATGATTTTGAACACTTCTATCAAATCTCCTCTGTTCTAAGAAGAACAACCCCAGCTTCTCCAGTCTATCCATGTAACTGAAGTCCCTCATCCCTGGAACCATTCTAGTAAATCTCTTCTGCACCCTCTCTAAGGCCTTCACATCCTTCCTAAAGTGCGGTGCCCAGAATTGGACACAATACTCCAGCTGTGGCCGAACCAGTGTTTTATAAAGGTTCATCATAACCTCCTTGCTTTTGTACTCTATGTCTCTTGACAGTGCAGTGCTCTGTCAGTACCAGCCTTGATGATGCATTGAGTTGGAACCCACAATCTTCTGACACATAGGCAAAAAGTGCCACTAGCTGGGCCAAGCCGGCACCTTGGACATACCAGCAGCCAGATGGTGCCCAGAACCGCCTCCCACCAAGGAGTCAGCGCCTCTAGGAGAAGGGGCGAAAATAGAAATATCGATGGAGTTCCAGTTTGTAAGTGAGTGTGCAAAACTATGGCAAGTGTGAGGTGATCCACTTTGGACCCGAAGGCTGAATCAGGAGTATTTTCTAAATGGTGAGAAACAAGGAACTGTAGAGGAGCAAAGAGATTTGGGAGTCTAAGTCCGCAAATCATTAAAAGCTAGTAAACAGGTACAAAAAGCAATCAAAAAGGCTAATGGAAAGTTGGCCTTTATCTTGAGGTGATCTGGAATACAAAGGGGAGGAAGTGATGCTTCAGTTGTTTACGCTTTGGTCAGACCCCATCTGGAGTATTGTGTTCAGTTCTGGGCACCGCACCTCAGGAAGGATATATTGGCCTTGGAGGGGGTGCAGCGCAGATTCACCAGAATGATACCGGGGCTTAGAGAGTTAAATTATGAGGACAGCTGCACAAACTTTGCTTGTATTCCCTTGAGTTTGGAAGATTGAAGGGTGATCTGATCGAGGTTTTTAAAATGTTGAAAGGATTTGATTGGGTAGATACAGAGAAACTATTTCCTCTGGTGGGGGAAGCAAGAACAATTAGAGCAAGGCCGTTCAGGCCGTTCAATGGTAGAACACGTTCGAAGGGCTGAATGGCCTACTCCTGTCCCTAATCTTTCAATGTTCCTACATTCCTACACGATATTTTGGAAATGACCAGGGCAATTGTGCACACTCTCAAAAGGGTTAAGGCCTACCTGCGCACGAGCAGCCCACTCTTGCTGTGTAGATAGAAAAGTTGCCTGCAGAGTTTTTAACTGAGGTTGCCGTGCTGACATCTGTTTTTTTTGTTAACGGGAAAGAATTTATTCCATTTTAGGAATGTGCCAAATTAGAAATTTGCTACTGTACCTGTTGAATAACAGCTGGTCGGGGGAGTGAATTCCCAGCAGACTAATGGATGGTCAGCATCGAGACTGCAGACGTGTGCAATCTCGGAAGGTAGCTTTGGAGTTTTCCGAGCACAATACAAGAACTGGAGTGGCGGAATAGGCCATGTCCCAGACTGTCCCACTAACACCATCAGCTCCAAGTCACCCTCCCGAGTCCCCCTCCCAAGTCGCGCACCATCCCGACTTGGACTTATATCAGCCGTTTCTTCATCCTCGCTGGGACAAAATCCTGGAACTCCCTCCCTAACAGCACTGTGGGAGAACCTTCACCGCACGGACTGCAGCAGTTCGAGAAGGGGGCTCACCACCATCTTCTCAAGGGGCAACAAGGGATGGGCAATAAATGCCAGCCTTGCTAACGACACCCATATCCAAAGAATAAGTAAAAAGAAAATCCCAACTGATTGAAAGCACCATGTAGAGAAAACTCCGAAAAATGAAGAGAGGGAAGTAAATTGAGGGGAGAAAAATCAGTTATTATCCTTCCAATTTTTCTCCTATCCAATGCAGACTGGGATACAGTTCCATGAGTACTTGCATCCCTTTTGGTACCTCAATCGATTGGCCATTCTTCATGTGTGAATCAGGATAGTGAGTTCCCAGCAGACTGGGAGGAGGATGGGGATTGTAACTGAGCCCGAGCAACTACACACAATGGCTTTCCAGTAGGTCTCGCCTTATAATGAGTAGACAAGCCAGGGCAATATCCCCCCCCCCCCCCCCCTTCATGTGTGCCATGGCCAATTGCAGCACTCCTACCGGCACCCTGGCTGAGACCAGCTAACTGAGCAGAGGCTGGAGATTGACCTTAAGGGATTTTCCTGGTCCATAATGCTCAGCTCCACAACGGGCAGCACGTTTTCCAACTGAGCTATATCAGGACAGCAAATATAACGTTTTACTTCCTTCACATCTTTGCTCTCTCCTGTTAGGTTGCCTTTGCCACTCATTCTGTGGCCTGAGGGAAGGCGTCCCAGCTGCTAGGAACTACGTAAGAGCATCTCATGATCGCTCCCTCCACTCCGATACACAGTTTTCCCTCTGTCCCCTCCTGTCTCCCAACGCGACAGCCAAGATTGGGGCTTTGGGAGGAATTGTGGGTAAAATCCTTATCCTGCCTCTCTATGGTGTAAAAATATAAAGCAAATTTCAAACCTAGGGAAAGGACCTTGCTGAAATTTGCTCGTCCCATCGCTTTCACCAATTCTCCAATCACAATTCTCCCTCAAATTCTCCAATCCCAATCTAGTTCCTCCCTCTGATTCACTAATTCCAATTGTTCCTCAATTTTACAATCTCAAACCTTACATAGACTCCCCATTCCTGATCCTTGTTCTAATTCTCCCAAACTTTCTGCTAATTCTGCAAATCCAATCTTTGTAATTCTCCAGTCTTTGTGGGAAACTGACTAAGCAAGATGGTTAGAGCAGTTCCAAGAACTGGAAGAGAGTTTGGATGACCTGGCACGGGTGGCCTGAGGAAAGTAGCCATTTTTAGGAACCGAGAAGAACCCTCTTGATGGAGCCAATGTACAACAGGCCTGGCCGGAAGTGCCAAAAAGAGTGCCAAAATAGACATGGGATCATTTTGATCCAGCGACAATGAAGGAATGGCATAATATGTCCAAGCTGGGATAGTGTGTGACTTGATGGTGATGGTATTCCTGTGCATCTGCTGCCCTTGTCCTTC
Source organism: Heptranchias perlo (assembly GCF_035084215.1). Taxonomy (NCBI): domain Eukaryota; kingdom Metazoa; phylum Chordata; class Chondrichthyes; order Hexanchiformes; family Hexanchidae; genus Heptranchias; species Heptranchias perlo. Next base: position 8,952,522 of record NC_090325.1, on the reverse strand, counting down.
TATGTGGCGGAGATCGCGGATTTTGGAGGTGCTGTCGACAAAGCCAAGGTAAGTTACTGCAGTGCATCCAGTAGATAGCACACACTACAGCCACGGTGGATTGAGTGAATGTTTAAGGTGATGGATGGGCTGCCGATCAAGCGGGCTGCTTTGTCCTGGATGGTGTTGAGCTTCTTGAGTGTTGTTACAGCTGTCCCCATCCACGCAAGTGGAGAGTAAACCATCACACTCCTGACTTGTGCCCTAAAGATGGTGGAGAGGTTTTGGAGAGACAGGAGGTGAGTCACTCGCTGCAGATTACCAGTCTCTGACCTGCTCTAGTAGCCACGGCATTTATGTAGTAGGTCCAGTTAAGCTTCAGGTCAATGACAACCCCCAGGAAGTTGATGATGGGGGATTCGGCGATGGTAATGCCAATGAAAGGTGGTTAGGCTCTCACTGGTTGTAGATGGTCATTGCCTGGCACGATTGTTACTTGCCACTTATCAGCCCAAACCCAGGTGTTGTCCATATCTTGCTGCATGCGGGCACGGACTGCTTCATTAACTGAGGAATTGCGAATCGGGCTCCACTTCTGACATTATGATGGAAGAAAAGTCATTGATGAAGCTGCTGAAGATAGTTGGGCCTAGGAAGCTGTCCTGAGGAACTCCCACCGCGATGTCCTGAGGCTGAGATGATTGACCTCCAACTGCTGCAACCATCTTCCTTTGTGCTAGGTATGAGTCCATTACTTGACATGAGAAGCAGATCCTCCAAATAATTGGTGTGGATTCCATTGAGGAAGTGGGCAAAGAAGAGCATGGTGGCTTCATGCCGGCCCAAGAAGGTAGACAAGGTAGGCTCAATGGCTGCTTTTAACTGAAAGTCCTGTAAATCACTGATTGACACACCAACCTGCCTGATTTGGCATCAGGCTCGGCCAGATCTCCTGGTCTTGCTTCTTCTTTGCCACAGCTGCAGGTCCACCTTCTGGCTCTCTGGCTGCTTCACAATTTGCCCCTTCCATATCCCCAAATATTGCTGCCCACAGCAGATGCGCAAGGTCTTGGAGACTTTCTCAGAGTTGTAGATGTGGCAAAGGTCACCAGTGGTGACTTGAAAACGTGCATGATGTATCTCTCTTCCACACACTCAGCAGCTAGAAATGAAAGAGGTGGGTTTTAAGGAGGGTCTTCAACTCAAGTGTCAACTCAAGCGTCAAGCCCAGACAGGAGGTGAGGCCAAGGGGGGGAGTGGGGAGACTTCTTGCAGGTATTTCTAGCATTAAAGAACCAGTTGGTAGCTCTCTCACCTCTGAGCTAGAAGGCTGTGGGTTCAAGACATGCTCCAGAGGCTTGAACACAAAATCTAGGCTGACACTTCCAATGCAGATGTAAGGAATCTTACAACACCAGGTTATAGTCCAACAGTTTTATTTGAAAATCACAAGCTTTTGGAGGCTTTCTCCTTCGTCGGGTGACACATCAGGTGAAACTGTTGGACTATAACCTGGTGTTGTAAGATTCCTTACATTTGTCCACCCCGGTCCATCACCGGCATCTCCACATCATGACTTCCAGTGCAGTACTGAGGGAGTGCTGCACTGCCAGATGAGCTGTTAAACCAAGGCCCTGTCTGCCCTCTCTGGTGGATAGAAAAGATCTCATGGCACTATTTCGAAGAAGAGCAGGGGAGTCCTGGCCAATATTTATCCCTCAACCTTAACCTAAAACAGATGATCTGGTCATATATCTCATTTATGGGACCTTGCTGTGTGCAAATCGGCTGCCCCACTTCCTACGTTACAACAGTGACTACACTTCAAAAGTACTTCATTGGCTATAAAGCGCTTTGGGACATCCTGATGTTGTGAAAGGCGTTCTATGAATGCAAGTCTTTCTTTCTCTCTTTCTTTCAATTTTATGAGTGAATTTAGTGACTTTGGAGAATTCTTCATGTGTTTGCTATGTTATGGCCCTGAGTTTCCATGAGAGCTGTCCCGATCTCCTGTCGTAATTTCAGTCAGAGATCAGCAGAACATCAGGAGAAATGCACAATGCAAGATCTTTAAGCTTCTCCATGACTTCACGAGGAAGCTGTTATGTCAGAGAGCAACAGCAGCTTGAATTTATAGAAAGCCTTTAATGTCGAAAAACATCCCAAGGTGCTTCACAGAGGTGTAATCAAAAATAAAATGGACGCTGAGCAAAGAAGCCACATGTTAGGAGGGGTGAAAAGAGGTGGGTTTTAAGAAGGATCTTCAAGGAAGTGAGGGAGCTGGAGAGGCAGATGAGTTTAGGGAGGGAATTCCAGAGGATTGGGACTAGGCAGCTGAAGGTACGCCGCCAATGTTGGGAAAAAGGGAGAATGGGATACATAAGAGGCCGGAGTCAAAGGAATGGAAGTTCAGGGTGAGGCGTTGTAGAGGTGGAAGAATTAAAAGAGATAGGAAGGGTGAGGCCATGGAGGGACTTAACTACATGGATGAGAATTTTAAATTTGATATGTTGGAGGACTGGGAGACAAAGTAGGTCAACAAGTACAGGGACGATTGGTGAGCGGGACCTGTTGTGGGATAGGATTTGAACAGCATAGTTTTGGATGAGTTGAAGTTTACGGAGGGAGGCTGGTCAGGAAAGCTCTGTAACAGTCAAGTCTGTAGATGGCAAAGACTTAGATGAGCATCTCAGTGGCAGATGGGCTAAGGTAGAGGCAGAGGAAGTAGGCAAACTCTGTACATAGGAAGGAACATAGGAACAGGAGTAGGCCATTCAGCCCCTCGTGCCTGCTCCGCCATTCGATAAGATCATGGCTGATCTGTGATCTAACTCCATATACCTGCCTTTGGCCCATATCCCTTAATACCTTTGGTTGCCAAAAAGCTATCGATCTCAGATTTAAATTTAGCAATTGAGCTAGTATCAATTGCCGTTTGCGGAAGAGAGATGTGATATGGAAGCTAAGTTCAGTGTACAGTTGGACCTTGAGGTTCTGGACAATCTGCTTTAGTCTGAGACAATGGCCAGGGAGGGGAACAGAGTCAGAGGCAAGGATACAAAGCATGGGGTGGGGGCCGAAGATGACGGCTTTGGTCTGCAAACCCCTACAGGAAGTGCACATGTTTGGATGTCGGGTGAGGGTAGGGTCAGCATTGCCCGCAATGTCCTCTATGGCCGACTAGCCAGTCAGCACTCAGTATCTGTCCTGATACGTGAAGAATGGTCACCTGGAATGTTGGTGTCCATGGAATGGTATTCCAGCAAAGAGAGGAACAGGGAGAGGTCGAGGCATTAGCTGCGTGTGACTGTACCATTGGGATTAGAAGAGAAGGTTAAGGGGAGATTTAATAGACATGTTCAAAATTATGAAGGAATTTTGATAGAGTAAATAAGGAGAATCTATTTCCACTGGCAAGAGGGTCGGTAACCAGAGGACACAGATTTAAGATAATTGGCACAAGAACCAGAGGGGAGATGAGGAGAATTTATTTTACGCAACGAGTTGTTATGATCTGGAATGCGCTGCGTGAAAGGGTGGTGGAAGCAGATTCAAAAGCGAATTGGAGATACACTTGAAAAGGAAAAAATTGCAGGGCAATGGGGAAAGAGCAGGGGGGAGTGTGACTAATTGTATAGCTCTTTCAAAGAGCCGGCACAGGCACGATGGGCCAAATGGCCTCTTTCTGTGCTGTAAGATTCTAGGATTGATACCAGAAACACTTCGAATTGGCTTCCACCTGCCAACAAATGACCTTGTGCATCAGTGCCAGGGTAGCGTTACAGGGACTGGTGACTGGCAGTGATACGTGTTTTGCTCCATCTGTACGTGGAGGACCCAGGGCCCATTTAGTTCCAGAGATGCATTTCCAGTTAGACTTGGGCAATCTGTGCTATTTAAAATAAGTATAGGGTATCTCGCCAGGGATGGTGCTTCACAGCTGTTCTCTCAGGGCTGTGAGAGACCCATAACTCATGGACGCCGCAGGCATGGGCAAGGTATGCGGCTCTTTCTCACGCTTTAGAAGAATAAACAGGATTTCAGTGAACATCCACCGTCCCGTGCCTTTCCTTTCTCCGATTTTCTCCCCCCCCCCCCATCTCTGCCGAGAGTGATGACTTTCGCCGGGATTTAGTTCTGTGAGTGTTCCCGGCACTTTGGTTCCTCACCAAGGTGGCCATTCTTCATATGTGAGCATGGGTAGTTATTGTTAACCAATCATGGAACACAGGAACAGGGGGTAAGGCCATTCAGCCCCCTTGAGCCTGATCCGCCATTCAATTAGATCATGGCTGATCTGTACCTCACCTCCATTTACCCGCCTTAGCTCCATATCCTTTGATACCCTCACCCAACAAAAAATCTATCGATCCCAGTCTTGAAAATTTCAATTGAACCCCAGAATCCACAGCTTTTTGGGGGAGTGAATTTCCACTACCCTTTGTATGAAAAAACACCTCTTGCTGCCTTTTTCGAGTTACTCGTCGCTGTTATTATCAATGGCTAGGGGGCTAGATTGGTTCAGTTGGTAAATGTACTGACCATTATGGTGCTACGTCATACAGATTAGGAATGGCTCAGAGTCGATTGCCAGTCAGTGCTGAGTTGGCTAGCCTCAGTCAATCGAGCGTCAATGGAGAAGCTGCATTTGGCCTCTATGTCTCCTGGGCCACAGAGAGGAAAAATTAGCCCGGGTTCCTGCTCCTGATTTCCATTTATTGACCCCTTGCCGGAAAGTTGACGCGTGTGAATGATGATTGAGGATGGGATTGCACTTGGGTTCCCATACAGGTACCAGTTCGGCAAAACTCATGTAATCCTCTAGTATCTGCCAATCTTCCACATTCTTGGTTCATTTGCTCACTCTCTGAAAGAGAAAGCCGGAGGATTGGAGGACTGCTAACATTGTTCCTTTGTTTAAAAAGGGAGCGAGGGATAGACCGAGTAATTACAGGCCAGTCAGTCTAACATCGGTGGTGGGCAAAATTATTGGAATCAATTCTGAGGGACAGGATAAATCGTCACTTAGAAAGGCACGGAGTAATCAAGGACAGTCAGTGAGGATTTGTTATGGGAAGATCATGTCTGACTAACTTGATTGAATTTTTAAAGGAGGTAACAAGGAGGGTAGATGAGGATAGTGTATTTGATGTGGTGTACGTGGATTTTAGCAAGGCAGACTGGTCAAAAAAGTAAAAGCCCATGGGATCCAAGGGAAAGTGGCAAGTTGGATCCAAAATTGGCTCGTTGGCAGGAAGTAAAGGGTAATGGTCAATGGGTGTTTTTGTGACTGGAAGGCTGTTTCCAGTGGGGTTCCACAGGGCTCGGTACTAGGTCCCTTGCTTTTTGTGGTATCTAGTAATGATTTGGACTTAAATGTAGGGGGCATGATTAATAAGTTTGCAGGTGATACAAAAATTGGCCTTGTGGTTGATAGTGAGGAGGAAAGCTGTAGACTGTAGGAAAATATCAATGGACTGGTCAGGTGGGCAGAAAAGTGGCAAATGGAATTCAATCCAGAGAAACGTGAGGTAATGCATTGAGGAGGGCAAACAAGGCAAGGAAATACACAATAAATGGTAGAATATTGAGAGGTGTAGAGGATGTAAGGGACCTTGGAGTGCATGTCCACAGATCCCTGAAGGTGGCAGGATACGTAGGTAAGGTGATTAAAAAGGCATACGGGATACTTTCCTTTATCAGCCGAGGCATAGAATATAAGAGCAGGGAGGTTATGCTGGAACTGTATAAAACACTAGTTTGGCCACAGCTTGAGTACTGTGTACAGTTCCGGTCACCACATTACAGGAAAGACGTGATTGCACTAGAGAGGGTACAGAGGAGATTTACGAGGATGTTGCCAGGATGGGGAATTTTAGCTATGAGGAAAGATTGGATAGGCCGGGGTTGTTTTTTTTGGAACAGAGGAGGCTGAGGGTTGATTTAATTGAGGTGTAAATAAAATTATGAGGGGCCTAGATAGAGTGAATAGGAAGAACCTACTTCCCTTAGCAGAGAGATCAATAACCAGGGCATAGATTTAAAGTGATTTGTCGAAGGAATAGAGGGGAGCTGAGGAGAATGTTTTTCACCCAGAGGGTGGTGGGGCTCTGGAACTCACTGCCTGAAAAGGTGGTAGAGGCAGAAACCCTCAACTCATTTAAAAAGTACTTGGACATGCACCTGAAGTGCCGTAACCTACAGGGCTATGGACCAAGTGCTGGAAAGTGGGATTAGGCTGGGTGGCTCATTTTCGTCTGGTGCGGACATGATGGGCCAAATGGCCTCCTTCTGTGCCATAAATTTTCTATGATTCTATAAAGCCATTCTGTTTTTGGCTCACAATTCTCCTCAAACTCTAATCTAGATGATCTTGGCAAGGAATTTCCTTCCATTGCTCCATTCTGCTTCACCACTCTGATCAACATTAAGTTTTAGTCCATCATTGGCTGTAATTTCATCTCATGACTCTTATTCCATCAACTCTCTCCTACCTTCATAGAACACTTCTCTGGATTGAATTCTATTTGACACTTTTCTGTCCATTGATATCTTCCTGCAGTCTACAGCTTTCCTCCTCACTATCAACCATACGGTCAATTTTTGTATCATCTGCAAACTTCTTGAACAAACCCCCAACATTCAAGTCCAAATCATTAATATATACCACAAAAAGCAAGGGACCTAGTACTGAGCCTTGCGGAACCCCACTAGAAACAGGCTTCCAGTCTCAAAAACACCTGTCAACCATTACACTTTGCTTCCTGCCACTGAGCCAATTTTGGATCCAACTTGCCACTTTCCCTTGGATCCCATGGGCTTTTACTTTTATGATCAGTCTGCCATGTGGGACCTTTTCAAAAGCCTTGCTAAAATCCATGTAGACTACATCAAACACGTTACCCTCATCGACCCTCCTTGTTACCTCCTCAAAAAATTCAATCAAGTTAGTCAGACACGACCTTCCCTTAACAAATCCATGCTGACTGTCCTTGATTAACCCGTGCCTTTCTAAATGACGATTTATGCTGTCTCTCAGAATTGATTCCAATAATTTTGCCCACCACCGAGGTTCGGCTGACTGGCCTATAATTACTCGGCCTATCTCTTTCTCCCTTTTTAAACAATACAACGTTAGCAGTCCTCCAATCCTCTGGCACCACGCCTGTAGCCAGGGAGGATTGGAAAATGATGGTCAGAGCCTCCGTTATTTCCTCCCTTGCTTCTCTTAATAGCCTGGAATACATTTCATCCGGGCCTGGCGATTTATCTGCTTTCAAAGATGCTAATCCCGTTAATGCTTCCTCTCTCACTGTGTTTATCCCATCCAATATTTCACACTCCTCCTCCTTAATGACAATCTCTACATTGTCCCCCTCTTTTGTGAAGACAGATGCAAAGTATTCATTAAGAACCATACCCCATACCCACATCTTCCGCCTCCACACATAGATTCTTTCTCCATATCAATGACCCCCTTGATTCATTATCCAACTCTTTTCCCTCTTTTGCTATAGATCCTACTCTACATTCATCAATCTCCTTCAAATCTCCTGCCCTCACCACTCACAGCCTTCATTCCCCTGGCAGTATAACGGCTGAATCGCTAATCTTCCATATCTTCCATACCCTTCAATAGGAGAACAAAAAGCTTGTTTCTTTCAATTGTTTGAGGGTACAACTGAGGTAATTTTTGTACAGAGACTCCCCAGTAGTGAGCGTGGCTGTGGAACACTGTAGCCTCATTTTCCAAACCATGCTCAATGCTAGTGAGCTCCACACTGAGCCTTGCCTCGCGAAATTAACCCTAACGTCATCATTTCACTCTGATTATCTCTCCCTTTAATCTTTCAACATCCAAAGGCCTCGCTATCTTCTCTGACCAGAGCCCCCACATCTCCTCCAATGCAAAAGCCTAGGTTCCTCTTCTGTACCTAACACTTCTTTTCCTTTCAACAAGTCTTAACTCTAAAAGCAAAAGTTTGCCCGAGACTTGAATACTACTCCTATATCTGGAACCTCATTCTCCAGGACAGGTACAAGAACAAGTTTGTCATCTGATAGACAATCCTCTCATCTCCAGTCGTCAACATTCCAACCTTTCTTGTCTCTGTTGTATTGATAGATCAATGCTCCTCTGAATTTTCCTCTTCTGTTCCTCATGAACCTCAAATGCATCGCACCATCGAGGTTTATGGCACAAGATGGAGTCATTATTTGGCCCATGAATGGTACCATGGGATAGTTTACATCCATCTAAACAGATGGAGCCTTGGTTTAACATCCCATCTGAAAAGTGGTGCCTTTGACAATGTAATAGTCCCTCAGTACTGCACTAGATTTTGTGTTCATGTCCTGGGGTGGTGCTTGAACCCATAATCTTCTGACTTAGAGGTGACTGCATGACCACTGAGCCAAGCTGAACAGCATTCAATCACTTGCCCAAACCATAATGGCATTGGCGTAATTATAATTGACAGGGTACAGTAGTGTAGCGATTATTTCACGAGACTAATAATCCAGAGAATGTCAATTCAAATTCCATTATGGCAGTTTGAGAATTTCAATTTTGTTCAAAAAATCTGGAAATTAAAAAGCTGGTACCAGTCAAAGTGACCATGAAGCTGTCGGATTGTGATAAAAACCCAACTGGTTCACTAATGTCCTTTAGGGAAGGAAACCTGCCGTCCTTACCCGGTCTGGCCTATATGTGCCTCCAGTCCCACACCAACCTGGCTCACTCTTAACTGCTGTCTGAAGTGGCCTAGTAAGTCACTCAGTTATATCAAAACAGGGCAACTAGGGATAGGTAATAAATGTCAGGCTTGTCAGTGATGCCCACATCCTGAGAATGAATCAGAACAATGCAATCGGTATTGATGCAGCCATCATTTTGGAACAGCAAACAGAACTATGATTTATTTTTCCAGTACTATAACTGTTATTATGAAGGAAAACACAGAAGCCATTTGGCATCAGAAACATCTCACAAACAGCAATGAGATGTTATTCTCTTTTGATGTTGGAAGGAATGTTGGCCAGGATACAGGGGAACTCACTGATCATGTATTATCGGATTTCCAACATCAAACAAGAAGACCTGTTTAATAGTTTAACATCAGAGGGTACAGTAACCTGGTGGTTATGGTAGTGGTCAGCAGTTTAGTGGGAGAATGGGGTTGAGGGAGTAAAAGATTGGTCTTGTGGATGAGACGAGCTTGGAGAGGGCATGGGGAAGAAATAAGAGATGGGAGTTCAGGGCGACGGTAGGAGGGAAAAAGGAGGTAGGTTTGGCTCGGTGGGCAAGGGGAAGGGGGAAAGCAGCAGAGATAGCTGAATGTTAGAGGTGAAGGAGGAGTGGGAGGTGGTTAAGGAAGTGGTTGTTAGTGGAGAAAAAGATCAGGGTTTACTTTGCCCTTCAGGTGGATCCTGGAGCAATGGGTGGTTGAGGAGACTGAGGCCTGGTAGAGCTTTATGTAGCCAAGCAGATCTGCTGATGAATGGCTAAACCAAACGCGTGCCAGATACATTCAAGTTTACACACCTTGGAAGATGGAGGCTGTACCAGAGGTAACGATTGGGATGGGTGATGGTCCTGCTGGGACGAGGGCATTAAAGGTAGGTGAGCAAAGCAACAGCTGAAGTGGCATCATGGCAAATGGAGGGTCATGAGACTAGGCAGTTGGAAGTAACTTGGGAGAGAGTTTTCTTTCCAGGGACGGACGTAGAAGCAAGTGGGATTGAAATAGTATCACGGATGTGGGTGGTGAGGGATACCAGGAAGTTATTGGGCAGAGATGGCCTTATCGGCAATTGAGGCTTCGGTAGTGGAGAGGGCATGGGAGCTGGCAAGGTCAAGGGGATGGTCATGGATATAGATAGGAATGTTTAAACGGAGGGAGGAGTTTAGCTAGAGCAGCAGACTTGGAGCAGACAGATGGCACGGAAAATTGAGATGGAATTTGAAATCAGCGAGGATGAAGAGTCAGTCAGTGTAGAAGCTGAAGGAGAAAAGAAGGGAGGATCATCTAGGGTGTGTTTGGGAGGAGGGGAGCAATAGACATCAAGAGTTTTGAAGGAAGTAGGAGGAATGGAACAGGGTGAGGTACTTGAAGAAGGATAAGACCCCTGGAGAGTGTCGGGAGAGGTCAAGGTGTAACTTGGTGATAAGGGCCACAACATCACCATGACAGTTTGGGCAGGGCAGGTGGTGGAAAGGATAGCCAAGCATGGAGCCTTTGGTAAGCGACAAGGAGTTTCCACCCTTAAGCCAAGTTACGGCGGGCGATTTGGAGAAGGCCCCCCCTAGGAAATTCCCAACAAGATTGTTTCTAGCGGTTGAGGGGGCTGAGAACAAGGGGACATACATATAAGATTAAAAGTAAGAAATTTAGGACAGAGAGCAGGAGAATCCTTTATACACAGAGGGTTGTGAGGCTGTGGGGTGCACGATCGGAGTTAGTGATTGATGCAGAGGCCATGTCAACATTTAAGAATAGGTTAGATTCGTGGTTGAAGGAAAGGGGAATTTGGGTGCAAAGTGGCCATGTGGTTTGACGACCACTGCTCGCCTGGAGGATAAACACCAACATGAACTGGTTGGGCTGAATGGCTTGTTCGGGTGTTGTACTTTCCATGTAATTCTAAAGGCTAGTACCCAGAGGTTGTAAGTTGAAGTCCAACAAAGTTGTGAAATTGAATTCAATAAATCTGGTATTTTGTTGGCTAGCATCAGAAAAATGACCATGAAAGTTTCCAGATTGTCATAAAAACCCAACTGGTCCACTAATGTCCTTCAGGGAAGTGGGGCTGGTCTGGCCTACATCTGACTTTAGTCTCAGTACCATATGGTAGACTCTTAAAGGCATCAGGGCAGCCTGAGATGGGCAGTAGATATTGCCATGCCAGTGTCACCCACATCTCAAGAACATCTCACCTGAAGGACAACACCTTCACCAACGCAGCACTGCCTCAGCACTTCTCTGGCATGGCATCCTAAATTAAGTACTAGGGCTGCTAATGCTGGTTGGACGTATTATTGGAGGTTTCATCAAATGATCTCCAATCACCCCGCCCAGTCAAACACCGTTTTTGTTCCCCCCCATCTCCAATACCTTTATTAATAATAAATGAAATGTTCAAAGAAAATGTGAAAAAAAAGCACACAATTTTTTTTATTGCTCCTATGATTTTTCTCCTGGGTGTTGCTTGCAGCAGAGTTCAGGAGATTAATCTTTAACTCCTGGAGACTACAGGACAATCCTGGAGGGTTGGCAACCCCATTAAGTGCTCCGGTCCTGTTGTAGGGCATGAACCCACAACCGGCCGAGCCAAGCCGGCGCACAGAAAGTTCCCAGGTAAAGTAGGTACTGAATTCAACTATACCCCTGCAAGTCAGGTGAGGAGAGAAAGAACTTGCATTTATATAGCACCTTTCACGACCTTAGGATGTCCCAAAGCGCTTTACAGCCAATTAAGTACTTTTGAGGTGTAGTCACTGTTGTAATGTAGGAAATGCAATTTGCACACAGCAAGGTCCCACAAACAGCAGTGTGATAACGGCCAGATAATCTGTTTCAGTGATGTTTCTTGAGGGATAAATGTTGGCCAGGACACCGGGGAGAACGAGATCGTGCCATGGGATGTTTTACCTGAGAGCGCAGACGGAGCCTCGGTTTCATGTCTCATCCAAAAGATGGCATCTCCGACAGTGCAGCACTCCCTCAGTACTGCACTGGGAGCGTCAATCTAGATTTTGTATTCAATTCTTCGGAGTGGGGCTTGAACTCACAATCTTCTGAGTCAGAGGTGGTAGTGCTACCCACTGAGCCATGGCCAGCACCTGAGGAGGGAGAAAAATGAAGAAAACAAACATGGTATTAGGGTTTCACAATTTTACTTTCATCTTGTACCATCTTCCTCCCCCTCCCTCCAGTTCCTGCTTTCCTCTTTCTTTAAACCACTCAGTTTGTTTTTTTTCTCTCTCTCTCTGATTATTTCGTGCTGTCAGGTGTCAACCATCCACTAATGGTTATAAGATTGGGCTGTTAAAAGATAAGCCTTTTCTTATAGGATAACAACAGTTACAATGCAGGGAGTCCCCTGAGCCAGTCCAGCAGCTAGCCTGAACCTGCAACCCTTGTGTTTAATGGCTGGGCCCAATCCATTATACCTGTCTAACACCTCCTTTATAAAAAAAAATGCGTTGCTTTGTTCTGACAATACACAAATAACCACAGGATGAAGCCCTGTAATCACCTCGGTACTTGCCTGGGGCAAGTTGATATACCAAAGAAGCATCACAAAGTTCTTAAGCTTTATGTCTGGTTTCTCCATTTTTTTAGTCAACTTACAGATGTTAGTTTGTAAACCAGACACTGCGATGAAAGTTGGCAGCGGGCAGCTTGCCAGAGACTTGAAAGGGCAAAGTCTATCCAAAGGAAACAGTTCAACGTTATTTTTTTGCGAGGCTCCTGCCATGGCTCGGCTGGTACATGTGCTGCCCGGCTTGGTGCGGAGACAGGAGCTGCTTTGACACAATACTGGGTTCAGTGCCTCGCCAGTGTACTCCAGCCCTTCGAGATCTCTGTGCTCCTCCAATTCTGACCTCTTGCACATCCTCGATTTGAATCGCTCCACCATTGGCAGCCGTGCCTTCAGCTGCCTAGGCCTTAAGCTCTGGAATTCCCTCCCTAAACCTCTCCGCCTCGCCACTTCTCTCTCCTCCTTTAAGGTGCTCCTTAAAACCTACCTCTTTGACCAAGTTTTTGGTCACCTGACCTAATATCTCCTTATGTGGCTCGGTGTCAAATTTTGTTTGATAATCGCTCCTGTGAAGCACCTTGGGACGTTTCACTATGTTAAAAGTGCTATATAAATGCAAGGTGTTGTTGTGGGTTCGGTCTCTCGCCAGTAGCTGCTTTGATACAGCACTGGGTTTAGTCTCTCGCCAGTGCTGCTTTGATACAGTACTGGGTTTAGTCTCTCGCCAGTAGCTGCTTTGATACAGCACTGGTTTCAGTGCCTCGACAGTAGCTGCTTTGATACAGCACTGGGTTTAGTCTCTCGCCAGTGCTGCTTTGATACAGCACTGGGTTCAGTGCCTCGACAACGCTGCTTTGATACAGCACTGGTTTCAATGCCTCGACATTAGCTGCTTTGATACAGCACTGGTTTCAATGCCTCGACAGTAGCTGCTTTGATACAGCACTGGTTTCAGTGCCTCGACAGTAGCTGCTTTGATACAGTACTGGGTTTAGTCTCTCGCCAGTAGCTGCTTTGATACAGCACTGGGTTCAGTGCCTCGACAGTAGCTGCTTTGATACAGCACTGGTTTCAGTGCCTCGACAGTAGCTGCTTTGATACAGCACTGGGTTCAGTCTCTTGCCAGTAGCTGCTTTGATTCAGCACTGGGTTCAGTGCCTCGACAGTGTTGCTTTGATACAGCACTGGGTTCAGTGCCTCGACAGTGTTGCTTTGATACAGCACTGGGTTCAGTGCCTCGACAGTGTTGCTTTGATACAGCACTGGGTTCAGTGCCTTGACAGTGTTGCTTTGATACAGCACTGGGTTCAGTGCCTCGACAGTGTTGCTTTGATACAGCACTGGGTTCAGTGCCTTGACAGTGCTGCTGGCTCCCAATGTGCCGCTCTTGGCAACGCCAAAGTACTTAGCAGATTCTCTGTGCCTCACGGCCAGGAAGACTCAGCTAATAAAAAAGAAACGGATTTAATTGCTTTTTAAATAAGTCCAGAGTTATTGCCTCCATTTACGTATGTGAAAGTACATGGTGATTACTCTTTGTGCGATATTGGTCCTAAATTTGTCTTTTACTAATTTGAACTGGTGTCCCCTTGTCCTACTCCATAGTTTTGTTTGAATATACCTCCATAGTTTACCCTCCGAGAACTCAGCGCTCCTCCAATTCTGGCCTCTTGCGCATCCCCGATTTTCATCGCTTCACCATTAGCGGCCGTGCCTTCAGCCGCCTAGGTCCTAAACTCTTTTACATAGAATGTACAGAAACAGGCCATTCGGCCCAATAGGTCTATGTCGGTGTTTATGCTCCACACGAGCCTCCTTCCTCCCTATATAATCTATCAGAATATCGTTCTATTCCTTTCTCCCTCCCTCCTTCTCCCTAAACCTCTCTGCCTCTCCACCTCTCCCTCTTCCTTCAAGATGATCCCCAAAACCTACCTCTTTGACCAAGCTTTTGGTCACCTGTTCTATCTCTCCTAATGTGGCTTGGTGTCAAACTTTGTTTGATTACGCTCCTGTGAAGCGCCTTGGGACGTCTTACTACATTAATGCTCATGGAATTGAGGGCAAATTATTGACCTGGTTAGGAAATTGGTGGCAGGAGACAGAGAGTAGGGATAATGGACAGGTACTCAAATTGGCAGGATGTGACTAGTGGTGTCTCACAGGGATATGTGTCGGGGCCTCAACTATTCTCTGTATTTATTTACGACTTGGATGATGGGATAGGGAGCCACATATCCAAATTTGCCGATGACACAAAGATAGGCAGCGTTGTAAGCAGTGTAGATGGCAGCATAAAATTACAGAGAGATATTAATAGATTAAATGAATGGGCAAAACTGTGACAAATGGATCTCAATGTAGGCAAATGTGAGGTCATCCACTTTGGACCTAAAAAGGATAGATCAGAGTGCTTTCTAAATGATGAAAAGCTCAAAACAGTCGAGGTCCAAAGAAACTTAGGGGTCCATATACATAGATCATTAAAATGTCATGGACAGGAACAGAAAAAAATCAAAAAGGCTAATGGAATGCTGGCCTAGATATCTAGAGGACTAGAATACAAGGAGTAAAAGTTATGCTACAGCTATACAAAGCCCTGGTTAGACCACATCTGGAGTACTGTGTTCAGTTCTGGGCACTGCACTTTAGGAAGGATACATTGGCCTTGGAGGGGGTGCAGCGTAGATTTACTAGAATGATACTTGGACGCCAAGGGTTTAAATTTCAAGGAGAGATTACACAAACTAGGGTTGTATTCCCTGGAATTTAGAAGGTTAAGGGGTGATTTTCAAAATATTAAGGGGACCTGATAGGGTAGATAGAGAGAAACTATTTCCGCTGGTTGGGGAGTCTAGGACTAGGGGACATAGCCTAAAAATTAGAGCCAGGACTTTCAGGAGTGAAGTTAGGAAACATTTCTACATGCAAAGGGTGGTAGAAGTTTGGAATTCCCTTCTGCAAACGGCAGTCGATGCTAGCTCAATTGTTAATTTTAAATCTGAGATTGATAGGTTTTTGTTAACTAAAGGTATTAAGGGATATGGGGCTAGGACGGGTATATGGAGTTAGGTCACAGATCGGCCATGATCTCATTGAATGGCGGAACAGGCTCGAAGGGCTAAATGGCCTACTCCGTTCCTATGTTCCTAAAGGTCTTATATAAATGCAAGTTGCTGTTGTTGAAATAATGATCCAAATTTACCTTTTCTACACCATTTATACCTTTATAACATCAACTCTCAAACACTTCCTTTCAAGACTGAAAAGCCCAAGTTTCTCCAGTCTTACCTCAAACCTTAATCTTCTGCCTTTAGCGATTGTCAGCCGTGGCTCTGTTGGTAACACTTTCACCTTCTGAGTTAGAAAGGTTGTGGGTTCATAGTCCTATTCCAGTGACTTGAGCACAAAATCTAGGCTGACACTCCAGTGCAGTACTGAGGGAGTGCTGCACTGTCAGAGGGGCCGTCTTTCTCAGATAAAAGCTTAAACTGAGGTTCCGTCTACCATCTCAGGTGGGTGTAAAAGATCCTGCGGCACTATTTTGAAGAAGAGCAGGGGAGTTCTCCCCAGTGTCCTGACCAATATTTATCCCTCAACCAACATCACTAAAACAGAATGTCTTGTCATTATCTCATTGCCGTTTATGGGACCTTGCTGCGCTCAATTTTTTTTTTATTCGTTCACGGGATGTGGGCGTCGCTGGCGAGGCCGGCATTTATTGCCCATCCCTAATTGCCCTTGAGAAAGTGGTGGTGAGCCGCCGCCTTGAACCGCTGCAGTCCGTGTGGTGAAGGTTCTCCCACAGTGCTGTTAGGAAGGGAGTTCCACGATTAACTACCGCATTTCCTGGATTACAACAGTGACTACACTTCAAAAAGTACTTCATTGGCTGTAAAGCACCTTGGGATATCCTGAGGTCATGAAAGCCACTATATGAATGCAAGTTCCTTTTTTCTTGATCTGTCTTCTCTGGACTGCCTTCAGCTCTTCAATGCTTGCCGTAGGTCATCGGTCGGTCACGGTAGGGCTGCCAGAATTATTCTCAGTGTCTCTAGACTAGAAAGGAGGAGGAAAAGGAATCATCTAGAGCGAGACTTCCTGATTGCTATCCAGTAACCCCTGTTGCAAAGTGTCCACGTGTAAACATCGGATGAGTGCACGGTCAGACTTGGCCTGTGATACCCTCATTTCACCAATACCCTGCCGACACTCCCTGTCCAGAGTCACACATGAAGAATGGCCATTTGGGTGAAGCACCGCAGGGTGAATGGTACCAGTGGAACCGTACCCAAGCAGGAGTCAGCGACCCGCATTTTCTGCTTCTCCCTTGCTGCCCAATTTTCTGCCCATTCATTTTAACGTGGTGGGGAAAGGTGGAGCGGGGGGTCGGGGGGGGGGAGAAGAGAGAACCGCGGGCTGGCCAGCACAGAAGTGGAAAATCGCAACCAGCAACTTTGGGAGAGGAGGTGAGCAAACAGGGAAAGACTTTGGGTGGAAATAAAATGAAATTTCTTAAAGAAAGGCAGGTATAACCCCCCCTTTAAAGTTCACCCCACTGTAGCCTCTGTGCCACTGGTGTTTTACGGGGTGGGGCGGGGGGGGGGGTTACTAAAAGTGTCAGGGAGCATTGACTCCTCTGTGTTAACCTCTGATATGGCTGGTTTCAGTAGTTAACGTAAATGGTTTACTACAATGCCAGCACAGCCAGTAAGAACAACGTGATATCACTTCAAGGTAGCATCTCACTGCACCCTGTTTCAGTCCAAGTACTCATTGCCAAATAGAAAGAACTTGCATTTATATGTCGTGCCTTTCATGACATCAGGACGCTCCAAAGCGCGTTTACAGCCAATGAAGTGTAGTCACTGTTGTAATGTAGGAAAAGTGGCAGCCAATTTACACACAGCAAGATCCCACAAGCAGCAATGTGATAATGACCAGATAATTTGTTTTTAGTGATGTTGGTTGAGGGATGAATATTGGCCCAGGACACCGGGGAGAATTACCCTATTCTTCGAAATAGTGCCATGGGATCGTTTACGTCCAGCTGAGAGCGCAGATGGGGCCTCGGTTTGGCATCCCACCCGAGAGACGGCACCTCCGACAGTGCAGCACTCCCTCAGTACCGCGATGGGTGTGTCAGCCTAGATTTCATGCTCAATTCTCTGGAGTGGAACTATGAGCTCTCAACCTTCTTGACTCAGAGGTGAGAGTGCTACCCACTGAGCCACGGCCAAGCATCGGTGCAGCCAACACGCACCTGGAAGATTATAGATAGTCAGCTAAGTAAAGCAGCAGACGAAGTAATAACAAAGCAGGCCAATTGTTAACTGCACTAAAGATGCACTTAAGGCACTGGAAGCATCATGGGATGTTTTACCACGTTAAAGGTGCTATCTAAATGCAAGTTGTTGTTGTTTTGAACAAAGGTGAGCGGGCGAAGGGTTTACTCAATGGTACAAGCAAAATACTGCGGATGCTGGAAATCTGAAATAAAACCAGAAAGTGCTGGAAACACTCAGGCAGGCCAGGCAGTATTTGTGGAGAGAGAAACAGAGTTAACGTTTCAGGTTGGTGACCTTTCATCAGAACTTTCATCCATCTTTACTCGAAACGCAGCCGCGCAGGGATCACGAGAGTCATTTTAACCGTTCGGGGATGCTGGAATCGCTGGTACAGGAAGTAAAGGGCATAGAGGGCAGCACCAAATGGAACCAAATGGCATCCTGTCCAGAGGAGCAAGCCTCGGATCAAATAGCAGACAGAGCGAATGCAGCAGTCTCCAGAACCCAGCAGACCTGGAGAGAGGTGAAGAAGTGGACAGCTGAACTTAAGGAAGCAGCTAAGGTAACGCTAAATTAGAGTTGGAATGGCAAGTGGCTGCCGCAAGTAGGCATGATTACCCCAAATGTACCAGCAACTTGCATTTATCTAGAGCCTGTAACGTAGTAAAACGTCCCAAGGAGCTTCACTAATGAAGTGTTATCAAACAAAATTTGGCTCCGAGCCACATAAGACGATATTAGATATGAGTGAGTGGGCAAATACATGGCAGATGCAGTATAATGTGGATAAATGTGAAGTTATCCACTTCGGAAGGAAAAACAGAAAGGCAGAGTATTATTTAAATGGTGATAGATTGGGAAATGTTGATGTACAAAGGGACCTGGGTGTCCTTGTTACACCAGTCACTGAAAGAAAAATATGCAGGTGCAGTAAGCAGTTAGGAAGGCAAATGGTATGTTGGCCTTCATTGCAAGAGGATTTGAGTACAGGAGCAAGGATGTCTTACTGCAGTTATACGGGGCCTTGGTGAGACCACACCTGGAGTATTGTGTGCAGTTTTGGTCTCCTTACCTAAGAAAGGATATACTTGCCACGGAGGGAGTGCAGCGAAGGTTCACCAGACTGATTCCTGGGATGGCAGGACTGTCATATGAGGAGAGATTGGGTCGACTCGGCCTGTATTCACTCGAGTTTAGAAGAATGAGAGGGGATCTCATTGAAACATATAAAATTCTGACAGGGTTAGACAGACTGGATTCAGGGAGGATGTTTCCCCTGGCTGGAGAGGTCCAGAACGAGGGGTCACAGTCTCAGGATACGGGGTAGGACATTTAGGACTGAGATGAGGAGAAACTTCTTCACTCAGAGGGCGGTGAACCTGTGGAATTCTCTACCGCAGAAGGCTGTGGAGGCCAAGTCACTGAATATATTTAAGAAGGAGTTGGATAGATTTCTAGACACAAAAGGCATCAAGGGGTATGGGGAGAGCGCGGGAATATAGTATTGAGATAGAGGATCAGCCATGATCATATTGAATGGCGGAGCAGGCTCGAAGGGCCGATTGGCCTACTCCTGCTCCTATTTTCTATGTTTCTATGTTTCTATTAGGATATGTGACCAGAAGTTTGGTCAAAGAGCTAGGTTTTAAGGAGCATCTTAAAGGAGGAGAGAGAGGTGGAGAGGTTTGGGAGGGAATTCCAGAGCTTAGGCCTAGATGGCTGAAGGCACGGCCGCCAATGGTGGGGCGATGAAAATCAGGCAAGAGGCCAGATTTGGAGGGGCACAGAGATCTCGGAGGGTTGGAGGGCCGCATGATGTTACAGAGATAGGGAGGGGTGAGGCCATGGAGGGATTTGAAAACAAAGATGAGAATTTTAAAATCGTGGCATTGCCAGACCGGGAGCCAATGTAGGTCAGCGAGCACAAGGGTGACGGGTGAACGGGACTCGGTGCGAGTTAGGAAACGGGCAGCGGAGTTTTGGATGAGCTCAAATTTACAGAGGGTGGAAGATGGGAGGCCGGCCAGGAGAGCATTGGAAATTGTTGAGTCTCGAGGTAACAAATTAAATCATTTTGTGTTGAGCCATCACACCATCAATCGATGCTTGTGTCTGACCATGGGAGAAACAGAGCATTGAATGCTTACTGACAAAGGACAGACACACATAACAAGTGTAGTATTCAAACAATAGGTGTCAACCGTGGCTCACTCATTAGCCCTCTGAGCCCGAAGATGGTGGGTTCAAGTCCCACTGCAGGGACTTTAGCACAAAATTTAGGCTGACACTCCAGGAGAATGCTGCACTGTCAGAGGTGCCGTCTTTCGGACGAGATATTAACCCGAGGCCCCATCTGCCCTGGCAGGGTGGACGTAAAAGATCCCACGGCGCTATTTCAAAGAAGTGCAGGGGAGTTCTCCCTGGTGTCCTGGCCAATATTTATCCCTCAACCAACATCACTAAAAACAGGTTATCTGACCATTATCACATTACTGTTTGTGGGAGCTTGCTGTGCACAAAATGTTTGTCACGTTTCCAACTTTACAACAGTGACAATATTTCAAAAGTACTTAATTCACTGCAAAGCGCTTTGGGACATTCTGAAGTTGTGAAAGGTGCTATATAAATTTCTTTCTTAGGCATCCGAACATCTTAAAGGGGCTTAGCACAGCTAACCTAGCTGCACGATGCGTGTTCATTTAATAACAGACAGCATGGGCTGGAGAATTGACAATCGTACATCACTGTCTGTACTACTTCAGCTAACAATATCTCAAGGCTACTCGCCTGCCTGCAGAGCAAAAATGGTGCAGGGAAGAAACCAGAACAGAATGGGATCTCAAGCCTTTCACTCCACTTGGATATCATAGGACACAAGGGCAGCGAGGAAGAGTGAAGCCAGAGGTCTCCCCAACTCCAGAGCTGGTATCACCGTGTTCTTGTTTATGTCTTGTCCTCTTACCTAGTGACTGACATGTATTCGAGCAGTCAGCTTCAGTCAGCTTCAGAAACATCACACACGGATTCTGCAATCCAAAGATTTGAAAGTGCTTTTTCGAGGGAGCATTTTGACATGTGTTACCTCTTCTGTTTTTGTAGGCCTGTAAGAACAGTGTGACACCACAGCGAGGCAGCACCTCACAGCACCTTCCGTCACCCTCGGCATCTTTGCCAAACATCGGCAGAGCCACATGCACATCTGGTAATATGTTGATAGTGAGCTTGAGTTCCTCCAATTCTTGCCTCTTGTGCATCCCCGAATTCCATCGCTCCACCACTGGCGGCCGTGCCTTCAGCTGCCTAGGCCCTAAGCTCTGGAATTCCCTCCTTAAACCTCTCCGCCTCTCTACCTCTCTCTCCTCCTTTAAGATGCTCCTTAAAACCTACCTCTTTGATCAAGCTTTTGGTCATCTGTCCTAATATCTCGTCATGTGACTTGATGTCAATTCTTGTCTGATAACGCTGCTATGAAACGCCTTGGGATGTTTTACTACGTTAAAGACGCTATATAAATCCAAGTTGTTGTTTTTGTTGAGGAGGTAACTGCAGATGGTCACAATGCAGGGATGAGTAGTGGTGGCAGCTAGAGGATGGACAACTGGTGCCCAAAGGCCAGAGATGGACACCTGGTGCCCAAGGGCCAGAGATGGACACTTGGTGCCCAAGGGCCAGAGATGGACACCTGTTGCCCAAGGGCCAGCAATGGACACCTGGTGCCAAGGGCCAGAGATGGACACCTGGTGCCCAAGGGCCAGAGATGGACACCAGGTGCCCAAGGGCCAGAGATGGACAACTAGTGCCCAAGGGCCAGAGATGGACACCAGGTGCCCAAGGGCCAGAGATGGACACCAGGTACCCATGGGCCAGAGATGGACACCTAGTGCCCAAGGGCCAGAGATGGACACCCCATGCCCAAGGGCCAAGAGATGGACACCTGGTCCCCAAAGGCCAGAGATGGACACCTGGTCCCCAAAGGCCAGAGATGGACAACTGGTGCCAAAGGCCAGAGATGGACACCTGGTCCCCAAAGGTCAGAGATGGACAACTGGTGCCAAAGGCCAGAGATGGACACCTGGTCCCCAAAGGTCAGAGATGGACACCTGGTCCCCAAAGGTCAGAGATTCCTGTCACAGCTGCAGCGCCTGGTGATTCTGACCTCATTGGGTGTTTAGAAAACAAAATTGCCGGCTGAGCAAAATCATTCACGACTCATCTGTGCCTATTGAAACTACCCTGGAAGGTCTGTCAGATTATAGAGTCGTCCACCAGTAAGATCTGTGCAGCCCTGGATGAACGCTTCATGCACTACAGTCCTACCACGGAGCTCTCACTTGCCCAAAGGTTCAACTTCACCATCATCATCATCACCATCAACAACAACTCCCATTTATCCAGTGCCCTTTAATGTACATAAACGTCCCAAAGTGCTTCACAGAGGCGTAATCGAAAAATTGGATGCCAAGCCAAGGGAGATAATGGGAGGGATGACTAAAAATTTGGTCAAAGAAGTGGGTTTTAAGGAGCGTCTGAAAGGACGAGAGAGAGGGGGAGAGGCAGAAGGGTTTAGGGACGTGCCAGAGGACTGGAGAATTGCAAATATTACACCCTTGTTTAAAAAAGCGTGTAAGGTTAAACCCAGCAACTACAGGCCAGTCGGTTTAACCTCGATGGTGGGGAAACTTTTAGAAACGATAATCCGGACAAAATTAACAGTCACTTGGACAAGCGTGGTTTTATTAAGGAAAGTCAGCACGGACTTGTTAAAAGGCAAATCGTGTTTAACCAATTTGATTGAGTTTTTTGATGAGGTAACAGAGAGGGTTAATGAGGGCAATGCGGTTGATGTGGTGTATATGGACTTTCAAAGGGCGTTTGATAAAGTGCCGCATTATAGACTTGTCATCAAAGTTGAAGCCCATGGAATAAAAAGGGCAGTGACAGCATGGATACGAAATTGGCTAAGTAATAAGAAACAGAAAGTAGTTGTGAACGGTTGTTTTTCGGACTGGAGGGAGGTGTACAGTGGTGCTCCCCAGGGGTCGGTACTAGGACCATTGCTTTTTTTGATATGTATTAATGACTTGGACTTGGGTGCAGGGCACAATTTCAAAATTTGCAGATGACACAAAAGGGTAGCGAACAGTGAGGACGATAGTGATAGACATCAAGAGGACATAGACAGGCTGGTGGAATGGGCGGACACGTGGCAGATGAAATTCAATGCAGAAAAGTGTGAAGTGAAAAATTTTAGTAGGAAGAATGAGGAGAGGCAATATAAACTAAAGGGTACAATTCTAAAAGGGGTGCAGGAACATCTGGGGGTATATGTACACAAATTGTTTAAGGTGGCAGGGCAGGTAGAGAAAACGGTTAAGAAAGCATACGGGATCCTGGGCTTTATAAATAGAGGCATAGAGTACAAAAGATGTTGTGGTGAACCTTTATAAAACACTGGTTTGGCCACAACTGGAATATTGTGTCCAATTCTGGGCGCCGCACTTTAGGAAGGATGTGAAGGCCTTAGAGAGGGTGCAAAAAAGATTTACTAGAATGGTTCCAGGGATGAGGGACCTCAGTTATGCCGCTGGACTGGAAAAGCTGTCATTGTTCTCCTTAGAGCAGAGAAGGTTGCGAGGAGATTTGATAGAGGTGTTCAAAATCATGAAGGGTCCAGACGAAATAAATGAAGAAAGTGTTCCCACTGGCGGAAGGTTCACGAACCAGAGGACACAGGTTTAAGGTGATTGGCAAAAGAACCAAAGGCGACATGAGGAAAAACTTTTTTACGCAGCGAATGGTTCGGATCTGGAATGCACTGCCCGAGGGGGTGGTGGAGGCAGGGTCAATTGTGGCTTTCAAAACGGAATTAGATTGGAGAAAAATTGGCAGGGCTATGGGGAAAGAGCAAGGGAGTGGGACTAGGACTAGCTCTTGCAGAGAGGCGGCGCAGGCTTGAATGGCCTCCTTCTGTGCCGTAATTATTCTATGATTGTGCCACGGGAACTTTTACAGCCACCTGCGAGGGCAGACGGGGCCTCGGTTTAACATCTCATCCAAAAGATGGCACCTCCAACAGTGCAGCACTCCCTCAGTACTACATTGGAGTGTCAGCCTAGATTTTGTGCCGAAGTCTCTGGAGTGGGACTTGAACCCGCGACCTTCATGATATAGTAGGCGAGAGTGCTGCCCACTGAGCCAAGGCGAACAAGTACAGCGCTGAGAGTGTTACTAACTGGGCAGAGTGTTCTGAGTTGTTTCTTTTACGTAAGAGTTGTGAAATGTTGTGAAAAATCTTCACAATTATTTCTCTTACTATAATGGAGCCAAAAATCCACAACCTCTTTGGTACACTCCTGCCATAACTCTGACACAGAGTGGTGTGGAAGGGTCGGGTGCTACCCCATCTGTTCCGTAGGGTCTTGTAAAGGGTGAAACCTGTACCCACCCCAAACAAGTAGGAGGGAATCGACTGGAATCGAATCAAGGGGTTCAGGTGGTTTATATATAGAATAATGGATACCCGGGAGTGAGTTACAGGCTGGAATCTAATCGAGGGGTTCGGGGTGGTTTATATATAGAATAATGGATACCCAGGAGTGAGTTACAGGCTGGAATCTAATCGAGGGGTTCGGGGTGGTTTATATATAGAATAATGGATACCCAGGAGTGAGTTACAGGCTGGAATCTAATCGAGGGGTTCGGGGTGGTTTATATATAGAATAATGGATACCCAGGAGTGAGTTACAGGCTGGAATCTAATCGAGGGGTTCGGGGTGGTTTATATATAGAATAATGGATACCCAGGAGTGAGTTACAGACTGGAATCTAATCGAGGGGTTCAGGTGGTTTATATATAGAATAATGGATACCCAGGAGTGAGTTACAGGCTGGAATCTAATCGAGGGGTTTGGGGTGGTTTATATATAGAATAATGGATACCCGGGAGTGAGTTACAGGCTGGAATCTAATCGAGGGGTTCGGGGGGGTTTATATATAGAATAATGGATACCCGGGAGTGAGTTACAGGCTGGAATCTAATCGAGGGGTTCAGGTGGTTTATATATAGAATAATGGATACCCAGGAGTGAGTTACAGGCTGGAATCTAATCGAGGGGTTCAGGTGGTTTACATATAGAATAATGGATACCGAGGAGTGAGTTACAGGCTGGAATCTAATCGAGGGGTTCGGGGTGGTTTATATATAGAATAATGGATACCCAGGAGTGAGTTACAGACTGGAATCTAATCGAGGGGTTCGAGGGGTTTATATATAGAATAATGGATACCCAGGAGTGAGTTACAGGCTGGAATCTAATCGAGGGGTTCGGGTGGTTTATATATAGAATAATGGATACCCAGGAGTGAGTTACAGGCTGGAATCTAATCGAGGGGTTCGGGTGGTTTATATATAGAATAATGGATACCCAGGAGTGAGTTACAGACTGGAATCTAATCGAGGGGTTCGGGGGGGGTTTATGTATAGAATAATGGATACTCAGGAGTGAGTTACAGACTGGAATCTAATCGAGGGGTTCAGATGGTTTATATATGGAATAATGGATACTCAGGAGTGAGTTACAGACTGGAATCTAATCAATGGGTTCGGGTGGTTTATATCTAGAATAACAGATACTCGGGAGTGAGGTACAGGCTGGAATCTAATCAAGGGGTTTGGGGGGTTTATATATAGAATAATGGATACCCAGGAGTGAGTTATAGACTGAAATTTACTCGAGGGGTTCGGATGGTTTATACATAGAATAATAAATACCCAGGAATGAGTTATAGGCTGGAATCTGATTGAGGGGTTTAGATGGTTTATATATTAGAATTTGTTTTAAAATTGAGAAATCTAGGTAAAGGACTAACTTGCCTAGCTTAGGACACCAGCAATGATGAAAGGAGATGAGATAAATTAGGAGTATTGATGATTGACACCAAGTTTGGATTTTAGGACTCATTTTGGCTAATTTTGTTGCACTCTTACCCCTGAGTGAGGGGGTTGTGGCTTCAAACATAGAAACATAGAAAATAGGAGCAGGACTAGGCCATTCGGCCCTTCGAGCCTGCTCCGCCATTCAATATGATCATGGCTGATCCTCTATCTCAATATTATATTCCCGCTCTCTCCCCATACCCCTTGATGCCTTTTGTGTCTAGAAATCTATCCAGCTCCTTCTTAAATATATTCAGTGACTTGGCCTCCACAGCCTTCTGAGGTAGAGAATTCCACAGGTTCGCCACCCTCTGAGTGAAGAAATTTCTCCTCATCTCAGTCCTAAATGTCCTACCCCGTATCCTGAGACTGTGACCCCTCGTTCTGGACCCCCCAGCCAGGGGAAACATCCTCCCTGCATCCAGTCTGTCTAGCCCTGTCAGAATTTTATATGTTTCAATGAGATCCCCTCTCATTCTTCCAAACTCGAGTGAATACAGGCCGAGTCGACCCAATCTCTCCACATACGACAGTCCTGCCATCCCAGGGATCAGTCTGGTGAACCTTCGCTGCACTCCCTCCATGGCAAGTATATCCTTTCTTAGGTAAGGCCCTACTTCAAGACATGAGTATGTACTGAAGGACCACGAGATGTTAAACTAATATCTGCTTGTTAAGGTGGAGCAAAGTTCTCCTGGTATCCCAGTTAACATTCCTCCTTCAATCACAAATATTTATCCCATTGCTGTCTGTGGGACCTTGTGTTGTGAAAATTAGCTGCTACATAATATCAGTGACTGCATTCTGATATGTCCTGAAGTTATGTTAAGATGGTAAATAAATGAAAGTTCTTTTTGTAGGCGAAAGGAAAGACTGAGGGAGGTAAGGAATTCCATGGTCTTAAGGTCCTGCGATATAATGAGTTAGAGAAGGAGAGGGTGAGATGAATTGTGATTTTGACACAGGGAGGAGGAATAACATGTTGTAAAAGGAGAGGACTTGCATTTATATCAGGCCTTTCACGGCCTCAGGACGTCCCGAAGCGCTTTACAGCCAGTGAAATACTTTTCGAAGTGTAGTCACTGTTGTAATGTAGGGAAACGCGGCAGTCAATTTGCGCACAGCAAGATCCCACAAACAGCAATGAGATAATGACCAGATAATCTGTTTTTGGAATAAATATTGGCCAGGACACTGGGGAGAACTCCCCTGTTCTTCTTCGAAATACTGAAATGAGATCTTTAATGTCCACCTGAGACGGGGCTTTGGTTTAACGTCTCACCCGAAAGACGGAACCTCCGACAGTGCAGCATTCCCTCAGCCTAGATGATACGCTCAAGTCTCAGGAGTGGGACTTGAACTCGCAACATGTAGGACAGTGTCTTAGAAGCTTAGATGATAAAAAAAAGGAGCAAAATGTAGAGGAGAATCGATAGTGGTATCATAAAATAGGTCGGAGGGGTTGTATTAGTGAGGGATGGTTCAACTAGCTGTCCAACTAATTGTCCATGAGTGAGAGAATTGTGTCAGAAGATCCAATCCAAACAAAAACACAGTGGTCAGGTGTTAGTTGGATTTGGGGTCAGAAGAGATTTAAACTTATTGGTACGAAGAGAAATGCTTGGCATGGAAGAGGAAACCAATCACCTTAGAGGCAACTTAAGTAATGAAGGAGCTGTGCGAGTTCTGGTTGAAGTTAGATACGGCAGCTAAGGTCAAAGGCCAGATGGGTGAGAAGGACCATAGATTGAGCCATCAAAGGTTAAGAGCTGGTGGCTGTTGCTTGTCACTCACAGGTCCGTGAATAAAAAAAACATAGCCCGTAAATTGCCCTGAGCGACGAACCAGCAGTACTCGCCGCTCAT
Source organism: Heptranchias perlo (assembly GCF_035084215.1). NCBI lineage: Eukaryota > Metazoa > Chordata > Chondrichthyes > Hexanchiformes > Hexanchidae > Heptranchias > Heptranchias perlo. Next base: position 8,925,190 of record NC_090325.1, on the reverse strand, counting down.
TAGATTTAAATTCACCCGCTAAGTTACCGCGCACATTTTGGCAGCAACTTCCTTGAAGTGCGAGTTCAACAAACATCGACATTCTTTCCCGGGCTGCGTGAGTGGTGAAAGGATCTCTAAGGCCCCTCAACCAATCAGCTTGAAGCAAGCCACGCTGTGAGAACCAGGAAGTGAAGTTCATTCACAAACCGGGGAAACTGGAAACCTGGATGGTACCCCGATAAAGGTATGATTAAATGACATAGAGAAAGCAAAATAAAGAGAGGATAAGATTAAAGATTGAGGTAAAAGAGACAGAAGGAAGAAATTTAAAAAAAAATAATTTTAAAGCTTTTTTTTAAATGTCCAAAAACTATTAAAATCAGGAGTAAAGAAACTCCGCATTTTTAAAAGTTAATTTTTAGTTCCAGAAAGATTATTTGGCAGTTAATAAGACTTACCACGCTGTTAAAACTTAGTTTAGATCTAAAAAAAACTGAGCGTACCTGTTTTGTGGCAAGATTAGTTCATTTCCAGCTAGGCAGGAGAGCAAGTTGGCGCTGGTCCGTTGATTCCATTGATGGCTGCTGGCGATATCCCTTTAAAGCGAAGCTGTCACATTGCTGGTGAACCAGGAAGAGTAAGATCTGGATTTCCAATTTTAACCATGCATGAAAGGTTGCCGGAACTTGCTCTTCGATTTCGCCCTTAATAACAGTGAGCGTTGTTAGGCTCACTATTATTTTAAAAGCAATTTCTGGGCCCATGTTGGAAGAATTGAAAGAAAAGATTTTCAATGAACAACAACAACTTGCATTTATATAGCACCTTTAACATAGTAAAACGTCCCAAGGTGCTTCAGAGGAGCAATTATCAAACTAAATTTGACACCAAGATATTAGGACAGGTGACCAAAAGCCTAGTCAAAAAGATAGGTTTTAAGGAGCGTCTTAAAGGAGAAGAGTGAGGCGGAGAGGTTTGGGGAGGGAATTCAAAAGCTTAGGGCCTAGGCAGCTGAAGGCACGGCCGCCGATGGCAGAGCGATGAAAATCAGGGATGCGCAAGAGGCCAGAATTGGAGGAGCGCAGAGATCTCGGAGGGTTGTAGGGTTGGATGAGGCTACAGAGATAGGGAGAGATGACGCCATGGAGGGATTTAAAAACAGTATGCCTGCGAAAGGCATGGTAGGGATGAAGATTTTGTGATTCAACCACTGCACTGCATGATGAATGCAAGAAAAAAAATCTTGCATTTATATTGCACCACATCACGTCGTCTCAGCCATCCCAATGTGGCTTCACATACAATGAATTAATTGTGATGTGTAGTCACTGATGGCACAAACAGCAAATGAGATAAATCACCAATTAATCTGCTTTGATGAATGAAGAATGGATTCTTCAACAAAAAGGAGGATAGAGTTGGATGATGAATAGACGAAGTATTTGATATGGTAAACCAGCAAGAAATATAAAAAGCTTCTACAAAATGTAAAAAGGAAGAGATTAGTGAAAGTAAACGTGGGTCCCTTAGAGGCTGAGACAGGAGAAATTATAATAGAGAATAAGGAAATAGCAGAGATGTTAAACAAATATTTTGTATCTGTCTTCACAGTAGAAGACACAAAAGATATACCAGAAATGATGGGGAACCGAGGGTCTAATGAGAGTAAGGAATTTAAAGTAATTAATATTAGTAAAGAAAAAGCACTAAATGGGACTAAAAGCCAACAAATCCCCTGGACCTCATGATCTTCCAAAATTCCCTAGATTCTAGAATGGTCCCACTGGATTGGACGGTAGTAAATGTAACACCGCTATTCAAGATGGGGGGGGGGGGGAGAGAGAAAACAGGGAACTACAGGCCAGTCAGCCTGACATCAATCATCAGGAAAATGCTGGAATCCATTATTAAGGACATGGTAACTGGGCACTTAGAAAATCATAATATGATTAGGCAGAGTTAACACGGTTTTATGAAAGGGAAATCATGTTTGTCAAATCTATTAGAGTTTTTTGAGGATGTAACTAGCAGGGTAGATAAAGGGGAACCAGTGGATGTAGTATATTTGGATTTTCAAAAGGCATTCGATAAGGTGCCATCCAAAAGGTTGTTACGCAAGATAAGGGCTCATGGAGTTGGAGGTAATATATTTGCATGGATAGAGGATTGGTTAACGAACAGAAAACAGAGAGTAGGGATAAACGGGTCATTTTCAGGTTGGCAGGGCTGTAACTAGTGGGGTACCACAAGGATCGGTGCTTGGGCCTCAGCTATTTACAATCTATATTAATGACTTAGATGAAGGGACCGAGTGTAATGTTTCCAAGTTTGCTGACAGTACAAAGCTAGGTGGGAAAGTAAGCTGTGAAAAGGACACAAAGTGTCTGCAGAGGGATATAGACAGGTTAAGTGAATGGGCAAGAAGGTGGCAGATGGAGTATAATGTGGGGAAATGTGAGATTATTCACTTTGGTAGGAAGAATTGAAAAACAGAATTGTTTTTAAATGTTGAGGAACTATTAAACGTTGGTGTTCAGAGGGATTTGGGTGTCCTCGTACACGAAACACAGAAAGTTAACATGCAGGTACAGCAAGCAATTAGGAAGGCAAATGATATGTTGGCCTTTATTGCAAGGGGGTTGGAGTACAAGAGTAAGGAAGTCTTGCTGCAATTGTACAGGGCGTTGATGAGACCACACCTGGAGTACGATGTATACTTTTGGTCTCCTTACCTAAGAAAGTCTATATTTGCCGTGGAGGCGGTGCCACGAAGGTTCACTAGATTGATTCCTGGGATGAGAGGGTTGACCTATGAGGAGAGATTGAGTAGAATGGGCCTATATTCTCTGGAGTTTAGAAGAATGAGAGGTGATCTCATTGAAACATACAAGATTCTAAGAGGGCTTGACAGGGTAGACACGGAGAGGCTGTTTCCCCTGGCTGCAGAGTCTAGAACCAGGGGGACATAGTCTCAGGATAAGGGGGTCGGCCTTTTAGGACGGAGATGAGGAGAAATTTCTTCACGCAGAAGGTTGTGAATCTTTGGAATTCTCTACCCCAGAGGGCTGAGGATGCTCAGTCGTTGAGTATATTCAAGGCTGAGATGGATAGATTTTTGGACTCTTAGGGAATCAGGGGATATGGGAATTGGGCGGGAAAGTAGAGTTGAGGTTGAAGATCAGCCATAATCTTATTGAATGGCGGAGCAGGCTCGAGGGGCCGTATGGCCTACTCCTGCTCCTATTTTCTTATGTTCTTATGGAGTACAGAGAGGGAAAAAAGATAGTGCCCTCCTTAGTTGATGGAAAATGAGTCAGATCCTAAACTACAGCACAGGTAAAGTGATTTGAGATGAAACGTGTGAACCTTGGAGCATAGCTTTAGTGAAACCACATGATGTCACCTTGTTTAATATTGCATGATTCCAGATCCTGTCAGTGGCCTTGGAGATGCCCAAGCCAATGACAAATAAATCACCACAGCGTTCGAAGGGAGGGTTTAACAATGGCAAGAAGATCATTGGTGGAATGGCCATGCTGACAACCCATACTGGCCATCATGGATTGTCTATCAAAGGTCAATTGAGAGTTAGCAACAGCTTCCAGAAAATTTAGAAAGAACTGATGTAAGGACAGTAGTTCAAAGGGTGAGAGGGACCACTTTTCTTAGGCTGTAGGATGAACATCTGCAAATTTCCAAGCAGAAGGAAGTTATACTGAGGATAAGAAAAACTAAAGAGACAGCATTGGACAGAAATATGTTCAGAGGCACAAATCCTGAGGACAACAGGAGGAATATGATCAGGATCAATTGACTCACTGGAGTCCAATGATCACAAAGTAGGTTCAGATGATTAAGGCCCTTCAACTCTACTCTCCTGCCATTTCAGCTTTGTGTCATTCCTTAAATGAGTTCAGTGTATTGACCTGAACCATGCTTCCTGGTAACCTGTTCCAGCTGTCGATTACCCTTTGTGTCAACAAATACTTCCTGACATAGAAGCTAAGCTTGCCCTTCACACCCTGAATCTGTGCCCTCTTGGACAGTCACAGATTTGATGAACCGAAGTTTATGGATGATGCAGGATAGGAGGCCAACCAATGAGCATTGCAATAGTTGTCTGGAGGTTTCAGAGGTGTACCTGAGAGTTTCAGCAGATGGGCTGAGGTCTGAATTCCCTCCCAAAACCTCTCCGCCTCACTACCTCTTTCTCCTCCTTTAAGATGCTCCTTTAAACCTCCCTCTTTGACCACCTCTTCTAATATCTCTTTGTGTGGCTCGGTTTCAAATTTTTGTTTGATAACAAAATTTTTGTTTGATAACAGTCCACAAACAGTGGCCAGGGAACTGGGTGGCAAGAGTAATGAATTTGTGCCAGGAGTGGAAGACAACAGGCTTTGGTCTTCCCTAATGTTTAATTAGAAGAAATTGTGCCTCATCCAACACTGGATTTCAGACAAGTGGTCCGCCAACACAGCGTCAATGGAAGGGTTAAGAGAGGTGGTGGAAAGGTAGAGCTAGGTCTCATCAGCGTATTTTTTTTTTATTCGTTCACGGGATGTGGGCGTCGCTGGCGAGGCTGGCATTTATTGCCCATCCCCAATTGCCCTTGAGAAGGTGGTGGTGAGCCGCCTTCTTGAACCGCTGCAGTCCGTGTGTTGACGGTTCTCCCACAGTGCTGTTAGGAAGGGAGTTCCAGGATTTTGACCCAGCGACGATGAAGGAACGGCGATATATTTCCAAGTCGGGATGGTGTGTGACTTGAAGGGGAACGTGCAGGTGGTGTTGTTCCCATGTGCCTGCTGCTCTTGTCCTTCTAGGTGGTAGAGGTCGCGGGTTTGGGAGGTCCTGTCGAAGAAGCCTTGGCGAGTTGCTACAGTGCATCCTGTGGATGGTACACACTGCAGCCACAGTGCACCGGTGGTGAAGGGAGTGAGTGTTTAGGGTGGTGGATGGTGTGCCAATCAAGCGGGTTGCTTTATCTTGGATGGTGTCGAGCTTCTTGAGTGTTGTTGGAGCTGCACTCATCCAAGCAAGTGGAGAGTATTCCATCACACTCCTGACTTGTGCCTTGCAGATGGTGGAAAGGCTTTGGGGAGTCAGGAGGTGAGTCACTCGCCACAGAATACCCAGCCTCTGACCTGCTCTCGTAGCCACTGTATTTATATAGCTGGTTCAGTTAAGTTTCTGATCAATGGTGACCCCCAGGATGTTGATGGTGGGGGATTCGATGATGGTAATGCCATTGAATGTCAAGGGGAGGTGGTGAGACTCTCTCTTGATGGAGATGGTCATTGCCTGGCACTTATCTGGTGCGAATGTTACTTGCCACTTATGAGCCCAAGCCTGGATGTTGTCCAGGTCTTGCTGCATGCAGGCTCGGACTGCTTCATTATCTGAGGGGTTGCGAATGGAACTGAACACTGTGCAGTCATCAGCGAACATCCCCATTTCTGACCTTATGATGGAGGGAAGGTCATTGATGAAGCAGCTGAAGATGGTTGGGCCTAGGACACTGCCCTGAGGAACTCCTGCAGCAATGTCCTGGGGCTGATATGATTGGCCTCCAAAAACCACAACCATCTTCCTTTGTGCTCGGTATGACTCCAGCCACTGTAGAGTTTTCCCCCTGATTCCCATTGACTTCAATTTTACTTGGACTCCTTGGTGCCACACTCGGTCAAATGCTGCCTTGATGTCAAGGGCAGTCGCTCTCACCTCACCTCTGGAATTCAGCTCTTTTGTCCATCTTTGGACCAAGGCTGTAATGAGGTCTGGAGCCGAGTGGTCCTGGCGGAATCCAAGCTGAGCATCGGTGAGCAGGTTATTGGTGACTAAGTGCCGCTTGATAGCACTGTCGACGACAACTTCCATCACTTTGCTGATGATTGAGAGTAGACTGATGGGGCGGTAATTGGCCAGATTGGATTTGTCCTGCTTTTTGTGGACAGGACATACCCGGGCAATTTTCCACATTGTTGGGTAGATGCCAGTGTTGTAGCTGTACTGGAACAGCTTGGCTAGAGGCGCAGCTAGTTCTGGAGCACAAGTCTTCAGCATTACAGCCGGGATGTTGTCGGGGCCCATAGCCTTTGCTGTATCCAGTGCACTCAGCCGTTTCTTGATATCACGTGGAGTGAATCGAATTGGCCGAAGACTGGCTTCTGTGATGGTGGGGATATCGGGAGGAAGCCGAGATGGATCATCCACTCGGCACTTCTGGCTGAAGATGGTTGCAAACGCTTCAGCCTTGTCTTTTGCACTCACGTGCTGGACTCTGCCATCATTGAGGATGGGGATGTTTGCAGAGCCTCCTCCTCCCATTAGTTGTTCAATTGTCCACCACCATTCACGACTGGTATATCAAGACGCGTATATGTGAAAGCTAACCCTATGTCTTCAGATTATGTCACCAAGAGGCAGCATGTAAATGAGGGAAAGGAGGGGGATTCCAGAGGTAATGGGTGGGATTGGAAAGAGAAGCCAGTGCCGGAGTTGCTGTGGCTGTACTTCAGAAGGAATTAAGAGACAGCCACATAGTGCGGAACTGGAGTCACGTGTTGGCCAGACCCGGTTGGGGTGACAGGTTCCCTTCCCTGAAGGACATTTGTGAACCCGTTGGGTTTTAACGATGATCTGACAGTCCACAAATAACCAGGTTTATTTGAATTTAATTTCACAACTTGCCACGATCTCATCACCTGTGAGTTGTTAGGTCCCTAACCCTAACCCAGAACCACTACACTACAGTACTGAAACACATGTGGATACAGGACGCAGATATATACACACACAAATATACGTAAAGGTACCTCTATATACACACCCACGTACATATGTACAAACATTACATAGAATTTTTTAAGAAGGGAAATGCTTGCATTTATCTAGCTTCTTTTATGACGTCCCAAAGTGCTTTACAGCCAATGAAATACTTTTGCAATGTATTGACTGTTGTAATGTAGGAAACATGGCAGACAATTTGCACATAGCAAGATCCCATAAACAGCAATGTGATAATGTCCAGATCATCTGCTTTTACATGTTGATTGAGGGATAAATATTGGCCAGGACACTAGGGACAACTCCCACGTTCTTTTTTGTGAATAGTGTCATGGGAATTTTTACATACACCTGACAGGGCATTGGTTTATACATCTCACCTGAAAGACTTTCTCCGTACTGCACTGGGAGTGTCAGCTTAGATTTTGTGCTGATATCCCTGGAGTGGGAATTAAACCCACATATCATCTGGATTTAGAGGCAAGCAGAGCTACTGACTGAGCCATGGCTGACACAGCCCAGAAACAGGCCATTTGGCTCAATCAATCTATGCTGATGTTTATGCTGCACACGAGCCACCTCCAACTCTAATTAACTCGTCCCACCCTATCAGCATATCCTTCCCCGCTATTCCTTTCTCCCTCATGTGTTTATCTAGCATCCCCTTAAATGCACCTATGCTATTCACCTCAACTATTCCATGTGCTAGCGAATTCCACATTCTCACCACTCTCTGAGTAAAGAAGTTTCCCCAGAATTCTTTATTGGATTTGTTAGTGACTATCTTATATTTATATCTAGTTTTGGACTCCCCCACAAGTGGAAACATCTGCTCTATATCTACCCTACTGAACCCCTTTATAGTTTTAAAGACCTCTATCATGTCACCTCACAGTCATCTCTTTTCTAGAGAATAGAGCCCCAGCCTGTTCAGTCTTTCCTGATAAGTATATCCTTCAAGTTCTGGTATCATCCTTGTAAATCTTTTTTGTCCTTTCTCTAGTGCTTCTATATCCTTTTTATAATATGGAGAACAGAACTGAACACAGTCCTCTCTGAGTGTGATCTAACCAAGCTTCTATATACATTTAACATAACCTCTCTGCTTTTGAATTCTTTTCCTCTAGAAATGAACCCCAGTGCTTTGTTTGCATTTTTTATGGTTTTGTTAATCTCCGTTGCTACTTTTAATGATTTGTGTATCTGTACCCCTAGATCTCTTTGTGCCTCTACCCCATTTGGACTCTTATTTTCCAAGCAGTATGTGACCTCCTTATTCTTGCTACCAAAATGCACGACCTCACACTTATCTGTATTGAAGTTAATTTGTCATTTATACGCCCATCGCCCATACAGATAAACACATAGGAACATACATACAGGTACCACCCCCTCTACCCCTCACACGTGCATACGCACACACACACAAACACACACAGTGCAAATATATATGCATATAATTGGCAAAAAATCCAGAAGGGGAAATGAGGAGAAATTTTTTACGCAGTGAGTTGTTATGATCTGGAATGCACTGCCTGAAAGGGCGGTGGAAGCAGATTCAATAATAACTTTCAAAAGGGAATTGGATAAATACTTGAAAAGGAAAAATTTGCAGGGCTATGTGGAGAAAGAGCAAGGGGAGGTAGTCTAATTGGATAGCTCTTTCAAAGAGCTGGCACAGGTACATTGCTTCGAATGGCCTCCTTCTGTACTGAATGATTCTGATATGCCTGTATACACTCATGGCACACACGTGTGTGTGGAACAGATTTCCTGATAGAATAGTGGAAGCAAAGACCCTGGAATGACTTAAGAGACAATTGGATACTACAATGGGGAGGGTGTGGGGGTTAGGATCTCTCTGGATGGATAAATTAAGATGGACCGAATGGCCTCTCTCATCTGTAATTATCTCTTGTGATCTTGTGACAAACACACACTCACATGCAATAAGAGTTTAACTCAATTACTTTCCGTGCAAATAATTCCAGTGATTGGGGTTTTTTTTTGCAATGCCCACGGTGAACACCTTTTAACTATATTATTGTAGTAAAGAGTATTTGTACTAAAGAGTATTGCTCTGTGCTGTGTCTGTGTGTAAATGACTCACAAGGGGGAATTAATACAGCGTCCACGCAGAGCAACAAACTGAGATTATTAAAAGGGTTAATTACAAATGAGGAACTGACTCCACATCGTTCTTTTTAGAGCAAACGTTGTAATCTCTCGCTAAACAGTCAAAAGAAAACAAAGTCGCTTGATTGCTGTCGATCTCGTTTCACTCTACATTACAAAGCTCAAGAAGAGGGTGGGCTGCTTTAAGTCGATTTGTAGATGGCATTGTGCATTATTCAGGTGGGTTCAATATGTGCTACATTTTAATATCGTCTGCGGAGACCCAGTACACAAACAGGCGAACCGTCTGATTTTCTTAAAGGGACAGCCCACCCACTGCCAACTTGTACAACCAAAAAAAAAAGAGAAAACAGCAGAGGAAAATGCACAGAAACAGCCAAGAGAGAAGTTCAAAATGATTATTATTTACTAGGAATTAGGGTAGATTGGAATGATGTTTAAATACTGAGACGTGCATTTTTAATTTTTAAATGAGATTTATTTAAAGAGTAAAGATTGGAATTTACTGTTGGTGAAATTAGTGAGCATTTAACACATTCATATATTTTTCTGTCTGCTATTTCAACTGAGGTCTTAATCAATCTAAAACAGCCGATAGAGGGATTTAATGTCAACGCAATGTTGGCTAACATCACCAACAGTAATTCTAGCCTTACATTGTTTGAAACAGTTTCCATTTCAGGTTAAACCTGCATCCACGCTTAATCTTTTGATCTTCATGTAAATAGTTTTTAAGTTATCTAAAATAAGTGAAAATTGAGCGCTCTGTTGACAGCTGTTGTAATTATTACCATTTAAATGAAACACACACAGATACAAGCACAGACACAGATACACGCACAAACACACACAGATACACGCACAGACACACACAGATACACGCACAGACACACACAGATACATGCACAGACACACATACACACGCACAGGCACAGACACAGAGACACGCACATACACACATACACACGCACCGACACACACATAGACACATGCACAGACACACACAGATACATGCACAGACACACACACGGATACATCCACAGATACATGCACAGACACACGAAGATACACAGATACATGCACAGACACACAAAGATACATGCAAAGACACACACACACCAATACATGCACAGATACATGCACACACAGATACATGCACAGGCACACACACAGATACATGCGCAGACACACACAAGCACAGATACATGCACATGCACACATATGGACACAGACACATACATACACAAAAATACACAGACTGACAGACATGCACACACTCACAGATACATATACGCTCACAACATACATAAGCAAAGACACAAAAACACACATACACATAAACATACACTGACTGAGACACATATGCGCACAGACAGGCAAGCACAGACAAAAACAATCACACAAACCCACAATGACAGACACACACACGGACATATAAGCGCCCACGAACACGCACAAACATACACAATGTATTAATGTGAAAAGAGGTTTTGGCTGTCCCTTTGATTAAATAGGAATCGTTAACCTGCCCTGTCTCTTCACAAATGTTGATGGCCTTGCTGTGTGTTTCGGGCATTTTCCGTTTTTATTTCCATCGTTTCCAATTGTTTTCTGTCTCACATGAGAAGTTTGAAACAATTCTACGCCTCAGAATCCATACACAAGTCAGTTACTTCTCCTTGCTAGAGAGCTGACTCTCAGATAAGACTCAAATATTCCATTCCAATTTTTAAAAAATTAACACTCAATCCTGATCATAGTGAGCTGCGTGCAACGTGCAACATGAATTCAAAATAGTACAAATCAACCCGTGGTGTTATTAAAAGAATGTTTTAAGTTTTAAAATTAAAGGACAGACTAAAGTTGGTTATATTATAATTTTCTGATTGTAAAAATTGCCCTCACAATATAAAAGATAGATTGAGTGAGTTGAATAATGCTCTAGAATGTGTGTTCATTTTTAAGATGACGTTGCACATTTAGTTTACAAAGCCTTAAAAACATACAAAATGTATATCACACAAAGAAACTTAGATAAATATATATACACACAAAAAACTTATATAAATATATACACACACAAAACCTTATATGTAAGCACACACAAAAACTTATCTAAATACACACACAAAACACCTTACATAAATATACGCACCAAAAACTTATCTAAATATATATTCACAAATAAACATATGTAAAAATATATACACAAAAAACTTATATAAATATATACACACATAAAATTTGTATAAATATAATACATAAAACTTATATGGCTACATATTCACACAAAAAACCTTATATATACACAACAAACTTTATTAAATATATACACACAAATACATACACACAAAACTTATAAATATATACACACAAAAACGTTATATAAATATATATACACAAAAACTTTTAAAAATATATATACACAAAACTTATGCATAATACATAAACATATAATTATATATACACAAAAGCTTATGTAAATATATAGACACAAACATATATACACACAAAAAATTAAAGAAACATATATACACACAAAATTTTTCTATACACACAAGAAAATGTATATATATATGTACACACAAAAAAAAACTTATAAAAATTCAATTCTTTTGAGTCTATTGCTTGCTTCATCTTTGTAGTTCTGCCCCTTTTTCAAAAAAAACCCCACGCAGGTTTACGATCTGTGATGGGCTTATCGCTGGTACAAATCAAGACACATGTGGAGTTACCTCCCCTCCGAAAAAGGGGTGAATCGCTTTCTCGGAACTTCTCACGCTCGATGCTGGGACAGTCTGTGTGTATGTGTGTGTGTGTGTAGTGACTTGGTAGACAAGCTCCTGTAAGTGTGTACAGATGCTATTCGGAAGCAGGCTGCCTAGAGTGAAGTTGGTTGAGGGGGGGAAAAAAAGAAAGGAAGATTTAAAAAAAAACAGACACACACAGATTCCTAGAGGAAGAAAATCTAAATGTCAATTTCAGGCAGTTTTAGTCACTTACACGTCAATATCCTTGCAGGGCTTTAGACGGAGAGAAGCGAGGAGCCGCTGACGCTGTCTTGTGAGCTGTTTGGAGCGAGATCGGGGGCAAGCCCTTGGATTTGTTAAAGGGAACTTGCACACACACACACACACACACACACAACAAACACAGGTTGGCAATTCATTGCTTCTGTTTGAACAAATATTTACCCGTTTGTTTGGATCGCTTTTAATTCCCCCTCACTTAGCAGCAGCAAGCCTGCGACTCTACCGTGATCCTAAGATGTGTGTTGTGTATGTCCTTTAGAGAAAAAAAAAAGTTGAGCTTCTACCAAAGCCTTTCTGAAGGGGCATCTCCGTTTATCTACGTCGGTGGGAGAGAGAGAAAACTTTGGAATTTTGTATTACAAAAAAAAAAGTGGGATTATCTCCCCCCCCCCTGCTCCTTTCTTCTCCCCATATCTTGGAACTAAACCTGCTTCCGATCTTCATTCAGAGATAGCAGATCAAGGATGGTTCCTCAGCCTGCAAGATTTATGTGCATGTAAGTTTCAAATAAACCTGTTGCGGCGTACTGTATGTTATCGTGAAAATTCGCTAAAACAACTTCGTTGCGTTGGCTGGAAGCAATCGTTTTTTTTGTAGGGAAATGTTACACTTACTGACATTCACGGTGTGTTTTCCCTCCTGCCCTGCAGATGCCTGCATTTGCTGATGCTGTATTTCCAAGTTCAGGTGAGAGATGGCATTTAATTTTTTTTCTGTATGTATGTATGTACATTTCCGCATTGGTGCGGCGTTAACGCCCCTGCATTGAAGCTGTATATATATATATATATATTAATCAGAAAGGCTTAATCCTGGAGAGCATAAGTTATTGACTCAAGTGTCACCTCACCTTTGGTAAACTTATATGTGTGTGTGTGTGTGATTTAAAACGATTTTTTAAAAGCAATTGTCAGTTTAGCAATTATCTCGCCCCGTCACCCGTGCTGAACTGTCTTAGTGACAACACTTGAGCACCGAGTACAGGTACGTTAATTCCTGTGTAATGGGACAGGGTTGTGTAGACGTAATTCCTTTGGTAAATTTCCATGCGGGTATGCCGACAAAAAAAAAGGCCAACGTCCATTTAAAACGAAGGTGATTATATCAGGGTTCATTTCATTCATGGCGAGGCTGCAGGTGGTTGTGAACGGCACCGTGTACTGTTCAATTACTCCGACCTGGCACCGAAATACGTTCAGGGGCCAGGAAATAAAAGGGTTGGAACACACACGCACGGGCACAAACACACAGACAGACCCACATACACACAAACACACGCAGAGACACACACATACACACAAACACACGCAGAGACACACACAAACACACGCAGAGACACACACATACACACAAACACACGCAGAGACACACACATACACACAAACACATGCAGAGACACACACATACATGCAAACACACGCAGAGACACACAGATAGACAAGACACATACAAACACACAGAGACACACACAAACACACAAACACACAGAGACACACAGACACACGCAAACACACAGACATACAGAGACACACAGACACACGCAAACACACAGACATACAGAGACACACAGACACACACAAACACACAAACATACAGAGACACACAGACACACGCAAACACACAGACATACAGAGACACACAGACACACACAAACACACAAACATACAGAGACACACAGACACACGCAAACACACAGACATACAGAGACACACAGACAAACGCAAACACACAGACATACAAGCACACAGAAAAACACAAACACACACAGACAAACACAAACACACACAAACACAAACACACACAGACAAACACAGACAAACACAAACACAAGCACAAACACACACAGATAAACACAAACTCACACAATCACTAACATACAAACCACAAATACACACAGACACACACAGACAAACAAACACACAGACAGACACCTGCTAAAGATGAAAATAAAAGCTGAAAATGCTTGAAATGCATGAGGGATATTCTATGGCCTCGGAACAGTTAAATTGTAAAGTGGTTTATAAAGGAAGGCTTCCCGAGTTCACTACACCCAGTGTACAGAGGCAGTGTTCACACCAGGTCCTTCGGCACCTGAAAAAGTAGCGGTTCTTTTACACTGAAGGGCTGCGTCTGCTGCCAGATGCACAGGTCCCCCCGAGATAAACGGCACCTGTTTGAGCAAAGCAAATGTGGGGGTTGTGGGGGGGGGGGGGGGGTAGGGCTATGTTTGCCCGCTGGGTCTCTCCATATTGTCCAACAGAACGCAGCATGGCAAAAGAGACCAGCTCCTGGCACTGAACATGAAGGAGATTGGAGTCCCGAAACAGGATCAACAAAATACAACAATAAATTGCATTTATATAGCGCCTTTAACATAGCAAAATGTCCCAAGGTGCTTCATAGGAGCGATTATCAAACAAAATTTGACACCGAGCCACATAAGGAGATATTAGGACAGGTGACCAAAAGCTTGGTCAAAGAGATAGGTTTATAAGGAGCGTCTTAAAGGAGGAGAGAGAGGTAGAGAGCTGGAGAGGTTTTGGGAGGGAATTCCAGAGCTTAGGGTCTAGGCAGCTGAAGGCACGGCCGCCAATGGTGGGGGCGATTAAAATCGGGGATGTGCAAGAGGCCAGAATTGGAGGAGCGCAGAGATCTCGGAGGGTTGTAGGGCTGGAGGAGGTTACAGAGATAGGGAGGGGCGAGGCCATGGAGGGATTTGAAAACAAGTATGAGAATTTTAAAATCGAGGCATTGCTGGACCGGGAGCCAATGTAGGTCAGCGAGCACAGGGGTGATGGGAGAATGGGATTTGGGTGCGAGTAGGTTACGGGCGGCAGAGTTTTGGATGAGCTCAGGTTTACGGAGGGTGCAAGGTGGGAGGCCGGCCAGGAGAGCATTGGAATAGTTGAGTCTAGAGGTAACAAAGGCACGGATGAAGGTTTCAGCAGCAGTTGGGCTGAGGCAGGGGCAGAGACGGGCGATTTTACGGAGATAGAAGTAGGCGGTCTTATACTAAAGAGTAAGGTCGCCTAAAGGCAGAAAAAGATTTTGGCTGAAGACCCTCTGTCAGAACTGATCGTTCCTGATGAAGGCTCTCACCCACAACTTCAACTTGTCTTCTTTGAATCGAAAAATTTTACAGCACAGAAGGAGGCCATTCGGCCCATCATGCTTGTGCAGGCTCTTTGAAAGAGCGATCCAATTATTCCCACTCCCCAGCTCTTTCCCCCATAGCCCTGCAAATTTTTCCTTTTCAAGTATTTATCCAATTCCCTTTTGAAAGTTACTATTGAATCTGCTTCCACCGCCCTTTCAGGCAGTGCATTCCAGATCATAACAACTCGCTGCGTAAAAAAAATTCTCCTCATCTCCCGTCTTCTCTCTTTCAAATGCCTAATTTGTTTGATCAATAAATCATCAACAGAGAAACAACTCTACAAATGCCCCCTTCTGTTCAGGAGGCACAACTAATAGATTGGGCCATAATTTACTGTAGCAGGCTATCTTACGGTGTCTGCCATTAGTTAGACTTGACCTCGCACGTTTAGGTTTTAAATTTTTTTTGCCTGTCAAGTCGCTGAAAGTGCGAGCTGATAACATCACAGTGAGAGGAACAGGGCATCTGGGACCTGAGTGAACAGGGCAAGTAACTGGGTATCTCCTTAACCAATCAGATCGAAGCATTGTGAAATTAACAACCGCAAGGACCGAGAAGGAAGTTTAAATTAGAGAGGGTGAATTCAATGTCAAATCAGGTACAGAAAGAGAAATAAAGAGAGGGAAAGAAAGATTGGATTAAGAGAGAGAGAAAAAATAGACAGAAAGGAAAAGTAAAATTTTTTTTATATTTAAAGTTTGACTTTTTAAAATCTCCAACAGCAATTAAACCTAAAGGAATGAGACTTCACATTTGTATTAGTTAATTTTCAGTACCAGAGAGGTTGAATGGCAGTAATTAACACTTACCATGTCGTTATAATGGTACTTAGACTGAAATGGACAAGTCCTAACTTTCTTTGGTGAATTTAGTTTGTATCTACTGCACAAATACAGCAACTTCACGCCATTCAATGCATGTCGATGGTGAGGCAGACAGCGAGATGCCACTTTCGCAACTCGGACAGCAACCTCTGGATTTCTGCGTTTAACCGCGCATCTGCCCCTTACCTTAAGTTCCTGTAGCATTTGCACGTAAATAAGGGTAACATTTTTCAGGGCTATGAAGAAAAATCTGGGGTGTAGGGCTAATTGGAGAACTCTTCCGAGGAGCCGGCACAGGCACGATGGGCCGAATGGCCTCTTTCCGTGCAGTATCATTCTACGATTCGATTGATAACAGCAATGCCATTAGACTTGCCATTATTTTGACAGCAAATTCTGGCCCAATGTTTAGGAACGTAGGAACAGGAGGAGGCCATTCAGCCCCTCAAGCCTGTTCCACCATTCAATTATGATGTGGAGATGCCGGTGATGGACTGGGGTTGACAAATGTAAAGAATCTTACAACACCAGATTATAGTCCAACAATCTTATTTGAAAATCACAAGCTTTCGGAGATTATCTCCTTCGTCAGGTGAGTGAGTGCCTGACGAAGGGAATAGTCTCCGAAAGCTTGTGATTTTCAAATAAAATTGTTGGACTATAACCTGGTGTTGTAAGATTCTTTACACCATTCAATTAGATCATGGCTGATTTGTATCTTAACTTCATTTACCTGCCTTGGTTCCGTAACCCTTATTACCCTTACTTAACAAAAATCTATCAATCTCAGTTTTGAAATTTTCAATTGACCCCCCCAGCCTCACCTGCTTTTTGGGGAGAGAGTTCCAGATTTCCATTGGTTAGGCCACAACTCGAGTACTCCATTCAGTTCTGGTCACCACATTACAGGAAGGATGTAATTGCACTAGAGAGGAGATTTACGAGGATGTTGCCAGGACTGGAGAATTTTAGCTGTGAGGAAAGATTGGATAGGCTGGGGTTGTTTTCTTTGGAACAGAGAAGGCTGAGGAGTGATTTAATTGAGATGTATAAAATTAAGACTGGACTAGATAGAATGGATAGGGAGGACCTATTTCCCTTAGCAGAGGGGTCAGTGACCAGGAGGCATAGATTTAAAATAATTGGTAGAAGGATTAGAGGGGAGCTGAGGACAATTTTTTTCACCCGGAGGTTGGTGGGGGTCTGGAACTCACTGCCTGAAAGGGTGGAAGAGGCAGAAACCCTCAACTCATTAAAAAAGTACCTGGATGTGCACCTGAAGTGCTGTAACCTACAGGGCTACGGACCATTTGCTGGAAAGTGGGATTAAGCTGGGTGGCTCATTTTTAGCTGGTACGGACACGATGGGCCAAATGGCCTCCTTCTAAGCTGTAAATTTTCTATGATTCTATGATTCTACCCTTTGTGTGAAGAAGTGCTTCCTGACATCACCCTGAACGTTCTAGCTCTAATTTTAAGGTTAAGCCCCCTTGTTCTTGATTCCCCCACCAGAGGAAATGGTTTCTCTCAACAACAACAACTTGCATTTATATAGCGCCTTTAACGTAGTAAAATGTCTCAAGGCGCTTCACAGGGGCGTAAATCAGACAGAATTTGACACTGAGCCACATAAGGAGATATTAGGACAGGTGACCAAACGCTTGGTCAAAGCGGTAGGTTCAAAGGATCGTCTTAAAGAGCGAGGGGAGAGAGGTAGGGAGGCTATCGAAGCTATCAAATCCTTTAATCATCTTAAACACCTCTTAATTAGGCATTCCAATTTAGACCTAAGTCTAGTTTGAACAAAGCAAAAGGAAACCCATAACCTAAATCGTAATCTTATTGTCCGTATCTACCAGACACGCTGTTCCCTGCGGTGCCCACCGGTCACGGAAGTTCTCGAGAGTATTGGCGGGCACCGAACCCTCCCTCTCCAGGGCTACCTGGGCACAGACAAGACCGTGGAAGAGAGCCGGGCAGCCAGATCGATGACCCTGCCCGCTGGCATCAGTCAGCCTGAACCTGTGAGTAGGCCGTCTTCACCAGGCCCAGCAGCAGACCCCCCAAGAGGAGGTCCTCCGACTATTCACTTACCCACCCCCCCCCTCCGGCCCCCACCCCACTCCCTCCGTACCGGGTGGCCTAAGATCAGGAGCATAGGGCTAAAATGTAGCCAAGAATTGAGGATGAGCCTCTCTCTCTCTCTTTCAAATGCCGATGGGCCCACCGTGCATTTGCAGCATTTTCTGTGATTTGAGATGGGTGGCAGGCTGATAACGGGCATTGAAAGTCCCGGCCGGCCAGTTGTCCAATGCAACCAATGGGACAGAGTGCGTTCACTTGTCACCAGAATGCACCACCTTTCACAAGTCGAGGTTGCAGTGAGGAACAGGGCAGGGCAGGGGAGGTTAATAGTCTGTGTACAGTGTTTAAGCATCTAAAAGGACTGTTCCATTAGTTTTGAAAGCACACTTTGGAAGTGAGAAAATCAGAACTTCTTGCATTCTTGTGACAGCAACTTTTAATTGCTGCATATTGTAAACACAGGTTCTGGGCTCATAATATCATAGTATCATAGTAGATACAGCAGGGAGGAGGCCATTTCGCCTATCGTGCCTGTGTCAGCTCTTGAAAGAGCTATCCAATTAGTCCCACTCCCCTCCTCTTTCCCCATAGCCCTGTAAATTTTTTTCCTTTTCATGTATTTATCCAATTCCCTTTTGAAAATTACTGTTGAACCTGCTTCCACCGCCCTTTCAGGCAGCGCATTCCAGATCATCATAACTCGCTGCGTAAAAAAATGTTTCCCCATGTCGTCTCTGACGCTTTTGCCGATCACCTTAAATCTGTGTCCTCTGGTTACCGACCCTCCTGCCGCTGGAAACAGTTTCTCCTTATTTACCCTGTCAAAACTGTTCCTGATTTCGAACACCTCTCTCAAATCTCCCCTTAAACTTCCCTGTAATAAGGAGAACAATCCTGTGGTTTACCTGTGAAATGACAAACTCAGGAGTGAGTTACAGGCTGGAATCTAATCGAGGGGTTCAGGTGGTTTTTATATAGAATAACAGATACCCGGGAGTGAGTTACAGGCTGGAGTCTAATTGGGGTTTGGGGGTTTATGTATAGAATAATCGATACCCAGGAATGAGTTACAGACTGGAATCTAATCGAGGGGTTCGGGGGTTTATATATAGAATAATCGATACCCAGGTATGAGTTACAGACTGGAATCTAATTGGGGTTCGGGGGTTTATGTATAGAATAATCGATACCCAGGAATGAGTTACAGACTGGAATCTAATCGAGGGGTTCGGGGGTTTATATATAGAATAATGGATACCCAGGAATGAGTTACAGGCTGGAATCTAATCGAGGGGTTCGGGGGTTTATATATAAAATAATCGATACCCAGGAATGAGTTACAGACTGGAATCTAATTGGGGTTCGGGGGTTTATGTATAGAATAATCGATACCCAGGAATGAGTTACAGGCTGGAATCTAATCGAGGAGTTCAGGGGGTTTATATATAGAATAACAGATACCCAGGAGTGAGTTACAGGCTGGAATCTAATTGAGGGGTTCGGTGGGGTTTATATATAGAATAGTAGATACCCGGGAGTGAGTTACAAGCTGGAATCTAATCGAGGGGTTCGGGGGGTTTATATATAGAATAGTAGATACCCGGGAGTGAGTTACAGGCTGGAATCTAATCGAGGGGTTCAGGGTGGTTTATATATAGAATAGTAGATACCCGGGAGTGAGTTACAGGCAGGAATCTAATCGAGGGGTTCGGGTTGTTTATATATAGAATAATGGATACCCGGGAGTGAGTTACAGGCAGGAATCTAATGATTTTATGATGACAATCTGGGGGTGATTTTCAACTGCCAGCTGCCCATGTCTCACCTGAAAAATAGGCGTGCGTCAGTTGAAAATCGGAGCGGCTCCTCGGGTGACAGTCTAGGCCTGGCTGTTGCAATTTTCAGGTGGGCCTTTAAATGGTGAACAGCTCGCTCCACTCTCGCCGGTGGCTGTAGGACCTCCGTTCGAATTTCCAGGTCGAACGGGCAGACTGTGCATTGTGCACGCTTTGCTCATTTACAACAGGCATTGATCGCTCTTAAAGGGAACCCTAGAAGCCGCTCCAAAAACAGGCAAAGACATTTTAATTCTTGTAACGGCCACTGGAGACCTCAACCTCTTCGGCTCATGAAGAAACTCCAGCCCGCTGCTGGCCTGTGCGAGCCACCCCCACCGGGGTCTCCCCCCTCCCCCAGGCTCGACCTGCTGGCTGGCTCAGCATGGGAGCTCAGCCAATTTTCCCGCCCTCCCACAACATGCTAGCTGCAGCCGGGCACCCGCTTGGCATTTAAATGAGGCCCAAACCCAAATATAGTTGGGCCTTGCGACACCGGCTTTGGGTGAAGATCGGCTCTGGAGTAATTACTCTGGAGAGAGTCCGGAGAAGATTTACAAGAATGTTGCCAGGGCTTGAAAATTGCAGCTACGAGGAGAGATTGGATAGGCTGGGGTTGTTTTCCTTGGAGCAGAGGAGGCTGAGGGGAGACTTGATTGAGGTGTACAAAATTATGAGGGGCCCAGATAGAGTAGACAGGAAGTACCTGTTTCACCTAGCGGAGAGTTCAAGAACTAGAGGACAGAGATTTAAGCTGATTGGCGGAAGGATTAGAGGGGACGAGGAAAAACTTTTTTACCCAGAGGGTGGTGGGTGTATGGAATTCGCTGCCCGAATTGGTGGTCGAGGCAGGGACCCTCAACTCTTTTAAAAAGTACCTGGACCTGCACCTAAAGTGCTGTAAGCTGCAGGGCTACGGACCGGGTGCTGGAAGGTGGGATTAGAATGGGCACCTGGTTGTTCTTCGAACCGGCCCGGACACGATGGGCCGAATGGCCCCCGTCTGTGCTGTATCTTTTCTATGGTTCTATGGCTCCCCTGAACTAGCCAATACTGTCATTTTTATGTCTGTTGTTATATTCATCAGAGCCCCTCAAGCAGATATTTGCACTACATACAGAGAGCATAGAAAGGCACGGGGATTGTTATCGGGCATTACACTTCTGGTGTCAGCCGTGGCTCAGTGGGTAGCGCTCTTGCCTCTGAGTCAGAAGGTTGTGGGTTCAAGTCCCGCTCCAGAGACTTGAGCACATAATCTAGGCTGACACTCCCAGTGCAGTACTGAGGGAGCGCCACACTGTCTTTCGGATGAGTCGTTAAACCGAGGCCCTGTCTGCCCTCTCAGATGGATGTAAAAGATCTTATTTCAACGAAGAGCAGAGGAGTTCTCCTCGGTGTCCTGGTCAATATTTCTCCCTCAAGCAACATCACTAAAAAAAACAGGTGGGTCTGGTCATTTATCCCATTGCTGTTTGTGGGATCTTGCTGTGCGCAAATTGGCTGCCGTGTTTCCCTACATTACAACAGTGACTACGCTTCAAAAGTACTTCATTGACTGTGAAGCACTTTGGGACGTCCTGAGGTTTTGAAGGGCGCTATATAAATGCAAGTTCGTTCTTTTCTTGCTTTCGGTGAAATCACTTGCCCAAAGTTTGGGTCTGTCCCTTCATGTTGAAACAAAGGAAAATACAGGACCGGAAATGTCTCTGCAGTCCTTCGGCCACTTCCAAAAACGAAAACCCCTCAATCATTCACACCCTCAAATATCGATCCAGTTCTCCCTGAACTTTTTCCCCCACTAGCTGCCCTCACCCTTCCCTGGACATTCCAGTCCCACACGTTCACCCCTCACTGTGTAAATTAATGAAATCTAAACTGTCTGCGTGCCTTCTCTCTTCGAGGCTTCAGCCCATTTCCCCTGGTTCTAGAGTGTGGGGCAATCTCAAAGTCTCATCTCAAGTATCATCGGTGTTCAATTTCACTATTCCCTTAAGGATCTTGAATAATATCTCCCCTGAGCCCCCTCTTCTCCAGTGTAACCAATCCCAGGCTCGTCACCCTCTCCTCGTTGCTCAGGTGGTTTTAAGCCCAGTGTGAGTTTGATTCCATTCTCTGCACTGCCTCCAATGCTTGGATCCCTTTGTTGTAGTACGGTGCCCAGAATTGTGGCCAGTATTCCAGGTGTGGCCATAACCAGTGCATTGGAATGACTCATTGTTACCTCCTGGGATCTGTGCTCTATCCCTATTGCTATACATCCCAAGATCCGGTTAACTTTCCTTACTGCTGCCACTTTGGTTTCAATGAGTTATACTGCCGATCCTCTGTTTAGATTATATTTCCATTGATTTTGCCTCAATACCTTTGCCATTTTCCAGTCAGTCCACCTTCCCAATCTATCCAGATCCCTTTGTATTTTGTTTTCCTGTTCCCTATTGTTTGAATCCCCTGCCCTCTAAATTTGGTTTCATCTACGAACTTAGACAGCTCCAAATCATTTCTCAGAGAGAAAGGAAGAAAGAACTTGCATTTCTTATGACACTTTTCGTGACCTCAGGATGACCCAAAGTGTTTTACAGCCAATGAAGTACTTTTGAAGTGTAGTCACTGTTGTGATGTAGGAAACATGCAGCCAATTTGTGCACAGCAAGATCCCACAAACAGCAATGCAATAATGACCAGGTAATCTGTTTTTAATGTTGTCTGGTTGAGGGATAAATATTGGCCAAGACACCAGGAAGAACTCCCCTGCTCTTCTTCCAGTAGTGGCCGTGGGATCTTCTACGTCCACCTGAGAGGGCAGATGGGGCCTCAGTTTAATGTCTCATCCGAAAGACGGCACCTCCGACAGTGTAGCACTCCCTCAGTACTGCACTGGGAGCGGTCAGCCCTAGATTATGTGCTGAAGTGGGACTTGAACCCACAGATGCAGAGGTGGGAGATGATACTTCTGACTATTTCTATACAATGTAGACAGCAATGGCTCCAACACTGATACCTGTGGCACCGGCTAATGACCCCCTTGCCCATGTCAACACAGCCCCATTCACAGCCACCCTTTGCTTTCCCTGCTTTAGCCAGTTTCCAATCTGCCTCAGAAGCTTCCCTCCTAATCCACGCCTTCTACCCTTCTAAACAGGTATCTTGTGTGACATGGGATTAAAAGCCCTGTTGTAATCTAAATGTATCACATCCCCAGAATTCCCGTTGCCAACAAGGTCTGTCATTTCCTATGTTTCTATCATCTCCGCCACAAGCTTTGTTCCTACGCCACTGAATCCATATCCGTCGCCCCTCCCTGGCCACTGCTTCAGGTTGAGACAGACAGTTTGCAACCATGGTATCCAACACCTGAGCTTCCAAACCCACATCTTCTCCATCGCAGAGACTTCTATCACCATAATATCAACGGTCTCCACCCCTGACCCAACTCCCCTGCTGCTGAATCCCTCATCCGTGCTTTTGGTACCTCCATGCTCGACTATTCCAATGGTCCCCTGGCCTGGCTTTCAATCTTCCACCCTCCGTAAAGTTTAACTCATCCAAAGCCCTGCTGCCCAAATCCTACCCCACACCAAGTCCTGCTCACCTACCACCCCTGTGCTCGCTGATCTACATTTGTTCCCAATTCCCCAATGCCTCATATTTAGAATTCTTATCCTCATTCACAAATCCCTTTGTGGCGTCGCCCCTCCCTATCTCTGTAACCTCCTCCAGCCCTCCATCCCTCCGAGACCTCTCTGCGCTCCTCCAACGCTGGCCTCAAGTGCATCCCGAAATCCCTTTGCTCCACCCTTGGCGGCCGTGCCTTCAGCTGCCTAGCCCCTAAGCTCTGGAATTCCCTCCCTAAACCTTTCTGCCTCACCTCTCTCCTCCATTAAGACACTCATTAAAACCTATCTCTTCGACCAAGCTTTTAGTCACCCCTCCTAATACCTTTGGCACAGTGTCGATTTTTGTCTAATTACGCTTTCTGTGAAGCGCCTTGGGATTTTTTTTTACATTAAAGGTGTTACATAAATGCATGTTGTTGTTGCTGCTGATGCTTAAACCGAGGCCCTGTCTGCCTTCTCAAGTGAATATAAAAGATCCCATGGCACTATTCGAACAAGAGCAGGGGAGTTCTCCCAGGTGTCCTGGACAATATTAATTCCTCAACCAACACCTAAAACAGACGATCTGGTTTCATCAAATACCTCCAGGGCAGGTACAGCATGAGTTACAGCACAGAGTAAAACTCCCTCCGCACCGTCCCATCAAACACTCCCAGGGCAGGTACAGCACGGGTTAGATACAGAGTAAAGCTCCCTCTACACTGTCCCATCAAACACTCCCAGAGCAGGTACAGCATGGGTTAGATACAGAGTAAAGCTCCCTCTACACTGTCCCATCAAACACTCCCAGGGCAGGTACAGCATGAGTTACAGCACAGAGTAAAACTCCCTCCGCACCGTCCCATCAAACACTCCCAGGGCAGGTACAGCACGGGTTAGATACAGAGTAAAACTCCCTCCGCACCGTCCCATCAAACACTCCCAGGGCAGGTACAGCACGGGTTAGATACAGAGTAAAGCTCCCTCTACACTGTCCCATCAAACACTCCCAGAGCAGGTACAGCACGGGTTAGATATAGAGTAAAGCTCCCTCTGCACTGTCCCATCAAACACTCCCAGGGCAGGTACAGCACGGGTTAGATACAGAGTAAAGCTCCCTCTACACTGTCCCATCAATCACTCCCAGGGCAGGTACAGCACGGGTTAGATACAGAGTAAAGCTCCCTCTACACTGTCCCATCAAACACTCCCAGGGCAGGTACAGGGTTAGATACAGAGTAAAGCTCCCTCTACACTGTCCCATCAAACACTCCCAGGGCAGGTACAGCACGGGTCAGAATTGGAGATAGACGGGTAGAGCTTGACTTTGTGCGATGGTGTAAAATGGATGATAGCGAGTCTGCAGCCAGTTTTACATCTCTCCCGATATTTATTTAAATGATAATAAAAATGTAAAACAGATAGCCGATTCGCCATCACCCATTTTACACATATCTCACAAAGTCACATATACTCCAGAATCCTTCTACATTAGTCCCAGAGAGTGATTTTGTGCCTTGTACTGCACCAGCTTGATATTTTTAATTTCAAAGTCACCCATCTTCACTGAGTGAGACTGACAATTAAAGGGGGAAGTAAAAAAAATAATTTCGAGCGTTTTGTTTGCCTAGATTTCAAATTTAGACATCTTATCAACTTGAAACCATGGCTTTATGAAGTTCTTTTTATTGATGAAGGAGCTTTCTCCACTTCTAGCATTTCCAAGTTCTCGCTTTTACAATCTCCCCCCCCCCCCCCACCCCTTTGCCCCTTGAGGGCCGATTTTATGAATGCAGGGTTACAGACACGAGCCCCGTCCATCGCTCACACGCACTGCGGGAATTCACGGGCACTGCACACCATTTTATTTTAAGGGAGGGAATGATGTGGACAGCGTGCCCACGATTGCCCGATCGGTGTGCCCTGCGGGTGAGGCTCCTCACCACGAGCTGAAATTAGTAACATAGGCGCCACTTGTGGAGTTTGAAGAATAAATAGGTTTAGAACAACAGTGGAATGAAGTTTATATCACGGGTAGCTCGGTGTTACAGAAAGCAAGCGTGACAGTGTGAGGGAGCTAGAGATCTAAGGGGGAGTGGTTAATGTGAGGGAGCCAGGGAGGGGTTACTGAGTGATAGTGAGGGAGCCAGGGAGGGGTTACTGAGTGATAGTGAGGGAGCCGGGGAGGGGTTACTGAGTGATAGTGAGGGAGCCGGGGAGGGGTTACTGAGTGATAGTGAGGGAGCCGGGGAGGGGTTACTGAGTGATAGTGAGGGAGCCGGGGAGGGGTTACTGAGTGATAGTGAGGGAGCCGGGGAGGGGTTACTGAGTGATAGTGAGGGAGCCGGGGAGGGGTTACTGAGTGATAGTGAGGGAGCTGGGAGGGGTTACTGAGTGATAGTGAGGGAGCTGGGAGGGGTTACTGAGTGATAGTGAGGGAGCCGGGGAGGGGTTACTGAGTGATAGTGAGGGAGCCGGGGAGGGGTTACTGAGTGATAGTGAGGGAGCTGGGAGGGGTTACTGAGTGATTGTGAGGGAGCCGGGGAGGGGTTACTGAATGATAGTGTGAGGGAGCTGGGAGGGGTT
The DNA here is from genome assembly GCF_035084215.1 of Heptranchias perlo. Taxonomy (NCBI): domain Eukaryota; kingdom Metazoa; phylum Chordata; class Chondrichthyes; order Hexanchiformes; family Hexanchidae; genus Heptranchias; species Heptranchias perlo. Next base: position 8,899,177 of record NC_090325.1, on the reverse strand, counting down.
ACTGAGTGATTGTGAGGGAGCTGGGAGGGGTTACTGAGTGATAGTGTGAGGGAGCTGGGAGGGGTTACTGAGTGATTGTGAGGGAGCTGGGAGGGGTTACTGAGTGATTGTGAGGGAGCTGGGAGGGGTTACTGAGTGATTGTGAGGGAGCTGGGAGGGGTTACTGAGTGATAGTGAGGGAGCCGGGGAGGGGTTACTGAGTGATAGTGAGGGAGCCGGGGAGGGGTTACTGAGTGATAGTGAGGGAGCTGGGGAGGGGTTACTGAATGATTGTGTGAGGGAGCTGGGAGGGGTTACTGAGTGATAGTGTGAGGGAGCTGGGAGGGGTTACTGAGTGATTGTGAGGGAGCTGGGAGGGGTTACTGAGTGATTGTGAGGGAGCTGGGAGGGGTTACTGAGTGATTGTGAGGGAGCCGGGGAGGGGTTACTGAGTGATAGTGTGAGGGAGCTGGGAGGGGTTACTGAGTGATTGTGAGGGAGCTGGGAGGGGTTACTGAATGATAGTGAGGGAGCTGGGAGGGGTTACTGAATGATAGTGTGAGGGAGCTGGGAGGGATTACTGAGTGATAGTGAGGGAGCCGGGGAGGGGTTACTGAGTGATAGTGAGGGAGCCGGGGAGGGGTTACTGAGTGATAGTGAGGGAGCTGGGAGGGGTTACTGAGTGATAGTGAGGGAGCTGGGGAGGGGTTACTGAGTGATAGTGAGGGAGCCGGGAGGGGTTACTGAGTGATTGTGAGGGAGCCGGGGAGGGGTTACTGAGTGATAGTGTGAGGGAGCTGGGAGGGGTTACTGAATGATAGTGAGGGAGCTGGGAGGGGTTACTGAGTGATAGTGTGAGGGAGCTGGGAGGGGTTACTGAGTGATAGTGAGGGAGCTGGGAGGGGTTACTGAGTGATAGTGAGGGAGCTGGGGAGGGGTTACTGAGTGATAGTGAGGGAGCCGGGGAGGGGTTACTGAGTGATAGTGAGGGAGCCGGGGAGGGGTTACTGAGTGATAGTGTGAGGGAGCTGGGAGGGGTTACTGAGTGATTGTGAGGGAGCCGGGGAGGGGTTACTGAGTGATAGTGTGAGGGAGCTGGGAGGGGTTACTGAATGATAGTGAGGGAGCTGGGAGGGGTTACTGAGTGATAGTGTGAGGGAGCTGGGAGGGGTTACTGAGTGATAGTGAGGGAGCTGGGAGGGGTTACTGAGTGATAGTGAGGGAGCTGGGGAGGGGTTACTGAGTGATAGTGAGGGAGCCGGGGAGGGGTTACTGAGTGATAGTGAGGGAGCCGGGGAGGGGTTACTGAGTGATAGTGTGAGGGAGCTGGGAGGGGTTACTGAGTGATTGTGAGGGAGCCGGGGAGGGGTTACTGAGTGATAGTGTGAGGGAGCTGGGAGGGGTTACTGAGTGATAGTGAGGGAGCCGGGGAGGGGTTACTGAGTGATAGTGAGGGAGCCGGGGAGGGGTTACTGAGTGATAGTGAGGGAGCCGGGGAGGGGTTACTGAGTGATAGTGTGAGGGAGCTGGGAGGGGTTACTGAGTGACCCAAGGCGCTTCACAGGAGCGATTATCAAACAAGATTTAACACCCAGCCACATGAGGAGGTATTAGGATAAGTGACCAAAAGATTGGTCAAAGAGATAGGTTTTAAGGAGCGTCTAAAAGGTGGAGAGAGAGGTAGAGAGGTGGAAAGGTTTAGGGAGGGAATTCCAGAGCTTAGGGCCTAGGCAGCTGAAGGCACGGCCGCCAATGGTGGAGCGATGAAAATCGGAGATGTGCAAGAGGCCAGAATTGGAGGAACGCAGAGATCTCGGAGGGTTGTAGGGTTGGAGGAGGTTTGCAGAGATAGGGAGGGGCGAGGCCATGGAGGGATTTGAAAACATATATGAGTATTTTAAAATCGCAGTATTGCCGGACCGGGGGCCAATATAACATCAGTAGAAATACAGTCAGTAACACTCAGCGTTTTTGGAGGGGTTACTGAGTGACAGTGTGAGGGAGAGGGATTAACATCAGTAGGGATACAGTCAATAACACAGGGCGCTGGGGGAGAGGGGTTACTGAGTGACAGTGTGAGGGAGAGGGATTAACATCAGTAGGGATACAGTCAGTAACACAGGGCGCTGGGGGAGAGGGGTTACTGAGTGACAGTGTGAGGGAGCTGGATTAACATCAGTAGAGATACAGTCAGTAACACAGGGCACTGTGGGAGAGGGGTTACTGAGTGACAGTGTGAGGGAGAGGGATTAACATCAGTAGGGATACATGGATAAATTCACGGATCCGCCATTCACCTCCATAACAACAGCCACCACACTTCAATGTAATTCATTGTACATGAAGCGACATTATTGAGAGACATATAAGTGCAAGTCATTGTTACACAGAGTTGTCGATAACATCAATGAGAACAGAGGAAAGGATGTTTTATTGCAGGATTTTTTAAAACATTGTTTTTAAAATGGGATTCTTGATTTTATGACTCCCTCTTTAAAAGGTTTCCTGAAAGGGTGATTCCCTTTTTAAAAGGAATTCCCTGTTTAAAAAAGGGTCCCAATAGTGCGACTGCCTCTTTGCACTGACCGGAGTGCACTCTGCTACTCTGCCAGGTAAGCTACAGGGCTAGTGTCCTGTGCAGTGACGTATAACACATTTGCGAGCCATTAGCCTCAGATAAGATCAGCTGCAGTCGCTGTGTCTCTTGTGATCTCTGAAGTTTGAAAACTGTAATTGAGGCTGGAGCTGAGAATGTCTCAGGGGGCCTGGATGGGGAGGTGGGGTGGGGTGGGTGAGGCGGGTGAAAAAGTGGTTAGTGCTGATGTTATCTGCGAGGACGTCTTGTCCCATAGCTGTCCACAAACAATCGAGAGAGATTTTTCATGTTGCGTCTTTTTTGTTATTTCTCAGTGAAACTTTGTTGTAGAGTAGACAATCCTTGTCTCACCTCAAACCTCTCCTCTCCACCTCTCCACTGATATACTCAATGATACCGGGGCTAAAAGGGTTAAATTATGAGGACAGGTCGCATAGGCTAGGCTTGTATTCCATCGAGTATGGAAGATTAAGGGATGATCTAATTGAGGTGTTTAAGACAATTAAAGGAGTTGATAGGGTAGATAGAGAGAAACTATTTCCTCCAGTGGGGGAGTCCAGAACAAGGGGACATAACCTTAAAATTAGAACTAGGCCGTTCAGGGGTGATGTCAGGAATCACTTCTTCACACAAAAGGTAGTGGAAATCTGGAACTCTCTACCCCCAAAAAGCTGTTGAGGCTGGGGGTCAATTGAAAATTTCAAAACTGTGATTGATAGATTTTTGTGAGGTATGGGTATTTGGGTTACAGAACCAAGGCTGGTAGATGGAGTTAAGATACAAATCAGTCATGATCTAACTGAATGGCATAACAGGCTCGAGGGGCTGAATGGCCGACTCCTGTTCCTATGTTCCTAAACATTCCTTCTCCTGGCTTGTAAATCCACGTATACTTCCTCCCCCCTGAGTCCTCTCTGTGTTGAAATCAAAACTAATTGCGCTGTCTCCTACTCTTATTTTTTTCCCAGGGTCTCAAAAAACTTTGGAAGTCCTCACTTCCCCCAGTCTTCCCTTCATTCTACAATCCGCGGGGTTCCTACTCTCTCGAAGCATCATGGTTCTTGCTCCTTCACTTGGGCTTCTCAATGAACAACATAAATAACCCTTCATCTCCACCCTCAAATTGTTCAGCTGTGCCTCAGTGGGTAGTACACTTGCCTTTGAAGTTAGAAGGTTGTGGGTTGAAGTCTTACTCCATAGGCTTGAGCATGTAATTCTAGGTTGACCCACACCAGTGCTGAGGGAGTGCTGTACAGTTGGATGGTGCTGTCTTTCAGATGAAAAGTCAAATGTGGGCTCCATCTCAGTGGGCGTAAAAGATCCCACTGCACAATTTTGAAGAAGAGTAGAGGAGTTCTCCCCGGGTGTCCTAGCTAATATTTATCCCTCAGCCAACATCACTAAAAAACAGATTATCTGGTTATTCGCACATTGCTGTTTGTGGGAGTTTGCTGTGCACAAAGTGCCTGCCACGTTTGCTACAGCACAACAATGACTACACTTCAATAAAAGTACTTCACTGGCTGTAAAGCACTTTGGGGCATCCCGAGGTCGTGAAAGGTGCTATATAAATACAAGTCTTTCTTTCTTCTTTCTTCTATGCCACAATCCACAGGCTTTTAAAACCCAAGCTCGTTGTCACGCAAGTATTAATTATTGTTTTGCTTGGTCCTCTCTCCTACTCTCTCCAAGCCCCGTGGGCCTTGCTGCTTCACTTAGATTTCTCAATTGAATAAAAATCTCTCCACCGCCCCCCCCACCAAACCCTCAAATAATTCCACCGTGGGAGAGGTACAATTGACTCTTTGCTACCCTCGTGCTAATTCCAAACCTTGTAAGAGATGCGAGTGTATTTTACTGTACCTTTTGCTGACTCCTGCCTCTGGCCGCTGATGGCAGTGTCTGGATTGGATGCTCTGTGAATCCATCGTATTGGAGCCTTTGCTTGACATTTTAAATTTGGAGAAATTGCGAATTGGCAATTTTTGTGAAAAAGAAATGTGAACTTGCTAATTAAAGAATGAAATGTTTTCACATGGCAGCTTGTTACTTCCTCAGCGCTACACATCCAGTTATTTTTGAAGTGTAGTCACCGTTGTGCAGGTAAATACAGCAGACAACTTGCACAACGCCAGGCCCAATGCAAATGAGATGAACGGCCAGTTCATCTAAAGTACACAAAAGTACAAATTTCGCACTAGTGGTTCAAAAATTTTTAGATGGAGAAAGTACGTTCTGATGATGCGAATATATTTCCAGGAGGATCTGGAAGGGGACATGCCACCTCAGGAAATTTGCACACTTTTTTGGTGCATTTTCCAGCATTTTGAAGTGTACCATGATTCAGCATTTGTAGTTAAAAATAATTTATTGTGGTGGAAGTTGGTGGGTGATGGGGAATGAAGCAGGGAAGAGTCTCCTGTCTCATCCTCACCCCCAATGAAGCCCTCCATTAACTCACACAGTGATCCTAACCAATCCTCTGTACTCAGCAAATCCCAGTGCCATCGCTCTGTAACCCACTCCCTCCTTCTTCATATTCCAAAAATATAGCAATCTCCTGTGTATATTATAGGGAATAACAGCCTCCTGGGTATATCACAGGGAATAGCAGCCCATGTCTATATTATAGAGAATAGCAGCCCCTGTGTATATTTTAGAGAATAGCAGCCCCTGTGTATATTATAGGGAATAGCAGCCCCTGTGTATATTATAGAATAGCAGCCCCTGTGTATATTGTAGAGAATAGCAACCCCTGTGTATGTTATATGGAATACAGCCTCCTGTGCATATCACAGGGAATAGCAGCCCCTGTGTATGTTATAGGGAATAGCAGCCCCTGTGTATATTATAGAGAATAGCAGCCCCTGTGTATATTGTAGAGAATAGCAGTCCCTGTGTATATTGTAGAGAATAGCAACCCCTGTGTATGTTATATGGAATACAGCCTCCTGTGCATATCACAGGGAATAGCAGCCCCTGTGTATATTATAGAGAATAGCAGCCCCTGTGTATATTACAGGGAATAACAGCCTCCTGAGTATATCACAGGGAATAGCAGCCCCTGTGTATATTATACTGAATAGCAGCCCCTGTGTATATTTTAGAGAATAGCAGCCCCTGTGTATATTATAGAATAGCAGCCCCTGTGTATATTGTAGAGAATAGCAGCCCCTGTGTATATTGTAGAGAATAGCAGCCCCTGTGTATATTGTAGAGAATAGCAGCCCCTGTGTATATTGTAGAGAATAGCAGCCCCTGTGTATATTGTAGAATAGCAGCCCCTGTGTGTATTATAGAATAGCAGCCCCTGTGTATGTTATAGAGAATAGCAGCCCCTGTGTATATTGTAGAGAATAGCAGCCCCTGTGTATATTGTAGAGAATAGCAGCCCCTGTGTATGTTATATGGAATACAGCCTCCTGTGCATATCACAGGGAATAGCAGCCCCTGTGTATATTATAGAGAATAGCAGCCCCTGTGTATATTACAGGGAATAGCAGCCCCTGTGTATATTATAGAGAATAGCAGCCCCTGTGTATATTACAGGGAATAGCAGCCCCTGTGTATATTATAGAGAATAGCAGCCCCTGTGTATATTACAGAGAATAGCAGCCCCTGTGTATATTACAGGGAATAGCAGCCCCTGTGTATATTACAGGGAATAGCATCCCCTGTGTATATTGTAGAGAATGGCAGCCTCCTGAGTATATCACAGGGAACAGCAGCTCCTGTGTATATTATAGAATAGCAGCCCCTGTGTATATTATAGAGAAAAACAGCCCCTGTGTATATCTGTAGCATCATAGCAGGTACAGCACAGGAAGAAGCCATTCAGCCCATTGTGCCAGTGCCGGTTCTTTGAAAGAGCTATCCAAATAGTCCCACTCCCTGCTCTTTCCCCACAGCCCTGTAAATTTTTTCCTTTCAAATATTTATCGAATTCCTTGTTGAAAGTTACTGTTGAACCTGCTTCCACCACCCTTTCAGGCAGTGCAGTCCAGATCTCAAGGGCAATTAGGGATGGGCAATAAATGCCGGCCTCGCCAGCGACGCCCACATCCCATGAACGAATAAATAAAAAAAGTTCATAACAACTCGCTGCGTAAAAAAATGTTTCCTCATGTCGCCTCTGACTCTTTTGCCAATCACCTTAAATCTGTGTCCTCTGGTTACCGACCCTTCTGCCACTGGAAACAGTTTCACCTTATTTACTCTGTCAAAACCGTTCATGATTTTGAATACCTCTATCAAATCTCCCCTTAGCTTTCTCTGTTCTAAGGAGAACAATCCCAGCTTCTCCAGTCTCTCCACATAACTGAAGTCCCTCATCCCTGGTATCATTCTAGTAAATCTCCTCTGCACCTTCTATAAGGCCTTGACATCCTTCCTAGAGTGTGGTACCCAGAATCAAACTCAATACTCCAGCTGAGGCCTAACCAGTGATTTATAAAGGTTTAGCATAATTTCCTTGCTTTTGTACTCTATGCCTATACTCTATTAATAAAGCCTAGGATCTTATGCTTTTTTAACAGCCTTCTTAACTTGCCCTGCCACATTCAAAGATTTGTGTACATACACCCACAGGTCTCTCTGTTCTGGTACCCCCTTTAAAATTTACCATTTAGTTTATATTGCCTCTCCTCATTCTTTCTACCAAAACGCATCACTTCACACTTCTCATTAAATTTAATCTGCCATGTGTCTGCCCATTTCACCAGTCTGTCTATGTCCTCCTGAAGTCTGTTCTATCTTTCTCATTGTTTACTACATTTCCGAGTTTCGTGTCATCTGCAAACTTTGAAATTATACCCTCTATACCCAAGTCCAGGTCACTAATATATATCAAAAAGAGCAGTGGTCCTAATACTGCCCCCTGGGGAACACCACTGTATACTTCCCTCCAGTCTGAAAAACAACTGTTCACCACTACTCTCTGCTTTCTGACCCTGAGCCAATTTTGTATCCATGCTGCCACTGTCCCTTTAATCCCATGGGCTTTAATTTTGCTAACAAGTCTATTATGTGGTATTTTATCAACTGCCTTTTGAAAGTCCCGATATACAACATCAACTACACTACCCTCATCAACCCTCTCCGTTACTTCATCAAAGAACTCAATCAAGTTAGCCAAACATGATTTTCCTTTAACAAATCTGTGCTGACTTTCATTTATTAGCCCATACTTTTCCAAGTGCCAATTTATTTTCTCCTGGATTATTGTCTTTAAAAGTTTCCCCACCCACGACGTTGGGCTGATTGGCCTGTAATTGCCGAGTTTATCCCTCTCCCCTTTTTTGAACAGGGGTGTGACATTTGCAATCACCCAGTTCTCCGGCACCGTCCCCATATCTAAGGAGGATTGGAAGATTGTGGCCAGAGCCTCCACAATTTCCACCCTTACTTCCCTCAGTAACCGAGGATGCATCTCATCTGGACCGGGTGACTTTTCTACTTTGAGTACTGCCAATCTTTTAAGTACCTCCTCTTTATTTACTTTTATCCTATCCAATATCGCTACTCCCCCCTCCTTTACTACTACAATGGCAGCATCCTCTTCTCTAGTGAAGACTGATGTGAATTATTCATTTATTACCTCAGCCATGCCCTCTGCCTCCGCAAGGAGATCTCCTTTTTTGTCCCTAATCGGCTCCACCCTTCCTTTGACGACCCTTTTACTATTTATGTGTTTATAAAAGATTTTTGGGTTCCCTTTTATGTTAGCCGCTAATCTAGTCTCATACTCTCTCTTTCCCTGTCATTCCCTTTTTAGATCTCCTCTGTACTTTTTGTATTCGGCCTGGTTATGAACCGTACATTCATCATAAGTCTCCTTTTTCTGTTTCATTTTAATCTCTATATCCTTAGTCATCCATTGAGCTCTAGCTTTGGATGACATTCCTTTCCCCCTCATAGGGATGTGTCTACTTTGTACCCAAACCATCTCCTCCTTGAAGGCCTCCCATTGTCCAATTACTGTTTTGCCTACCAATTTTTTATTCCAATCCACCTGGGCAAGATCCATTTTTAATTCACTGAAATTTGACCTCCTCCAGTTGAGTATTTTCACATTTGATTGTTCCTTGTCCTTTTCCATAACTATTCTAAACCTAATGATATTATGATCACTGTTCCCCAAATGCTCCCCCACTGAAACATGCTCCACCTGCCCCACTTCATTCCCCAGAACTAGATCCAGCACTGCTTCCTTCCTGGTTGGGCTGGAAACACACTGCTCCAGAAAGTTCTCCTGAACACATTTCAGGAATTCCTCTCCCCTTTGCCCTTTACACTGTTACTGTTCCAGTCTATATTGGAATAATTGAAGTCCCCCATAATTGAACTCTATAGTTCTTGCATCTTTCTGTAATTTGCCTGCAAATTTTCTCCTCTATCTCCTTCCCGCTATTATAGAGAATAGCAGCCCCTGAGATTATTATTGTGAATAGCAGCCCCTGTATATATTACAGAGAATAGCAGCCCCTGTATATATTATAGAGAATAACAGCCCCTGTATATATTAGAGAATAGCAGCGTCTGTGTGTATTATAGGGAATAGCAGCTCCTATGTATGTTATAGAGAATAAGTACCTATATATATATTAGAGAATTGCAGGCTCTGTGTTTATTATAGGGAATAGTAGTCCCTGGGTACATTATAAGGAATAGCAGCCCCTGTGTAAATTAGAGAATAAGTCCCTGTATATTTAGTGAATCGCTGCCTCAGTGGCGGGAAAGAGCGAGACCAGAGCGGGGATATAAACAGCGCGGAGAGAGCGGGAGTTTCAGTCGGTGAGCGGCGGGAAAGAGCGAGACCAGAGCGGGGATATAAACAGCGCGGAGAGAGCGGGAGTTTCAGTCGGTGAGCGGTGGGAAAGAGCGAGACCAGAGCGGGGATATAAACAGCGTGGAGAGAGCGGGAGTTTCAGTCTGCATCTGGGCAGGACTGGAACCAATGTCCTAGGGGGAGTGATTGCTAGTGCTGTTGGGGAGGGTTTAAACTAATGTGGCAGGGGGATGGGAACCGATGCAGGAAGTCAGTGGGAAGTAAAGTGGTGACAGAAACAAAAGGCAGTAAGGGAGAGTGTACAAAACATGACCGGACAGATGGTCTGAGAAAGCAGGGCAAAGACCAAGAGAAGTCTAGATTAAACTGCATTTATTTCAATGCAAGAAGTCTGATGGGCAAGGCAGATGAACTCAGGGCATGGACGGGTACATGGGACTGGGATGTTATAGCTATTACTGAAACATGGCTAAGGGAGGGGCAGGACTGGCAGCTCAATGTTCCAGGGTACAGATGCTATAGGAAAGATAGAGCAGGAGGTAAGAGAGGAGGGGGAGTTGCGTTCTTGATTAGGGAGAACATCACGGCAGTAGTGAGAGGGGATGTATCCGAGGGTTCGCCCACTGAGTCTATATGGGTAGAACTGAAAAATAAGAAGGGAGAGATCACTTTGATAGGATTGTACTACAGACCCCCAAATAGTCAACGGGAAATTGAGGAGCAAATATGTAAGGAGATTACAGACAGCTGCAAGAAAAATAGGGTGGCAATAGTAGGGGACTTTAACTTTCCCAACATTGACTGGGATAGCCATAGCATTAGGGGCTTGGATGGGGAGAAATTTGTTGAGTGTATTCAGGAGGAATTTCTCATTCAGTATGTGGATGGCCCGACTAGAGAGGGGGCAAAACTTGACCTCCTCTTGGGAAATAAGGAAGGGCAGGTGACAGAAGAGTTAGTGAGGGATCACTTTGGGACCAGTGATCATAATTCCATTAGTTTTAAGATAGCTATGGAGAATGATAGGTCTGGCCCAAAAGTTAAAATTCTAAATTGGGGAAAGGCCAATTTTGATGGTATTAGACAGGAACTTTCAGAAGTTGATTGGGAGAGTCTGTTGGCAGGCAAAGGGACGTCTGGTAAGTGGGAGGCTTTCAAAAGTGTGTTAACCAGGGTTCAGGGTAAGCACATTCCTTATAAAGTGAAGGGCAAGGCTGGTAGAAGTAGGGAACCTTGGATGACTCGGGAGATTGAGGCCCTAGTCAAAAAGAAGAAGGAGGCATATGACATGCATAGGCAGCTGGGATCAAGTGGATCCCTTGAAGAGTATAGAGATTGCCGGAGTAGAGTTAAGAGAGAAATTAGGAGGGCAAAAAGGGGACATGAGATTGCTTTGGCAGATAAGGCAAAGGAGAATCCAAAGGGCTTCTACAAATACATAAAGGGCAAAAGAGTAACTAGGGAGAGAGTAGGGCCTCTTAAGGATCAACAAGGTCATCTATGTGCGGAACCACAAGAGATGGGTGAGATCCTAAATGAATATTTCACATCGGTATTTATGGTTGAGAAAGGCATGGATGTTAGGGAACTTGAGGAAATAAATAGTGATGTCTTGAGGAGTGTACATATTACAGAGAGGGAGGTGCTGGAAGTCTTAACGCGCATCAAGGTAGATAAATCTCCGGGACCTGATGAAATGTATCCCAGGACATTATGGGAGGTTAGGGAGGAAATTGCGGGTCCCCTAGCAGAGATATTTGAATCATCGACAGCTACAGGTGAGGTACCTGAAGATTGGAGGGTAGCAAATGTTGTGCCTTTGTTTAAGAAGGGAGGCAGGGAAAAGCCTGGGAACTACAGACCGGTGAGCCTGACATCTGTAGTGGGTAAGTTGTTAGAGGGTATTCTGAGGGACAGGATCTACAGGCATTTGGAGAGGCAGGGACTGATTAGGAACAGTCAGCATGGTTTTGTGAGAGGAAAATCATGTCTCACGAATTTGATTGAGTTTTTTGAAGGGGTAACCAAGAAGATAGATGAGGGCTGTGCAGTAGACGTGGTCTACATGGACTTTAGCAAAGCCTTTGACAAGGTACCGCATGGTAGGTTGTTACATAAGATTAAATCTCACGGGATCCAAGGTGAGGTAGCCAATTGGATACAAAATTGGCTTGACGACAGAAGACAGAGGGTGGTTGTGGAGGGTTGTTTTTCAAACTGGAGGCCTGTGACCAGCGGTGTGCCTCAGGGATTGGTGCTGGGTCCGCTGTTATTTGTTATTTATATTAATGATTTGGATGAGAATTTAGGAGGCATGGTTTGTAAGTTTGCAGATGACACCAAGATTGGTGGCATTGTGGACAGTGAAGAAGGTTATCTAGGATTGCAACGGGATCTTGATAAATTGGGCCAGTGGGCCGATGAATGGCAGATGGAGTTTAATTTAGATAAATGTGAGGTGATGCATTTTGGTAGATCGAATCGGGCCAGGACCTACTCCGTTAATGGTAGGGCGTTGGGGAGAGTTATAGAACAAAGAGATCTAGGAGTACAGGTTCATAGCTCCTTGAAAGTGGAGTCACAGGTGGATAGGGTGGTGAAGATGGCATTCAGCATGCTTGGTTTCATTGGTCAGAACATTGAATACAGGAGTTGAGATGTCTTGTTGAAGTTGTACAAGACATTAGTAAGGCCACACTTGGAATACTGTGTACAGTTCTGGTCACCCTATTATAGAAAGGATATTATTAAACTAGAAAGAGTGCAGAAAAGATTTACTAGGATGCTACCAGGACTTGATGGTTTGACTTTTTGGGAGAGGTTGGATAGACTGAGACTTTTTTCCCTGGAGAGTAGGAGGTTTCGGGGTGATCTTATAGAAGTCTATAAAATAATGAGGGGCATAGATAAGGTAGATAGTCAAAATCTTTTCCCAAAGGTAGGGGAGTCTATAACGAGGGGGCATAGATTTAAGGTGAGAGGGGAGAGATACAAAAGGGTCCAGAGGGGCAATTTTTTCACTCAAAGGGTGGTGAGTGTCTGGAACGAGCTGCCAGAGGCAGTAGTAGAGGCGGGTACAATTTTGTCTTTTAAAAAGCATTTGGACAGTTACATGGGTAAGATGGGTATAGAGGGATATGTGCCAAGTGCAGGCAATTGGGACTAGCTTAGTGGTATAAACTGGGCGACATGGACATGTTGGGCCGAAGGGCCTGTTTCCATGTTGTAAACTTCTATGATTCTAATAGCAACCCCTGTGTATATTATAGATTATAGCAGCCCTTGTGTATATTATAGAGAATAGCAGCCCCTGTGTATATTATAGAATAGCAGCCCCTGTGAATTTTATGGAGAATAGCAGCCCCTGTGTGTATTATAGAGAATAGCAGACCCATTGTATATTCTAGAGAATAGCGGTCCCTGTGTATATTATGGAGTATAGTAGTCCATGTGTATATTATGGAGAATAGCAGTCCTTGTGTATATTATGGAGAATAGCAGACCCTGTGAATATTTCTAGAGGGATAGAATTGAAAAGCAAAGAAGTTATGTTAAACTTGTATAGAACTTTTGTTAGATCATGCTTGGAGTATTGTGCACAGTTCTGGTCTCCGTGTTATAGAAAGGAAGTAGAGGCACTGGAGAGGGTGCAAAAGATTCACAAGGATGATACCAGAACTGAGAGGATATCTTTATCAGGAAAGGCTGATCAGGTTTGGGTCTTTTCTCTAGACAAGAGAAGACTGAAGGGTGACATGATAGAGGTCTTTAAGATAATAAAAGGGTTTGATAGGCTAGACGTAGAGAAAATGTTTCCATATGTCGGAGTGGCGGGGGGGGCGGGTGTCCAAAACTAGAGGTCATCAGTATAAGATAGTCACTAATAAATCCAATAGGGAATTCAGGAGAAACTTCTTTACCCAGAGAGTGGTGAGAATGTGGAACTTGCTACCACAAGGAGTAGTTGAGGCGAATAGCATAGATACATTTAAGGGAAAGCTAGATAAACACATGAGGGAGAAAGGAATAGAAGACTATGCTGATAGGGTGAGATGAAGTAGGGAGGGAGGAGACTTGTGTGGAGCATAAACGGCGGCATGGACCAGTTGGGCCAAATGGCCTGTTTCTGTGCTGTGGTTTTGATGTAACTCGATGTAGTGTGCTATCCCTGAGGGTCTGCAGTTCTGCCCTTGGGATAAGGGAGATGTTTTTTGCAACATAAACGCAGAGAGCCACTACTTGTGCCCTGAATAAAACTCAACAAGCACCAAATGTAAAAACATTTGTAGGTTTGCCAAATGTCTTTACATGAGGACATGGGATGGGGAGTATCCGTTGGGCTTCTCCCCCCACTTTGTCTGCTGTAACTTCCCAAAGGGAATGGCTAGTGTAGTTGGCTTTTCCACTTTTGGAAGGCCATAAGGCAGGCTATTCAGGGAAATGGGAAAGTTTCACACTGCTGCACCGAATATATGGAAAGGACAAGAATAGACCATCAGTCCCATCAATGGTCACTCATTCTGTTCGATGGTGCAAACTTTGTACACAACCCTCTCCATCTGTTAAGAACACTAACTCCTAGAGGAGGCAAAGAAACCAAAAAAAGAACATGTGGCCAAATTCAATAAAAACTCTTGAGAAATTCCTTCCCAAACCCCCTAAGGCAAACACGCACCAAAAAGAAACAACAGTAAACTTGAGGATATCAAGGATAGAACCATCGTAGTTTACAGCACAGAAGGTGGCCATTTGACCCACCGTGTCTGTATCGGCTCTTTGCTAGAGCAATCCAGAACTAATCCCACTGCCCTGGACACTCCCCATAGTCTTGTATCTTCCTTTACTTCAATTATTTGTCCTCATAACTATAGTTTCCCATCCCTGGCATCAAGCTGTATGCTTTCCATGGCTTTCATGTCCTCTCTGTATTGGGATGCCAAAACTGCACTTATAGAAACATAGGAACAAGAGTAAGGCATTAAACCCTTGTTCCACCATTCAGTGAGATCATGGCTGATCTGTATCCTAACTTCATCCACCCGCCTTGGCTTCATATCCCTTAATACCCTTGACTAGCAAATATCTACCAATCTCAGATTTAAAATGATTAATTGAGCTAGCGTCTACTGCTTTTTGTGGGAGAGAGTTCCACACTTCTACCACCCTTTGCGTGAAGAAATGTTTCCTAACTTCACTCCTGAATGGCCTGGTTCTGATCTTAAAGTTATGTCCCCTTGTCCGAGACTCCCCCACCAGCGGAAAAAGTTTCTCCCTATCTACCCTATCAATTCCTTTCAAAATCCTAAAAAATCTCAATCAAATTACCCCTTAACCTTCTATATTCCAGGGAATACAAGCCTAGTTTATGTAATCTCACCTCATAATCTAACCCTTGGAGCCCTGGTAACATTCTGGTGAATCTACGCTGTTCTCCTTCCAAGGCCAATATATCCTTTCTACAGTGTGGTGCCCAGACCCTTATACAGTGCTCCAGATGTGGTTCAACCAGGGCTTTGTATAGCTGGAGCAAAACTTCTTCCCCTTTATATTCTAGCCCTCTATTTATAAAGGCTAACATTTCATTAGCCTTTTTGATTATTTTTTGTACCTGACTACTACATTTTAGTGATCTGTGTATATGGACCTAAATCTCTTTGGACCTCCACTATTTCTTGCTTTTCACCATTTAAAAAAATACTCGGATCTATCCGTTTTTGGTCCAAAATGGATGACCTCACCCTTACCTGTGTTGGAATCCATCTGCCACAGTTTTGCCCACTCACTTAATCTATCAATGTCTCTTTGTAATTTCATGCTCCCGTCTACACTTCTTACTATGCCATCAATCTTTGTGATGTGGAGATGCCGGTGATGGACTGGGGTTGACAATTGTAAACAATTTTACAACACCAAGTTATAGTCCAACAATTTTATTTATTTATTTTTTTAAATCCCAATTTTATTTCAAAATCCTAAATTTATTTCAAATTTAGGATTAAAAATAAAATTGTTGGACTATAACTTGGTGTTGTAAAATTGTTTACAATTATCAATCTTTGTATCATCAGCAAACTTGGATAGATGGCTCTCAGTACTCTAACCGTGGCTGAACCACTGTTTTGTACAAATGTAATATTATTTGTATTCTATGCTCCTATTTATAAAACCCAAAATACTCTTGGCCATTTTTTATGGCTTTATATGATTACAGGACACAGATATATACACTCAAGTACACTTAAATGTACAAATGTATATATGTCTGCCTTAACACCCACGTACATAATGCACACACGTCCAGACAAACACACAGGAAAATACAAACAGCTACATGCCTGTGTGCACACACACCCACACATGAACACACACACACGCACAAACGGTGCAAATGCATATGCACATACCTGCTTGCACACACCACACACAGACATGTGTGGAATATACATCCAGATGAGAGTGGTGGAAGCAGAAACTCCGGAATGATTTAAGAAACAATTGGATGTTACAACGAGGGGAATGTTAGGATCTCTCTGGGTGAATGATCGTCCTGCTCCGTAGTTACCTGGTGAAATACCTTTGAGGTGTAGTCGCTGCTGTAACGTAGGCAGCCAATTTGTGCACAGCAAGGTTCCACAAGCAGCAATGAGATCAGTGACCAGATAATCTGATTTTTAGTGATGTTGGTTGAGGGCATAAATGTCGGCCAGGACACCAGGGAGAACTCCCCCCGCTCTTCAAATTGAATTGCAAGTAGGGCCGGGGGAGGCAGGTTTAAAGTAGTAAAAGGTAAATTTAGGACTGATAGCAGGAAGTTCTTCACACAAAGAGTGATCAACACATGGAATAGGCTCCGGGTAGTGGAGAGGAGGTGGAATCTCTGGAATTATTTAAGAAACAAACGGATGCTGCAGTGGGAGGGCTGTGGCGTTATTCTGGATGGTGGGCTTAATGGCCGTCCTCACCTGTAACTTTCTCGTGATCGCCTATATCCCTTCATCACTTACAGAATCTTACAGCACAGAAGGAGGCCATTCGGCCCATTCTGCGAGTGCAGGCTCTTTGAAAGAGGACTCCAATTAGTCCCACCCCCGCTCCCCCACCCCGCTCTTGCCACATAGCCCCGCAAATTTTTCCTATTCAAGTATTTATCCAATTCCCTTTTGAAAGTTACTATTGAATCTGCTTCCACCGCCCTTTCCGGCAGTGCATTCCAGATCATAACAACTCGCTGCATTAATAAAAGTTCTCCTCATCTCACCTCTGGTTCTTTTGCCAATCACCTTAAATCTGCATCCTCTGGTTACTGACCCTTTTGCCACTGGAAACAGCTTCTCCTTATTTACTCTATCAAAACCCTTCATAATTTTGAACACCTCTATCAAATCTCCCCTTAACCTTTTCTGCTCTAAGGAGAACAATCCCAGCTTCTCCAGTCTCTCTACATAACTGAAGTCCCTCATCCCTGGAACCATTCTGGTAAATCTCCTCTGCACCCTCTCCAAGGCCTTGACATCCTTCCTAAAGTGTGGTGCCCAGAATTGGTTTCGATACTCCAGCTGAGGCCTAACCAGTGATTAATAAAGGTTTACATAACTCCCTTGCTTTTAAGAATCATTCAAGAAACAATTGGATGCTGCAATGGGAGGGCTTTGGGGTCATTCTGGATGGTTGAACTAAGGTGGGCTGAATGGCTGTTCTCACCCTTAACTATCTTGTGGTCTCCTATACCCCTTCATTACTTCACATCCATCCCTTTGTTACCTCTAGACTCGACTATTCCAATACTCTCCTGGTCGGCCTCCCACCTTCCAACCTCCATAAACTTGAGCTCATCCAAAACTCTGCTACCCAAATCCTAACTCGCCTCAAGTCCCGTTCACCCTCACCCCTGTGCTCACTGACCTACATTGGCTCCCTGTCCAGGAGCACCTCGATTTTAAAATTCTCATCCTTGTTTTCAAATCTCTCCATGGTCTCGCCCCTTCCCTATCTCTGTAACCTCCTCCAGCCCTACAACCCTCCGAGATCTCTGCGCTCCTCCAATTCTTGCCTCTTGTCCATCCCCAATTTTAATCGCTCTACCATTGGCGGCCATGTCTTCAGCTCCTTAGGCCCTGGAACTCCCTCACTAAACCTCTCCGACTCTCTACCTCTCTCCTCCTTTAAGACGCTCCTTAAAACCTACCTCTTTGACCAAGCTTTTGGTCACCTGTCCTAATATCTCCTTACATGTCAAATTTTGCTTGATAATCACCCCTGTGAAGTGCCTTGGGACGTTTAACTATAGTAAAGGCGCTATATTATTGCAAGTTGTTGTAAAAACAACAATGCAGCTTCCTCTTGAATTCTTGTTCTATTTGGATTGAAACGATTGATATTATTTCCCTAATTGTTGCTACAGTTGTATAACTGATGATGGTGCAGTGCCGGACATTTTTGAGGTAAATCTTTTGCCATTAACAGGCCTGGGACAGAGCTTCATAGCAGCCTGGCTCAGTGGGTAGCACTCTCCCTTCTCAGTCAGAAGGTCATGGGTTCAAGTCACTCCAGAGACTTGAGCATAAAATCTAGGCTGACACTCCAGTGCACTACTGAGGGAATGCCGTACTGTCGGAGGTGCCGTCATTCCGGATGAGACGTTACACCGAGGCCCCATCTGCCCTCTCGGGTGGATGTAAAAGATCCCACGGCCACTATTGGAAGAAGAGCAGGGGAGTTCTGCCTGGTGTCCTGGCCAATATTTATCCCTCAACCAACATCACTAAAAACATAGGAACATAGGAACATGAGTAGGCCATTCAACCCCTCGTGCCTGCTCCGCCATTTGATAAGATCATGGCTGATCTGTGATCTAGCTCCATATACCTGCCTTTAGCCCATATCCCTTAATACCTTTGGTTGCCAAAAAGCTATCTATCTCAGATTTAAATTTAGCAATTGAGCTAGTATCAATTGCCGTTTGCGGAAGAGAGTTCCAAACTTCTACCACCCTTTGTGTGTAGAAATGTTTTCTAATCTCACTCCTGAAAGGTCTGGCTCTAATTTTTAGACTGTGCCCCCTACTCCTAGAATCCCCAACCAGCGGAAATAGTTTCTCTCTATCCACCCTATCCGTTCCCCTTAATATCTTATATCTTATAAACCCCTTAACCTTTGAAACTCCAGAGAATACAACCCCAATTTGTGTAATCTCTCCTCGTAACTTAACCCTTGAAGTCCGGGCATCAAAACAGATTATTTGGTCATTTCTCACATTACCCGGACTTCAAGGGTTAAGTTACGAGGAGAGATTACACAAATTGAGGTTGTATTCTCTGGAGTTTCGAAGGTTAAGGGGTGATCTGATCGAAGTTTATAAGATATTAAGGGGAACAGATAGGGTGGATAGAGAGAAACTATTTCCGCTGGTTGGGGATTCTAGGAGTAGGGGGCACAGTCTAAAAATTAGAGCCAGACCTTTCAGGAGCGAGATTAGAAAACATTTCTACACACAAAGGGTGGTAGAAGTTTGGAACTCTCTTCCGCAAACGGCAATTGATACTAGCTCAATTGCTAAATTTAAATCTGAGATAGATAGCTTTTTGGCAACCAAAGGTATTAAGGGATATGGGCCAAAGACAGGTATATGGAGTTAGATCACAGATCAGCCATGATCTTATCAAATGGCGGAGCAGGCACGAGGGGCTGAATGGCCTACTCCTGTTCCTATATTCCTATGTTCCTATGTACTGTTTGTGGGATCTTGCTGTGCGCAAATTGACTGCTGTGTTTCCTACATTGCAACAGTGACTACACTTCAAAAGTACTTCATTGGTTGTAAAGCGCCTTATGGCCGTCCTGAGGTTGTGAAAGATGGGATATAAATTTAAGTCTACCTTTCATGTACCGCGGATGTGTATCGAGGATTTGGCCGGCATTTCGTGTCCACCGAAACCAATCCAGCTAAAGCTGTCACCTCCAGGGGAGCAGAGCCGCTACAATAAAACCCCTGCCGAGTGGAACGAGCCGGCTGTTTGTCCTGCGGTGGGAAATCCGAGCTGGCCTCAGTCTCCTGAGCTAATGAATCTGCTGCGGTTTCTTGGCTGGAGCCGGGTGATTGAACATGCGAGAGAAAGCCCCCCCGGGACTGTGCTGTGATCGCTCATGTACTCCCAGACAGGTAAAGAGTAGCAGGAGAAATGGGTCTGGGGGAGAGAAAGGCTCATTCAGCGTTACTTTATCATATCTGACAGGCAGGACTCCAAGCGGGGGAAGGGTGCACAGTGCTGTCACATCATTCCAAAGCTGGGGCAAGGTGGGGGGGGGGGGGGGGTGGGGGGGGTGACGTGTTAAGGTTTTGTCCATTTGAATCATGAAAAAAACACACAACAGTACAATTATAGAATTAGCTCTTCTACCCTTGAGTTGTGTTTGGAGAGAGTATTTTCAAATGTATGATACCTAGGTGGGTACATGTCTGTCACTGTAACACTGGAGTACAGTACTGGTGGGTACATGTCTGTCACTGTAACACTGGGGTACAGTACTGGTGGGTACATGTCTGTCACTGTAACACTGGGGTACAGTACTGGTGGGTACATGTCTGTCACTAACACTGGGGTGTAGTACTGGTGGGTACATGTCTGTCACTGTAACACTGGAGTACAGTACTGGTGGGTACATGTCTGTCACTGTAACACTGGGGTACAGTACTGGTGGGTACATGTCTGTCACTGTAACACTGGAGTACAGTACTGGTGGGTACATGTCTGTCACTGTAACACTGGGGTACAGTACTGGTGGGTACATGTCTGTCACTGTAACACTGGGGTACAGTACTGGTGGGTACAGGTCTGTCACTGTAACACTGGGCTACAGTACTGGTGGGTACAGGTCTGTCACTGTAACACTGGGGTACAGTACTGGTGGGTACATGTCTGTCACTGTAACACTGGAGTACAGTACTGGTGGGTACATGTCTGTCACTGTAATACTAGGGTACAGTACTGGTGGGTACATGTCTGTCACTGTAACACTGGGGTACAGTACTGGTGGGTACAGGTCTGTCACTGTAATACTAGGGTACAGTACTGGTGGGTACATGTCTGTCACTGTAATACTAGGGTACAGTACTGGTGGGTACATGTCTGTCACTGTAACACTGGAGTACAGTACTGGTGGGTACATGTCTGTCACTGTAACACTGGGGTACAGTACTGGTAGGTACAGGTCTGTCACTGTAACACTGGGGTACAGTACTGGTGAGTACAGGTCTGTCACTGTAACACTGGGGTACAGTACTGGTGGGTACAGGTCTGTCACTGTAACACTGGGGTACAGTACTGGTGGGTACATGTCTGTCACTGTAACACTGGAGTACAGTACTGGTGGGTACAGGTCTGTCACTGTAACACTGGAGTACAGTACTGGTGGGTACAGGTCTGTCACTGTAACACTGGAGTACAGTACTGGTGGGTACAGGTCTGTCACTGTAACACTGGGGTACAGTACTGGTGGATACATGTCTGTCACTGTAACACTGGAGTACAGTACTGGTGGGTACAGGTCTGTCACTGTAACACTGGAGTACAGTACTGGTGGGTACAGGTCTGTCACTGTAACACTGGGGTACAGTACTGGTGGGTACATGTCTGTCACTGTAACACTGGGGTACAGTACTGGTGGGTACAGGTCTGTCACTGTAACACTGGGGTACAGTACTGGTGGGTACAGGTCTGTCACTGTAACACTGGGGTACAGTACTGGTGGGTACATGTCTGTCACTGTAATACTAGGGTACAGTACTGGTGGGTACATGTCTGTCACTGTAACACTGGAGCACAGTACTGGTGGGTACATGTCTGTCACTGTAATACTAGGGTACAGTACTGGTGGGTACATGTCTGTCACTGTAACACTGGAGTACAGTACTGGTGGG
This sequence comes from Heptranchias perlo, assembly GCF_035084215.1. Taxonomy (NCBI): domain Eukaryota; kingdom Metazoa; phylum Chordata; class Chondrichthyes; order Hexanchiformes; family Hexanchidae; genus Heptranchias; species Heptranchias perlo. The sequence goes on along the minus strand of NC_090325.1, from coordinate 8,877,898 downwards.
TACATGTCTGCCACTGTAATACTAGGGTACAGTACTGGTGGGTACATGTCTGTCACTGTAACACTGGAGTACAGTACTGGTGGGTACATGTCTGCCACTGTAATACTAGGGTACAGTACTGGTGGGTACATGTCTGTCACTGTAACACTGGAGTACAGTACTGGTGGGTACATGTCTGCCACTGTAATACTAGGGTACAGTACTGGTGGGTACATGTCTGTCACTGTAACACTGGAGTACAGTACTGGTGGGTACAGGTCTGTCACTGTAACACTGGGCTACAGTACTGGTGGGTACAGGTCTGTCACTGTAACACTGGGGTACAGTACTGGTGGGTACATGTCTGTCACTGTAACGCTGGGGTACAGTACTGGTGGGTACAGGTCTGTCACTGTAACACTGGGGTACAGTACTGGTGGGTACAGGTCTGTCACTGTAACACTGGGGTACAGTACTGGTGGGTACAGGTCTGTCACTGTAACACTGGGGTACAGTACTGGTGGGTACAGGTCTGTCACTGTAACACTGGGCTACAGTACTGGTGGGTACAGGTCTGTCACTAACACTGGGGTGTTGTACTGGTGGGTACAGGTCTGCCATTGTATAACACTGGGGTACAGTACTGGTGGGTACAGGTCTGTCACTGTATAACACTGGGGTACAGTACTGGTGGGTACAGGTCTGTCACTGTATAACACTGGGGTACAGTACTGGTGGGTACAGGTCTGTCACTGTATAACACTGGGGTACAGTACTGGTGGGTACAGGTCTGTCACTGTATAACACTGGGGTACAGTACTGGTGGGTACAGGTCTGTCACTGTATAACACTGGGGTGTTGTACTGGTGGGTACAGGTCTGCCATTGTATAATACTAGGGTACTGTACTGGTGGGTACAGGTCTGTCACTGTACCCCTGGGGCACGGTACTGGTGGGTACAGGTCTGTCACTGTATAACACTGGGGTGTTGTACTGGTGGGTACAGGTCTGCCATTGTATAATACCAGGGTACTGTACTGGTAGGTACAGGTCTGTCACTGTAACCCTGGGATACAGCACTGGTGGGTACAGGTCTGTCACTGTATAACACTGTGGTACACGTCTGTCACTATATAAACATAAAAGCATAAGAAATAGGAGCAGGAGTAGGCCATACGGCCCCTCGAGCCTGCTCCACCATTCATTCAGATCATGGCTGATCTTCAACCTCAACTCCACTTTCCTGTCCCAGCCCCATATCCCTTGATTCCCCCAGAGTCCATAAATCTTTATCTATCTCAGCCTTGAATATACTCAAAGACTCAGCATCCACATCCCTCTGGGGTAGACAATTCCAAAGATTCATAATACTGGGGTGCTGTACTGTTGGGTACAGGTCTGTCACTGTATAATACTGGGGTACAGGTCTGTCACTGTATAACATTGGGTTACAGTACTGGTAGCCACAGGTCTGTCACTGTATAAGACTGGGGTACAGTACTGAGGGGTACAGGTCTGTCAATGTATAAGACTGGGGTACAGTACTGCTGGATACAGGTCTGTCACTATGTAGCACTGGGGTACAGTACTGAGGGGTACAGGTCTGTCACTGTAACACTGGGGTACAGTACTGAGGGGTACAGGTCTGTCACTGTAACACTGGGGTACAGTACTGCTGGATACAGGTCTGTCACTGTGTAACACTGGGGTACAGTACTGGTGAGTACAGGTCTGTCACTATAACACTGGGGTACAGTACTGCTGGATACAGGTCTGTCACTGTGTAACACTGGGGTACAGTACTGGCGAACACAGGTCTGTCACTGTAACACTGGGGTACAGTACTGGTGGATACAGGTCTGAAACTGTGTAGCACTGGGGTATAGGTCTGTCACTGTAACACTGGGGTACAGTGCTGGTGGGTACAGGTCTGTCACTGTATAATACTGGGATACTGGACTGACGGGTACAGGTCTGTCGCTGTAGCACCGGGGTACAGTACAGTGCTGGCAGTAGAGTGGCATTGCTTCTTCAGGAATGCTGCCCTCATCTTCAGGACTTGCAAAGAACTTGGAAAGAGGAGAGATAGAGAAGAACTAGCACTTAGTGGCAATGCAAAGCATCTGCAGATGAGTGGCAGATCTATGGGCCACCAAATAGTCATGCAGATTGTGTGAGGAAGTGAGTTCAATCTCATTAGAGAGGCTAGGATTGTTCTCCTTAGAGCAAAGAAGTTTAAGGAAGGGATTTAATGGAGGTGTTCAAAGTTATGAGGGGTTTTGATAGAGTAAATAAGGAGAAGCTGCTTCCACTGGAGGGTGAGTCAGTCACCAAAGGACACAGATTTAAGATAATTGGCAAAAGAAACAGAGGTGAGATGAGGTGAAGTTACTTTACGCACTGAGTTGTTACGATCTGGAATGCACTGCCTGAAAGGGTGATGGAAGCAGGTAAAATAATAACTTTCGAGAGGGGACTGGATATATACTTGAAAAGAAGACATTTGCTGCACTATAGGGAAAGAGCAGGGGGAGTGGGACTAAATTGGGTAGCTCTATCAAAAAGCCAGCACAGGCATGATGGGCCGAATGACCTCTTATTGTGCAGTGTGATTCTAGGCGAGGAAGATGGATGACCACCCAAGGGATACTTCTTCCATCCTCGCCATTTGCCACACTGTGTGGATCTCCCTCTTGTCCATTACATTGGTCTCAGCTCCTGCATTACTGGTGGTCCCCATCCGGTTCGCGAGACCTCCTTCCTCTCGTGCCCCAGGTCGTCCTGCAAGAAGAGTGGGAAGCGTGCTAGTGTGTGGCCTGTTGAAGGGGTGTCAAGATATCTGTGGTAGCTTAGCATAGTATGCATGGTGATAGAAGGAAGTAACAGGTGGGGAAGAGGGGCCAGTGATTGTGAGGGCAGTAACAGGTGTGGGGAAGAGGAACCAGTGATCTTGAGGTATAGAGTGCGTAAGTGGAAGCAGGAGGAGGTACATTGATGTGTGTTGCTGTGGTTGAAGGAAAGAGATGGGAGGACTGGAAAGGACAAATAGAATAAAGAGTAATTCAGAAATAGGAGGGATCACACAGGGCGCAAATGCGAGGCAGTCTAAGATGAGTTTGGAGTGCATGTGCATAAATGCAAGTACCTTGGTTACATATAATTACATAGAATTACATAGAATGCACATAACAGAAACAGGCCATTTGGCCCAACTGGTCTATGCCGGTGTTTATGCTCCACATGAGCCTCCTCCCACCCTATTTCATCTCATCCTATCAGGATATCCTTCTATTTCTTTCTCTCTCATGTGTTTATCTAGCTTCCCCTTAAATGCATCTACGCTATTTGCCTCAACTACTCCTTGTATTTATAAGTTCCAAATTCTAACTACTCTCTGGGTAAAGAAGTTTCTCCAGAATTCCCTATTGGGATTTATTAGTGACTATCTTATATTTATGACCCCTAGTCCTGGTCTCCCCAACAAGTGGAAACATCTTCTCCACATCTACTGTATTGAAGTCATTGGGATTCAGGGGGAAAACTCTCCAGTGGCTGGAGTCATACCTAGCACAAAGGATGATGGTAGTGGTTGTTGGAGGCCAATCATCTCAGCCTCAGGACATTGCTGCAGGAATTCCTCAGGGCAGTGTCCGAGGCCCAACCATCTTCAGCTGCTTCATCAATGACCTTCCCTCCATCATAAGGTCAGAAATGGGGATGTTCAGTGACGATTGCACAGTGTTCAGTTCCATTCGCAACCCTTCAGATAATGAAGCAGTCTGTGCCCGCATGCAGCAAGACCTGGACAACATCCAGGCTTGGGCTGATAAGTGGCAAGTAACATTCGCGCCAGACAAGCGCCAGGCAATGACCATCTCCAACAAAAGAGAATCCAACCACATCCAATGACATTTAATGGCATTACCATCTCTGAATCCCCCACCATCAACATCCTGGGAGTCACCATTGACCAGAAACTTAACTGGACCAACCATATAAATGCTGTGGCTACAAGAGCAGGACAGAGGCTGGGTATACTGTGGCAAGTGACTCACCTCATGACTCCCCAAAGCCTTTCCACCATCGACAAGGCACAAGTCAGGAGTGTAATGGAATACTCTTCAAATGCCTAGATGAGTGCAGCTCCAACAACACTCAAGAAGCTCGATACCATCCAGGACAAAGCAGCCTGTTTGATTGGCACCCTAGCCACCACCCTAAACATGCACTCCCTTCACCACCGGCGCACTGTGGCTGCAGTGTGTACCGTCTACAGGATGCACTGCAGCAACTTGCCAAGGCTTCTTCGACAGCACCTCCCAAACCCGTGACCTCTACGACCTAAAAGGACAAGAACAGCAGGCACATGGGAACACCACCACCTGTACATTCCCCTCCAAGTCACACACCATCCCGACTTGGAAATATATCGCTGTACCTTCATCGTCGCTGGGTCAAAATCCTGGAACTCCCTTCCTAACAGCACTGTGGGAGAACCTTCACCACACGGACTGCAGCGGTTCAAGAAGGCGGCTCACCACCACCTTCTCAAGGGCAATTAAGGATGGGCAATAAATGCTGGCCTTGCCAGCGACGCCCTCATCCCATGAATGAATCAGGTCATCCCTCAGTCTTCTCTTTTCTAGAGAAAAGAACCCCAACCTGCTCAATCTTTCCTGATTGATATAACCTCTCAGTTTTGGTATCATCCTAGTAAGTCTTTTTTGCACCTTCTCCAGTACCTGTATATCCTTTTTATAATATGGAGACCAGATCTGTTCACAAGGTTCAAGGTTCTATGCAAGTTTCACATAACTTCCCCCAGTGCTTGGTTTACCTTTTTTATGGCCTTATTAACCTGCATTGCTACTTTTACAGATTTGTATATCTGTACCCCGAGATCCCTCTGCTCCTCAACCCCCATTTAGACTTATTATCCAAGCAGTGTGTGGCCCCCTTATTCTTCCGACCAAAATGTAATACCTCACATTTATTTATATTGAAATTCATATGCCAATTACACACCCATTCTGCAAGTTTATTAATGTCTTCCTGTATTTTGTCGCAGTCCTCCTTGTTATTGACTATACCTCCCCAATTTGGTGTTGTCCGCAAATTTTGAAGTTGTGCTTCTGATTCCAGAGTCCAAATCGATTATGTGAATGGTGAACAATAGTGATCCCAGCACCGATCCCTGTGGAACACCACTTCCCACCTTTTGCCAGTCTGAGTAACTATCTTTAACCCCTAATCTCTATTTTCTGTTTTGTAGCCAGCTTGCTATCCATTCTGGCACTTGTCCCCTGACTCCACCTGCTCTGACCTTAGTCATGAGTTTACTATGAAGGTCCATTGAAGGCCTTTTGAAAATCCAAATATCTACTGCATTACCCTTGCCTACCCTTTCTGCTGCTTCTTCAAAGAATTCAATAAGGTTGGTCAAGCATGACCTTCCCTTCTGAAATCGATGCTGACTATTCTTTATTATATTTTCGGTTTCTAGATGTTTTTCTATTACACCTTTGAGTAAGGATTCCATTATCTTTCCTAACGTTAAACTAACTGGTCTATAGTTCCCTGGACTTGTTCTATCTCCCATTTTAAATATAGGAATCACATTAGCTGTCCACCAGTCCTCTGGCACTATTCCCTTTTCTAATGATTTTTTATATATATGTAATAGTGCCTCTGCTATCTCTTCCCTAACTTCTTTTAATATTCGTTGATGCAATCCATCCGGACCAGGGTTTTATTGTCTCTATGTTTGATTAGTTTATCAATTATCTCCCCTCTTTCTATCGTAAATGTTTTATATCTTTTTTGATCTCTTCTTCTAATGTCATGCCCACCATGTTAATCTCCCTGGTAAACACTGAGGCAAAGTAATTATTTAATATTTCTGCCATTTCGCTGTTATTACCTTTGAGTTTATTGTGTGTATCCCTTAGTGGCCCTATCCTGATTTTTCTTTTGTTATTGATGTGTCTAGAAATCATAGAAAATTTAAGGCACAGAAGGAGGCCATTTGGCCCATCGTGTCCGCGCCGGCTGAGAAACGAGCCACCCAGCCTAATCCCACTTTCCCGCATTTGGTCCGTAGCCCTGCAGGTCACGGCTCTTCATGTGCACATCCAGGCATTTTTGAAATGAGTTGAGGGTTTCTGCCTCTACCACCCTCTCAGGCAGTGAGTTCCAAACCCCCACCACCCTCTGGGTGAAAAAACTTTTCCTCATTTCCGCTCTAATCCTTCTACCAATCACTTTAAATCTATGCCCGCTGGTTATTGACCCCTCCGCTAAGGGAAATAGGTCCTTCCTATCCACTCTATCGAGGCTCTTTATAATTTTGTACACCTCAATCAAATCACCCCTCAGCCTCCTCTTTTCCAAGGAAAACAATCCCAGTCTATCCACTCTGTCATCATAGCTAAAATTCTCCAGTCCTGGCAATATCCTCGTTAATCTCCTCTGCACCCTCTCTAGTGCAATTACATCCTTCCTGTAATGTGCCGACCAGAGCTGTGCGCAATACTCAAGCTGTGGCCTAACTAGTGTTTTATACAGATCCAGCATAAAATCCCTGCTTTTATATTCTATGCCTCGGCTAACATAAGAACATAAGAAATAAGAGCAAGAGTAGGCCAATCGGCCCCTCGAGCCTGCTCCACCATTCAATAAGATCATGGCTGATCTGATCCTAATCTCAAATCTAAATTCATGTCCAATTTCCTGCCCGCTCCCCGTAACCCCTAATTCCCTTTACTTCTAGGAAACTGTCTATTTCTGTTTTAAATTTATTTAATGATGTAGCTTCCACAGCTTCCTGGGGCAGCAAATTCCACAGACCTACTACCCTCTGAGTGAAGAAGTTTCTCCTCATCTCAGTTTTGAAAGAGCAGCCCCTTATTCTAAGATTATGTCCCTAGTTCTAGTTTCACCCATCCTTGGGAACATCCTTACTGCATCCACCCGATCAAGCCCCTTCACAATCTTATATGTTTCAATAAGATCGCCTCTCATTCTTCTGAACTCCAATGAGTAGAGTCCCAATCTACTCAACCTCTCCTCCTATGTCCGCCCCCTCATCCCCGGGATTAACCGAGTGAACCTTCTTTGTACTGCCTCGAGAGCAAGTATGTCTTTTCTTAAGTATGGACACCAAAACTGTATGCAGTATTCCAGGTGCGGTCTCACCAATACCTTATATAACTGCAGCAATACCTCCCTGTTTTTATATTCTATCCCCCGAGCAATAAACGCCAACATTCCGTTGGCTTTCTTGATCACCTGCTGCACCTGCATACTAACTTTTTGATTTTCTTGCACTAGGACCCCCAGATCCCTTTGTACTGCAGTACTTTCCAGTTTCTTGCCATTAAGATAATAACTTGCTCTCTGATTTTTCCTGCCAAACTGCATAACTTCACATTTTCCAATATTGTCTTGCATCTGCCAAATCTCCGCCCAGGAAAGGAAAGTATTCCATATGCCTTCTTAACCACCTCATCTACCTGTCCTGCTACTTTCAGGGATCTGTGGACATGTACTCCATGGTCCCCCACTTCCTCTACACCTCTTAATATCCTCCCATTTATTGTGTCTTCCCTTGCCTTGTTTGCCTTCCCCAAATGCATTATCTCACACTTCTCCGGATTGAACTCCATTTGCTACTTTTCTGCCCATCTAACCAGTCCATTGATATCTTCCTGCAGTCTACAGCTTTCCTCCTCACTATCAACCACATGGCCTATCTTTGTGTCATCCGCAAATTTCTTAATCGTGCCCCCCACGTTTAAGTCCAAATCATTAATGTACACCACAAAAAGCACTGTGGCACCCCACTGGAAACAGGCTTGTCGCAAAAACACCCGTCGACCATTACCCTTTGCTTCCTGCCACTGAGCCAATTTTGGATCCAATTTGCCACATTCCCTTGGATCCCATGGGCCTTTACTTTTTTGATCAATCTGCCATGTGGGACCTTGTCAAAAGCCTTACTAAAATCCATGTAGACTACATCAATTACGCTACCCTCATCGATCCTCCTTGTCACCGTCTCGAAAAATTCAATCAAGTTAGTCAGACATGACCTCCCCTTAACAAATCCATGCTGACTGTCCTTGATGAGAACGTGCCTTTCTAAGTGACAGTTTATCCTGTCCCTTTGCTATTTCTTTTGATATTCCTTGATAATTTAATTTTGTAGTTTCTCTTTGCTTCCCTAATTGTTTTTATAATTTCTTTCCTACCCTTTTCATATTCCCTTTTGTCATCCTCTCCTTTATTGTCTGTGTAATTAGAGTATGCTTTTTTCTTTAGTTTCAATTTTACCCTTATCTCTTTATTCATCCATGGTGTTTCATTGTTGGCTAGTTTGTTCATGCTTTTTAGAGGATTAGTATTTCTCCTGAACACCATTGATCACCATTTTAAATCTTTCCCACAACTGTTCTATCTCTTTGTCCGTCAATTTTTTTTCCAGTTTACCTTCCCCAGCTCTATTCTCATCCCCTGAAAATCAGCTTTTTTCCAATTTGTTATTTTGGTCTTACTTATTTCCTTCTCATTCTTTATCTTAAACTTTATTACATTGTGATTGCTATTGCCTAGATGTTCCCCGACTCTTATTTCTTTTATCTGTTCTGGTTCATGTCCCATTATTAGATCCAGCAGTGCTTCCTGCTTACATATTGAAAAATAAGGTTGCTGAGCTGCAGGCTCAAGTCGCCACACAGGAGCCACATGGGACTATGATATAATAGCCATAACAGAGAGTTGGCTCAAAGAAGGGGAGCATGAGATACTTAATAATCCTGGCTACAAGGTATTCTGGAAGGATAGGGAAGGAAAGAAAAGACGGGTGGTGGGGTGGTGGCAGTGTTGATCAAAGAAACTATTATAGCACTGGAAAGGATGATGTAGTTGAGGGGTCATGGAGAGAATTTATTTGGTTAGAATTAAGAACAACAGAGGAGCCATTGCACTACTGGATGTATACTATAGGCCATTAAATAGTGGGAAGGAGATAGAGATGCAGATTTGCAGGCAAATTACAGAAAGATGCAAAAACTATAGAGCAGTGATAATGGAGGACTTCAATTATCCCAATATAGACTGGGATAGTAACAGTGTAAAGGGCAAAGTGGGGGTGGGGGGAGGAATTCCTGAAATGTGTACAAGAGAACTTTCATGAACAGTTTGTTTCCAGCCCAACCAGGAAGGAAGCAGTGCTGGATCAAGTTTTGAGGAATAAAGTGGGGCAGGTGGAGCATGTTTCAGTGGGGGAGCATTTGGGGAACAGTGATCATAACATCATCAGTTTTAGAATAGTTATGGAAAAGGAAAAGTACCAATCAAATGTGAAAATAATTAACTGGAGGAGGTCCAATTTCATTGAGTTAATGAAGGATCTTGCCCAGGTGGATTGGAATCAAAACTTGGCAGGGAAAACAGTAATTGACCAATGGGAGGCCTTCAAGGAGGAGTTGGCTCGGGTACAGAGTAGACACATTCCCAGGAGGGGGAAAGGAAGGGCATCCAAAGCCGGAGCTCCCTGGATGGCTAAAGATATAGAAATTAAAATTAAACAGAAAAAAGGAAGCTTATGACAAATGTACAGTTCACAATATAGTAGAGAACCAGGCTAAATACAGAAAGTACAGAGGAGATCTAAAAATGGAAATAAGAGGGGCAAAGAGAGAGTATGAGAATAGATTAGCGGCTAACATAAAAGGGAACCCAAAAGTCTTTAATAAACATATAAATAGTAAAAGAGCAGTCAAAGGAAGGGTAGGGCCGATTAAGGACAAAAAATGAGATCTTCTTGTGGAGGCGGAGGGCATGGCTGAGGTAATAAATGAATAATTCACATCGGTCTTCACTAGAGAAGAGGATGCTGCCATTGTAGCAGTAAAGGAGGGGATTGTAACGATATTGGATTGGATAAAAATAGATAAAGAGGAGGTACTTAAAAGATTGGCAGTACTCAAAGTGGAAAAGTCACCCGGTCCAGATGAGATGCATCCGAGGTTACTGAGGGAAGTAAGGGTGGAAATTGCGGAGGCTCTGGCCACAATCTTCCAATCCACTTTAGAGATGCGGTCGGTGCCAGAGAATTGGAGGATTGCAAATGTTCCACCCTTGTTCAAGAAAGGGGAGAGTGAAAAACCCAGCAATTACAGGCCAGTCAGCCTAATGTCGGTGGTGGGGAAACTTTTAGGGACAATAATCTGGCACAAAATTAATTGGCACTTGGAAAAGTATGGGCTAATAAATGAAAGTCAGCGCGGATTTGTTAAAGGAAAATCATGTTTGACTAACTTGATTGAGTTCTTTGATGAAATAACGGAGAGGGTTGATGAGGGTAGTGCGGCTGATGTTGTGTATATGGACTTTGAAAAGGCATTTGATAAGGTACCGCAGGGGCTATGGGGAAAGAGCAGGGGAATGGGACCAATTGGATAGCTCTTTCAAAGAGCTGGCAGAGGTACGATGAGCCGAAATGCCTCTTCCTGTGCTGTACCTACTATGAACCTATGATATCAGAGAGTATTATAATGAGGGTGTGTTATTTCAGACAGTATTATAATGAGAGTGTTTTATGTCAGTGTTAATAATGAGGCTTTTTTATATCAGAGATTATTATAGTGAGGGGTGTATTATATTAATATGTATTATAATGAGGCTGCGTTATATCAGAGAGTAGAATCGTAGAATCACAGATTGGTTACAGCACAGAAGGAGCCATTCGGTCCATCGAGCCCATGCCGGCTCTTTGTAAGAGCAATCCAGTTAGTCCCAATCCCCTGCACTTTTCCCGTAGCCCTGCAAATTTTTTACCTTCAAGCATTTATCCAATTCCTTTTTGAAAGCCACGAATGAATCTGCTTCCACCACCCTTTCAGGCTGCACATTCCAGATCATAACTACTCGCTGCGTAAAAAAGTTTTTCCTCATGTCGCCTTTGGTTTTTTGCCAATGCCCTTAAATCTGTGTCCTCTGGTTCTCAACCTTTCGACCAATGGGAACAGTTTCTCTTTATTTACTTTATCTAAACCCTTCATGATTTTGAACACGTCTATCAAATCTCCTCTCAACCTTTCTGCTCTAAAGAGAACAACCCCAGCTTCTCCAGTCTATCCACATAACTGAAGTCCCTCATCCCTGGAACCATTCTAAGGTGTTCACATCCTTCTGAAAGTGCAGTGCCCAGAATTGGATACAATACTGCAGTTGTGGCCAACCCAGTGTTTTATAAAGGTTCATCATGACTTCCTTGCTTTTGTACTCTACGCCTCTATTTATAAAGCCCAGGATCTCAAATGCATTTTTTAACCACTGTCTCAACCTGCCCTGCCACCTTCAAAGATTTGTGCACATATGCTCCGAGGTCTCTCTGTTCCTGCACCCCCTTTAGAATTGTACCATTTAGTTTATACTGCCTCTCCTCGTTCTTTCTGCCAAAATGTATGCGTTAAATTTCATCTGCCATGTGCCCACCCATTCCACCAACCTGTCTATGTTCTCTTGAAGTCTATCACTATCCTCCTCACTGTTTACTACACTTCCAAGTTTTGTAATATCTGCAAATTTTGAAATTGTGCCCTGTACACCCAAGTCCAAGTCATTAATATATATCAAAAAAAGCAGTGGTCCCAGCACTGACCCCTGGGGAACACCACTGTACACCTCCTCCAGGCCGAAAAACAACCGTTCATCACTACTCTCTGTTTCCTGTCACTTAGACAATTTCGTATCCATGCTGCCACTGCCCCTTTTATTCCATGGGCTTCAATTTTGCTGATAAGTCTATTATGCAGGGATAGGGCGGGGGAGTGTGACTAGCTGGATTGCTCTTGCATAGAGCCGGCATGGACTCAATGGGCCAAATGGCCTCCTTCTTTGCTGTAAGCTTTCTATGATTGTATGATTCTATGTGGCATTTTATCAAACATCTTTTGAAAGTCCATTTACACAACATCAACCGCATTGCCCTCATCTACCCTCTCTGTTACCTCATCAAAAAACTCAATCAAGTTAGTTAAACACGATTTGCCTTTAACAAATCTGTGCTGGCTTTCCTTTATTAATCCACACTTGTCTAAGTAACTATTAATTTTGTCCCAGATTATGGTCTTTGAAAGCTTCCCCACCACTGAGGTTAAACTGACTGGCCTTTTTTGAACACGGGTGTAACATTTGCAATTCTCCAGTTCTCTGGCATCACCCCCACATCTAAGGATGTTTGGAAGATTATGGCCAGCACTTTTGGAATTTCCACCCGTACTTCCCTCAGCAACCTAGGATGCATCACATCTGGTCTGGGTGACTTATCAGAGAATTTTGTAATGAGAGTGTGTTATATCAGAAGATTTTATAATAGAATATGATAATAAGGGTGTGTTTTATCAGGGTAATATAGTCATGAGTGTCTAATATGAGAGGATATTACAGTGAGGTGTGTGTTATAGCAGAGAGTATTATAATGAGGAGTTTGTTATATCAGAGTATATAATAGGGAGAGATGTGTCATATCAGGGAGTATGTTCGTGAGGGTGTGTTGTATCAGAGTATATTATAATGAGGGTGTGTTATATCAGAATATATTATAATAAGGGTGTGTTATATCAGAAGGTATTATAATGAGGGTGTGTTATACCAGAAGGAATTATAATGAGGGTGTGTTATCTTACACTGTATTATAACGAGGGTGTGTTATATCAGAGTGCATTACAATGAGGGTGTGTCATATCAGAAGGTGTTATAATGAGGGTGTGTTATATTACAGTGTATTATAATGAGGGTGTGTTACATCAGAGTGTATTATAATGAGGGTGTGTTATATTACAGTGCATTATAATGAGGCTGTGTTATATCAGAGTGTATTATGATGAGGGTGTGTTATATTACAGTGTATTATAATGAGGGTGTTTTATATCAGAGTGTATTAATGAGGGTGTGTTGTATCAGAGGGTATTATAATGAGGGTGCATTATGTCAAAGTGTATTATAATGAGGGTGTGTTATATCAGAGTGTATTATGATGAGGGTGTGCTTTATCACCAGGGTATTATAACGAGTGTGTGTTACATCAGAGTGTATTATAATCAGGGTGTGTTATATCACAGTGTATTATAATGAGGGTGTGATATATCAGAATGTATTATAATGAAGGTGTGATATATCAGAGACTATAATAATGAGGGTGTGTTATATCAACAGGGTATTATAATGAGTGTGTGTTATATCAGAGTGTATTATAATGAGTGTGTGTTATATCAGAGTGTGTTATAATGAGGGTGCATTATATTAGAGTGTATTATAAGGAGGGTGTGATATATCAGAGTGTATTATAATGAGGGTGTGTTATATCAGAGTCTATTATAATGAGGGTGTGATATATCAGAGTGTATTATAATGAGTGTGTGTTATATCAGAATGTATTATAATGAGGGTGCGTTATATCACAGTGTATTGTAATGAGGGTTTTTAAAAAATTTTTTTATTCGTTCACGGGATGTGGGCGTCGCTGGCAAGGCCGGCATTTATTGCCCATCCCTAATTGCCCTCGAGAAGGTGGTGGTGAGCCGCCTTCTTGAACCGCTGCAGTCCGTGTGGTGACGGTTCTCCCACAGTGCTGTTAGGAAGGGAGTTCCAGGATTTTGACCCAGCGACAATGAAGGAACGGCGATATATTTCCAAGTCGGGATGGTGGTGTGTGACTTGGAGGGGAACGTGCGGGTGGTGTTGTTCCCATGCGCCTGCTGCCCTTGTCCTTCTAGGTGGTAGAGGTCGCGGGTTTGGGAGGTGCTGTCGAAGAAGCCTTGGCGAGTTGCTGCAGTGCATCCTGTGGATGGTGCACACTGCAGCCACAGTGCGCCGGTGGTGAATGTTTAGGGTGGTGGATGGGGTGCCAATCAAGCGGGCTGCTTTATCTTCGATGGTGTCGAGCTTCTTGAGTGTTGTTGGAGCTGCACTCATCCAGGCAAGTGGAGAGTATTCCATCACACTCCTGACTTGTGCCTTGCAGATGGTGGAAAGGCTTTGGGGAGTCAGGAGGTGAGTCACTCGCCGCAGAATACCCAGCCTCTGACCTGCTCTCGTAGCCACGGTATTTATATGGCTGGTCCAGTTAAGTTTCTGGTCAATGGTGACCCCCAGGATGTTGATGGTGGGGGATTCGGCGATGGTAATGCCGTTGAATGTCAAGGGGAGGTGGTTAGACTCTCTCCTGTTGGAGATGGTCATTGCCTGGCACTTATCTGGCGCGAATGTTACTTGCCACTTATGAGCCCAAGCCTGGATGTTGTCCAGGTCTTGCTGCATGCAGGCTCGGACTGCTTCATTATCTGAGGGGTTGCGAATAGAACTGAACACTGTGCAGTCATCAGCGAACATCCCCATTTCTGACCTTATGATGGAGGGAAGGTCATTGATGAAGCAGCTGAAGATGGTTGGGCCTAGGACACTGCCCTGAGGAACTCCTGCAGCAATGCCCTGGGGCTGAGATGATTGGCCTCCAACAACCACTACCATCTTCCTTTGTGCTAGGTATGACTCCAGCCACTGGAGAGTTTTCCCCCTGATTCCCATTGACTTCAATTTTACTAGGGCTCCTTGGTGCCACACTCGGTCAAATGCTGCCTTGATGTCAAGGGCAGTCACTCTCACCTCACCTCTGGAATTCAGCTCTTTTGTCCATGTTTGGACCAAGGCTGTAATGAGGTCTGGAGCCGAGTGGTCCTGGCGGAACCCAAGCTGAGCATTGGTGAGCAGGTTATTGGTGAGTAAGTGCCGCTTGATAGCACTGTTGACGACACCTTCCATCACTTTGCTGATGATTGAGAGTAGACTGATGGGGCGGTAATTGGCCGGATTGGATTTATCCTGCTTTTTGTGGACAGGACATACCTGGGCAATTTTCCACATTGTCGGGTGGATGCCAGTGTTGTAGCTGTACTGGAACAGCTTGGCTAGAGGCGCAGCTAGTTCTGGAGCACAAGTCTTCAGCACTACAGCCGGGATGTTTTCGGGGCCCATAGCCTTTGCTGTATCCAGTGCACTCAGCCGTTTCTTGATATCACGTGGAGTGAATCGAATTGGCCGAAGACTGGCTTCCGAGATGGTGGGGATATCGGGAGGAGGCTGAGATGGATTATCCACTCGGCACTTCTGGCTGCAAACGCTTCAGCCTTGTCTTTTGCACTCACGTGCTGGACTCCGCCATCATTGAGGATGGGGATGTTTACAGAGCCTCCTCCTCCCGTTCGTTGTTTAACTGTCCACCACCATTCACGACTGGATGTGGCAGGACTGCAGAGCTTTGATCTGATCCGTTGGTTGTGGAATCACTTAGCTCTGTCTGTAGCATGTTGCTTCCGCTGTTTAGCATGCATGTCGTCCTGAGTTGTAGCTTCACCAGTTTGGCACCTCATTTTTCGGTACGCCTGGTGCTGCTCCTGGCATGCTCTTCTGCACTCCTCATTGAACCAGGGTTGATCCCCTGGCTTGTTGGTAATGGTAGAGTGAGGAATATGCCGGGCCATGAGGTTACAGATTGTGCTGGAATACAATTCTGCTGCTGCTGATGGCCCACAGCGCCTCATGGATTCCCAGTTTTGAGCTGCTAGATCTGTTCTGAATCTATCCCATTTAGCACGGTGGTAGTGCCACACAACACGTTGGATGGTGTCCTCAGTGCGAAGACGGGATTTCATCTCCACGAGGACTGTGCGGTGGTCACTCCTACCAATACTGTCATGGACAGATGCATTTGCAACAGGTAGATTGGTGAGGACGAGGTCAAGTAAGTTTTTCCCTCATGTTGGTTCGCTCACCACCTGCCGCAGGCCCAGTCTAGCAGCTATGTCCTTCAGGACTCGGCCAGCTCAGTCAGTAGTGGTGCTACCGAGCCACTCTTGGTGATGGACATTGAAGTCCCCCACCCAGAGTACATTTTGTGCCCTTGCTACCCTCAGTGCTTCCTCCAAGTGGTGCTCAACATGGAGGAGGACTGATTCATCAGCTGAGGGAGGACGGTCAGTGGTAATCAGCAGGAGGTTTCCTTGCCCATGTTTGACCTGATGCCATGAGATTTCATGGGGTCCAGAGTCAATGTTGAGGACTCCCAGGGCCACTCCCTCCTGACTGTATATCAATGTACCACCACCTCTGGTGGGTCTGTCCTGCCGGTGGGACAGGACATACCCAGGGATGGTGATGGAAGAGTCCGGGACGTTGGCTGAAAGATATGATTCTGTGAGTATGGCTTTGTCAGGCTGTTGCTTGACTTGTCTGTGGGACAGCTCTCCTAATTTTGGCACAAGTCCCCCGATGTTACTAAGGAGGACCTTGTTTTGCCATTGTGTCTGGTGCCTCGTGGTCCGTCCGGTTTTATTCTTATTATGACTTTTCGTAGCGAGATTTTACAACTGAGTGGCTTGCTAGGCCATTTCAGAGGGCAATTAAGAATCAACCACATTGCTGTGGGTCTGGAATCACATTTTGGCCAGACCGGGTAAGGGCAGCAGGTTTCCTTCCCTCAAGGACATTAGTGAACCAGATGGGTTTTTACGACAATCCGGTAGTTTCATGGCCATCATTACTGATACAAGTATTTTAATTCCAGATTTTTATTTAATTAATTGAATTTAATTAATTAATTGAATTTAAATTTGTCAGCTGCCGTGGCGGGATTTGAACTCATGACTCTGGATTTTAGTCCAGGCCTCTGGATTACTAGCCCAGTAACATAACCACTATGCTACCGTACCCTATGTTATATCAGGGTGTGTTATATCAGAGTATATTATAATGAGGGTGTGATATATCAGAGTTTATTATAATGAGGGTGTGTTATATCACCAGGGTATTATGTTGAGTGTGTTACATCAGAGTGTATTATGATCAGGGTGCGTTATATCAGAGGGTATTATTATGATAGTGCATTATATCAGAGGGTATTATAATGAGGGTGTATTATATGAGAGGGTATTATAATGAGGGTGTGTGATATTAGAGGGTATTATAATGAAGGTGTGTTATGTCAGAGAGTATTATAATAAGGGTGAGTTATATCATAGGGTATTATGAGGGTGTGTTATATCACAGGGTATTATAATGAGGATGCATAATATCAGAGTGTATTATAATGAGGTTGCATTATATCAGAGCGTATTACATTGAGAGTGTGTAATATTAGCGAGTATTGTAATGAGGGTGAGTTATATCAGAGAGTATTATAATGAGGGTGCATTATATCAGTGGATATTATAATGAGGGTTCTTTTTTTATTCATTCGTGGAATGTGGGCATCACTGGCGAGGCCAGCATTTATTGCCCATCCCTATTGCCCTTGAGAAGGTGGTGGTGAGCCACCTTCTTGAACCGCTACAGTCCGTGTGGTGAAGGTTCTCCCACAGTGCTGATAGGAAGGGAGTTCCAGGATTTTGACCCAGCGACGATGAAGGAATGGTGATATATTTCCAAGTCGGGATGGTGTGTGATTTGGGGGGGAACATGCAGGTGGTGTTGTTCCCATCTGCCTGCTGCTCTTGTCCTTCCAAGTGGTAGAGGTCGCGGGTTTGGGAGGTGCTGTCGAAGAAGCCTTGGCGAGTTGCTGCAGTGCATCCTGTGGATGGTACACACTGCAGCCACAGTGCGCCGGAGCAAAGGGAGTGAATGTTTAGGGTGGTGGATGGGGTGGCAGTCAAGCGGGCTGCTTTGTCCTGGATGGTGTTGAGCTTCATGAGTGTTGTTGGAGCTGCACTCATCCTGGCAAGTGAAGAGTATTCCATCACACTCCTGACTTGTGCCTTGTAGGTGGTGGAAAGGCTTTGGGGAGTCAGGAGGTGAGTTACTCGCTGCAAAATACCCAGCCTCTGACCTGCTCTTGTAGCCATAGTATTTATGTGGCTGGTCCAGTTAAGTTTCTGGTCAATGGTGACCCCCAGGATGTTGATGGTGGGGGATTCGGCGATGGTAATGTCATTGAATGTCAAGGGGAGGTGGTTAGACTCTCTCTTGTTGGAGATGGTCATTGCCTGGCACTTGTCTGGTGCGAATGTTACTTGCCACTCATGAGCCCAAGCCTGGAAGTTGTCCAGGTCTTGCTGCATGCGGGCACGGACTACTTGATTATCTGAGGGGTTGTAAATTGAACTGAACACTGTGGAATCATCAGCGAACATCCCCATTTCTGACCTTATGATGGAGGGAAGGTCATTGATGAAGCAGCTGAAGATGGTTGGGCCTAGGACACTGCCCTGAGGAACTCCTGCAGCAATGTCCTGGGGCTGAGATGATTGGCCTCCAAAAACCACAACCATCTTCCTTTGTGCTAGGTATGACTCCAGCCACTGTAGAGTTTTCCCCCTGATTCCCATTGACTTCAATTTTACTAGGGCTCCTTGGTGCCACACTCGGTCAAATGTTGCCTTGATGTCAAGGGCAGTCACTCTCACCTCACCTCTGGAATTCAGCTCTTTTGTCCATGTTTGGACCAAGGCTGTAATGAGGTCTGGAGCCGAGTGGTCCTGGCGGAACCCAAACTGAGCATCAGTGAGCAGGTTATTGGTGAGTAAGTGCCGCTTGATAGCACTGTCGACGACACCTTCCATCACTTTGCTGATGATCGAGAGTAGACTGATGGGGCGGTAATTGGCCGGATTGGATTTGTCCTGCTTTTTGTGGACAGGACATACCTGGGCAATTTTCCACATTGTCAGGTAGATGCCAGTGTTGTAGCTGTACTGGAACAGCTTGGCTAGAGGCGCAGCTAGTTCTGGAGCACAAGTCTTCAGCACTACAGCCAGGATGTTGTTGGGGCCCATAGCTTTTGCTGTATCCAGTGCACTCAGCCGTTTCTTGATATCACGTGGAGTGAATCGAATTGGCTGAAGACTGACTGGCTTCTGTGATGGTGGGGATATCGGAAGGAGGCCGAGATGGATCATCCACTCGGCACTTCTGGCTGAAGTTGTGTGTGTTATATCGGAGGTTATTATAATGAGGGTTTGTTCTGTTAGAGAGAATTATAATGAGGGCGTGTTATATCAGAGAGTATTATAATGAGGGTGTGTTATATCAGAGGGTATTATAACGTGGGTGTGTTATAGCAGAGGGTATTATAATGAGGGTGTGTTATATTGGACAGTATTATAATGAGGGTTTGTTATATCAGAGGGTATTATAATGAAGGTGTTTTATATCAGAAGGTATTATAATGAGGGTGTGTTATAATCAAGAGTATTATAATGAAGGTCTGTTAGATCAGAGAGTATTATAATGAGGATGTGTTCTATCAGAAGTTATTATAATGAGGTTGCGTTATATCAGAGTGTATTATAATGAGGGTGTGATATATCAGAGTGTATTATAATGAGGGTGCGTTATATCAGTGTGTGTTATAATGAGGGTGCATTATATCAGAGTGTATTATAATGAGGGTGTGTTATATCAGAGTGTTCTATAATGAGGGTGTGTTGTATCAGAGTGTGTTATAATGAGGGTGCATTATATCAGAGTGTATTATAATGAGGGTGTGTTATATCAGAGTGTTCTATAATGAGGGTGTGTTATATCAGAAGGCATTATAATTAGGGTGCGTTATATCAGAGGATATTATAATGAGGGTGTGATATATCAGAGTATTATAATGAGGGTGTGTTATATCAGAAGGCATTATAATTAGGGTGCGTTATATCAGAGGATATTATAATGAGGGTGTGATATATCAGAGTGTATTATAATGAGGGTGCGTTATATCAGAGTGTTTTATAATGAGGGTGTGTGATATCAGAAGGTATTATAATGAGGGTGCGTTATATCAGAGGATATTATAATGAGGGTGTGTTATATTAGAGAGTATTATAATGAGGGTGTGATATATCAGAGAGTATTATAATGAGGGTGTGTTATATCAGAGTGTATTATAATGAGGGTGCGTTATATCAGAGTATTATATTGAGGGTGTGTTATATCAGAAGGCTTTATAATTAGGGTGCGTTATATCAGGATATTATAATGAGGGTGTGTTATATTAGAGTGTATTATAATGAGGGTGTGATATATCAGAGTGTATTATAATTAGGGTGCGTTATATCAGAGGATATTATAATGAGGGTGTGTTATGTCAGGGTGTATTATAATGAGCGTGTGTTTTGTCAGTATTATAATGAGGGTGTGATATATCAGAGTGTATTATAATGAGGGTGCGTTATATCAGAGGATATTATAATGAGGGTGTGTTGTATCAGGGTGTTTTATAATGAGCGTGTGTTTTGTCAGAGTATTATAATGAAGGTGTGTTGTATCAGAGTCTATTATAATGAGGGTGTATTATATGAGAGTGTATTTTAATGAGGGTGTATTACATGAGAGTGTATTATAATGTGGGTGTGATATATCAGATGGTATTATAATCAGTGTGTGTTATATCAGAAGTTATTATAATGAGGGTGTGTAATATCAGAGAGCATTATAACGAGGGTGCATTATATCAGAGTGTATTACAATGACGGTGTGTTATATCAGAGTGTTTTATAATGAGGGTGTGTGATCAGAATGTATTATAATGAGGGTGTGTTATATCAGAGTGTATTATAATGATGGTGTGATATATCAGAGTGTATTATAATGAGGGTGCGTTATATCAGAGGATATTATAATGAGGGTGTGTTATATCAGGGTGTATTATAATGAGGGTGTGTTTTGTCAGAGTGTTATAATGAGGGTGTGTTGTATGAGAGTATATTATAATGAGAGTGTATTATATCAGAGTGTATTATAATGATGGTGTGATATATCAGAGTGTATTATATTGAGGGTGTGTTGTATCAGAGTCTATTATAATGAGGGTGTATTATATGACAGTGTTTTGTAATGAGGGTGTGATCTATCAGATGATATTATAATGAGGGTGTGTTATATCAGAGTGTATTATAATGATGGTGTGATATATCAGAGTGTATTATATTGAGGGTGTGTTGTATCAGAGTCTATTATAATGAGGGTGTATTATATGACAGTGTTTTGTAATGAGGGTGTGATATATCAGAAGTTATTATAATGATGGTGTGTTATAACAGAGAGTATTATAATGAGGGTGCGTTATATCAGACAGTATAATAATGAAGGTGTGACATAGCAGAGTGTATTGTAATGAGGGTGGGTTATATCAGAGTGTATTATAATGACGGTGTATTATATCAGAGTGTATTATAATGCGGGTGTGTTATATCAGCGTGTATTATAATGAGGGTGTGTTATATCGAATGGTATTATAATGCGGGTGTGTTATATCAGAGTGTATTATAATGAGGATATGTTGTATCAGAGTCTATTATAATGAGAGTGTGTTGTATCAGAGTCTATTATAGTGAGGGTGTATTATATCATAGTGTATTATAATGAGGGTGTGTTGTATCAGAGTCTATTATAGTGAGGGTGTATTATATCATAGTGTATTATAATGTGGGCCTGTGAAATCAGAGAGTAATACAATGAGGGTGTATTATATCATAGTGTATTATAATGTGGGCCTGTGAAATCAGAGAGTAATACAATGAGGGTGTATTATATCATAGTGTATTATAATGAGGGTGCGTTATATCGGAGGATATTATAATGAGGGTGTGTTATATCAGGGTGTATTATAATGAGCGTGTGTTTTGTCAGGGTCTATTATAATGATTGTATTATATCAGAGTGTATTTTAATGAGGGTGTGTTGCATCAGAGTTTATTATAATGAGGGTGTATTTTATGAGAGTGTATTATAATGAGGGTGTGTTATATCAGAGGGTGTTATAATGAGGGTGTGTTATATCAGAGCGTATTATAATGAGAGTGTGTTATATCAGAGAGTATTATAACGATTCTGCGTTATATCAGACGGTATTACAATGAGGTTGTGTCATATCGGAGGGTATTACAATGAGGGTGCGTTACATCAGAGCATATTATGATGAGGGTGAGTTATATCAGGGGGTATTAAAATGAGGGTCTTTTGTATCAGAGGGTATTATAATGAGGGTGTGTTATATTAGAGGGTATTAAACTGAGGGTGTGTTTTTTCAGAGGGTATTATTATATGGGTGTGTTTTTTCAGAAGGTATTATAATGAGCGTGTGTTATATCAGAAATTATTATAATGAGGGTGTGTAATATCAGAGAGTATTATAACAGGGGTGCGTTATATCAGACGGTATTATACTGAGGGTGTGTTACATCAGAGTGTATTATAATGAGGATGTGTTATATCAGAGTGTATTACAATGAGGGTGTGTTATATCAGGGGATATTATAATGAGGGTGTGTTATATCAGAGTGTATTATAATGAGGGTGTGTTTTGTCAGAGCATTATAATGAGGGTATGTTGTATCAGAGTCTATTATAATGAGGGTGTATTATAAGAGAGTGTATTATAATGAGGGTGTGACATATCGGATGGTATTATAATGAGGGTGTGTTATAGAAGTGGAATCATAGAGGTTTACAACATGGAAACAGGCCCTTCGGCCCAACATGTCCATGTCGCCCAGTTTATACCACTAAGCTAGTCCCAATTGCCTGCACTTGGCCCATATCCCTCGATACCCATCTTACCCATGTAACTGTCCAAATGCTTTTTAAAAGACAAAATTGTACCCGCCTCTACTACTGCCTCTGGCAGCTCGTTCCAGACACTCACCACCCTTTGAGTGAAAAAATTGCCCCTCTGGACCCTTTTGTATCTCTCCCCTCTCACCTTAAATCTATGCCCCCTCGTTATAGACTCCCCTACCTTTGGGAAAAGATTTTGACTATCGACCTTATCTATGCCCCTCATTATTTTATAGACTTCGATAAGATCACCCCTTAACCTCCTACTCTCCAGGGAAAAAAGTCCCAGTCTGTCTAACCTCTCCCTATAAGTCAAACCATCAAGTCCCGGTAGCATCCTAGTAAATCTTTTCTGCACTCTTTCTAGTTTAATAATATCCTTTCTATAATAGGGTGACCAGAACTGTACACAGTACTCCAAGTGTGGCCTCACCAATGCCCTGTACAACTTCAACAAGACATCCCAACTCCTGCATTCAATGTTCTGACCAATGAAACCAAGCATGCCGAATGCCTTCTTCACTACCCTATCCACCTGTGACTCCACTTTCAAGGAGCTATGAATCTGTACTCCCAGATCTCTTTGTTCTATAACTCTCCCCAACGCCCTACCATTAACGGAGTAGGTCCTGGCCCGATTCGATCTACCAAAATGCATCACCTCACATTTATCTAAATCAGACTCCATCTGGCATTCATCGGCCCACTGGCCCAATTTATCAAGATCCCGTTGCAATCCTAGATAACCTTCTTCACTGTCCACAATGCCACCAATCTTGGTGTCATCTGCAAACTTACTAACCATGCCTCCTAAATTCTCATCCAAATCATTAATATAAATAACAAATAACAGCGGACCCAGCACCGATCCCTGAGGCACACCGCTGGACACAGGCATCCAGTTTGAAAAACAACCCTCTACAACCACCCTCTGTCTTCTGTCGTCAAGCCAATTTTGTATCCAATTGGCTACCTCACCTTGGATCCCATGAGATTTAACCTTATGTAACAACCTACCATGCGGTACCTTGTCAAATGCTTTGCTGAAGTCCATGTAGACCACGTCTACTGCACAGCCCTCATCTATCTTCTTGGTTACCCCTTCAAAAAACTCAATCAAATTCGTGAGACATGATTTTCCTCTCACAAAACCATGCTGACTGTTCCTAATTAGTCCCTGCCTCTCCAAATGCCTGTAGATCCTGTCCCTCAGAATACCCTCTAACAACTTACCCACTACAGATGTCAGGCTCACTGGTCTGTAGTTCCCAGGCTTTTCCCTGCCGCCCTTCTTAAACAAAGGCACAACATTTGCTACCCTCCAATCTTCAGGCACCTCACCTGTAGCGGTGGATGATTCAAATATCTCTGCTAGGGGACCCGCAATTTCCTCCCTAACCTCCCATAACGTCCTGGGATACATTTCATCAGGTCCCGGAGATTTATCTACCTTGATGCGCGTTAAGACTTCCAGCACCTCCCTCTCTGTAATATGTACACTCCTCAAGACATCACTATTTATTTCCCCAAGTTCCCTAACATCCATGCCTTTCTCAACCGTAAATACCGATGTGAAATATTCATTCAGGATCTCACCCATCTCTTGTGGTTCCGCACATAGATGACCTTGTTGATCCTTAAGAGGCCCTACTCTCTCCCTAGTTACCCTTTTGCCCTATAAGATCACCCCTAAATCTCCTACTCTCCAGGGAAAAAAGTCTCAGTCTATCCAACCTCTCCCTATAAGTCAAACCATCAAGTCCCGGTAGCATCCTAGTAAATCTTTTCTGCACTCTTTCTAGTTTAATAATATCCTTTCTATAATGGGGTGACCAGAACTGTACACAGTATTCCAAGTGTGGCCTTACTAATGTCTTGTACAACTTCAACAAGAATTGTATCAGATGTTATTATAATGAGGGTGTGTTATATCAGAGTGCATTATAATGAGGGTGTGTTATATCAAATGGTATTATTAAGAGGGTGTGGTATATCAGATGGTATTATAATGAGGGTGTGTTATATCAGAGAGTATTATAATGAGGGTGTGATATATCAGAGTGTATTATAATGAAGGTGCCTTATATCAGAGGATATTATAATGAGGGTGTGTTATATCAGGGTGTATTATAATGAGGGTGTGTTGTATCAGAGTCTATTATAGTGAGGGTGTGTTATATCATAGTGTATTATAATATGGGCCTGTGAAATCAGAGGGTAATATAATGAGGGTGTGTTATATCAGAGGGTATTATAATGAGGGTGTGTTATATCAGATGGTATTATAATGAGGGTGTGTAATATCAGAGTGTATTATAATGAGGGTGTGTTCTGTCAGAGGGTATTATAATGAGGGTGTGTTATATCAGATGGTATTATAATGAGGGTGTGTTATATTCGAGAGTATTATAATGAGGGTCTGTTCGATCAGAGGGTATTATAATGAGGATGTGTTATATCAGAAGTTATTATAAGGAGGGTCTGTTATATCAGAGAATATTATAATGAGGGTGTGTTATATCAGAGTGTAATATAATGAGGATGTGTTGTATCAGAGTCTATAATAATGAGGGTGTATTATATGGGAGTGTATTATAATGAGGGTGTGTTATTTCAGAAGGTATTATAATGAGGGTGTGTTTTTTCAGAAGGCATAATAATGAGGGAGTGTTATATCAGGGTGTATTATAATGAGGGTGTGTTTTGTCAGAGCATTATAATGAGGGTGTGTTGTATCAGAGTCTATTATAATGAGAGTGTATTATATCATAGTATATTATAATGAGGGTGGGTTATATCAGAGTGTATTATAATGAGGGTGTGTTATATCAAACGATATAATGAGGGTGGGTTATATTAGAGTGTATTATAATGTGGGTGTGTGGTATCAGAGTGTATTATAATGAGAGTGTGTTATATCAGAGAGTATTATAACGATTCTGCGTTATATCAGACGGTATTACAATGAGGTTGTGTCATATCGGTGGGTATTACAATGAGGGTGCGTTACATCAGAGCGTATTATGATGAGGGTGGGTTATATCAGGGGGTATTAAAATGAGGGACTTTTGTATCAGTGTGTATTATAATGAGGGTGTGTTATATCAGAGGGTATTAAACTGAGGGTGTGTTTTTTCAGAGGGTATTATTATATGGGTGTGTTATATCGGAAGGTATTATAATGAGCGTGTGTTATGTCAGAAAGTATTATAATGAGGGTCTGTTATATCAGAAGGTATGATAATGAGGGAGTGTTATATCAGAGTGTATTATAATGAGCGTGTGTTATATCAGAGGGTATTACAATGAGGGTGTGTTATATCAGAAGGCATGATAATGAGGGTGTGTTATATCATATTATATTATAATGAAGATCGGTTATATCAGAGTGTATTATAATGAGGGCGTGTTATATCAAACGATATTTTAATGAGGGTGGGTTATATTAGAGTATTATAATGTGGGTGTTTTATATCCGAGTGTATTATAATGAGAGTGTGTTATATCAGAGTGTATTATAATGAAGGTGGGTTACATCAGAGCGTATTATAATGAGAGTGTGTTGTATCGGAAGATATTATAATGAGGGTGTGTTATATCAGAGAGTATTATAACGATCGTGCGTTATATCAGACGGTATTACAATGAGGTTGTGTCATATCAGAGGGTATTATAATGAGGGTGGGTTATAGCAGGGGCTATTAAACTGAGGGTCTTTTGCATCAGAGGGTATTATAATGAGGGTGTGTCATGTCAGAGGGTATTAAACTGAGGGTGTGTTATATCAGAAGGCATTATAATAAGGGTGTGTTATGTCAGAACATATTATAATGAGGTTGCGTTACGTCAGAGTGTATTACAATGAGGGTGCGTTATGTAAGAGGGTATTATAATGAGGGTGTGTTATATCAGAGTGTATTATGATGAGGGTGTGTTATATCAGAGTTTGTTTTAATTCATTCATGGGATGTGGGCGTTGCTGGCGAGGCCAGCATTTATTGCCCATCCCTATTTCCCTTGAGAAGGTGGTGGTGAGCCACCTTCTTGAACCGCTGCAGTCCGTGTGGTGAAGGTTCTCCCACAGTGTTGTTAGGAAGGGAGTTCCAGGATTTTAACCCAGCGACGATGAAGGAACAGTGGTATATTTCCAAGTCGGGATGGTGTGTGACTTGGAGGGGAATGTGCAGGTGGTGTTGTTCCCATATGCCTGCTGCTCTTGTCCTTCTAGGTGGTAGAGGTCGCGGGTTTGGGAGGTGCTGTCGAAGAAGCCTTGGCGAGTTGCTGCAGTGGATCCTGTGGATGGTACACACTGCAGCAACAGTGCGCCGGTGGTGAAGGGAGTGAATGTTTAGGGTTGTGGATGGGGTGAGAATCAAGCGGGCTGCTTTGTTCTGGATGGTGTCGAGCTTCTTGAGTGTTGCTGGAGCTGCACTCATCCTGGCAAGTGGAGAGTATTCCATCACACTCCTGACTTGTGCCTTGTAGATGGTGGAAAGTCTTTGGGGAGTCAGGAGGTGAGTCACTCGCCGCAGAATACCCAGCCTCTGACCTGCTCTTGTAGCCGCAGTATTTATATGGCTGGTCCAGTTAAGTTTCTGGTCAATGGTGACTCCCAGGATGCTGATGGTGGGGGATTTGGCGATGATAATGCCGTTGAATGACAAGGGGAGGTGGTTAGACTCTCTCTTGTTGGAGATGGTCATTGCCTGGCACTTGTCTGGCGCAAATGTTACTTGCCACATATCAGCCCAAGCCTGGATGTTGTCCAGGTCTTGCTGCATGCGGGCTCGGACTGCTTCATTATCTGAGGGGTTGCGAATGGAACTGAACACTGTGCAATCATCAGCGAACATCCCCATTTCTGACCTTATGATGGAGGGAACACAGGGTCTGCTCAGACGAGGAGGAACGCGATGGACACCTACAGACGCTGAAAGACGCCCTAGTAAGAACGGGATATGACGCTCGACTCATCGATCGACAGTTCCGACGGGCCACAGCAAAAAATCGCATAGACCTCCTCAGGAGACTAACACGGGACGCAACCAACAGAGTACCCTTTGTCGTCCAGTACTTCCCCGGAGCGGAGAAACTACGCCATGTTCTCCGCAGCCTTCAACATGTCATCAATGAGGACAAACACCTCGCTATGGCCATCCCCACACCTCCACTACTCGCCTTTAAACAGCCACCCAACCTCAAACAGACCATCGTTCGCAGCAAATTACCCAGCTTTCAAGAGAACAGCGTCCACGACGCCACACAACCCTGCCACGGTAACCTCTGCAAGACATGCCAGATCATCGACACAGATACCACCATCACACGAGATGACACCACCCACCAGGTGCATGGTTCATACTCCTGTGACTCGGCCAACGTTGTCTACCTCATACGTTGCAGGAAAGGATGCCCCAGAGCATGGTACATTGGCGAGACCATGCAGACGCTGCGACAACGGATGAACGGACACCGCGCAACAATCGCCAAACAGGAGGGTTCCCTCCCAGTCGGGGAACACTTCAGCAGTCATGGACATTCATCCACCGACCTTCGGGTAAGCGTACTCCAAGGCGGCCTTCGAGACACACGACAACGCAAAATCGTCGAGCAGAAATTGATAGCCAAGTTCCGCACCCATGAGGACGGCCTCAACCGGGATCTTGGGTTCATGTCACGCTACACGTTACCCCACCAGCGAACAAATGTTATCTGTTTTTAATATAATGGGTCATTTGCTGGCTCTCTCTGCCTTCCGGATGTTTCTGCCTCTCTCTGTGTTTTTTTTCTCTGTTTTTTTTCCCTGTTTGTTTTTTTGTTGAATGTGTATTCGGGGGTTCTGCAGGTGACACCTCTCTGTCTGAACACGGTGATTGCCTTGGCAACGGGCAGTTGCAGGGGCAGTCTGTAAACACCATGTATTGTTCAATATGTATAAATGCGTAGGCTTCAAGGAGCTCTTGAAACATTTGCCTGAGGAAGGAGAAAATCTCCGAAAGCTTGTGAATTTAAAATAAAATTGCTGGACTATAACTTGGTGTTGTAAAATTGTTTACAATTGTCAACCCCAGTCCATCACCGGCATCTCCACATCATGGAGGGAAGGTCATTGATGAAGCAGCTGAAGATGGTTGGGCCTAGGACACTGCCCTGAGGAACTCCTGCAGCAATGCCCTGGGGCTGAGATGATTGGCCTCCAACAACCACTACCATCTTCCTTTGTGCTAGGTATGACTCCAGCCACTGGAGAGTTTTCCCCCTGATTCCCATTGACTTCAATTTTACTAGGGCTCCTTGGTGCCACACTCGGTCAAATGCTGCCTTGATGTCAAGGGCAGTCACTCTCACCTCACCTCTGGAATTCAGCTCTTTTGTCCATGTTTGGACCAAGGCTGTAATGAGGTCTGGAGCCGAGTGGTTCTGGCGGAACCCAAACTGAGCATCAGTGAGCAGGTTACTGTTGAGTAAGTGCTGCTTGATAGCACTGTCGACAACACCTTCCATCACTTTGCTGATGATTGAGAGTAGACTGATGGGGCGGTAATTGGCCAGATTGGATTTGTCCTGCTTTTTGTGGACAGGACATACCTGGGCAATTTTCCATATTGTCGGGTAGATGCCAGTGTTGTAGCTGTACTGGAACAGCTTGGCTAGATACGCAGCTAGTTCTGGAGCACAAGTCTTCAGCACTACAGCCGGGATGTTGTCGGGGCCCATAGCCTTTGCTGTATCCAGTGCACTCAGCTGTTTCTTAATAACATGTGGAGTGAATCGAATTGGCTGAAGACTGGCTTCTGTGATGGTGGGGATATCGGGAGGAGGCCGAGATGGATCATCCACTCGGCACTTCTGGCTGAAGATGGTTGCAAACGCATCAGCCTTGTCTTTTGCACTCACGTGCTGGACTCTGCCATCATTGAGGATGGGGATGTTTACAGAGCCTCCTCCTCCCATTAGTTGTTTAATTGTCCACCACCATTCACGACTGGGTGTGGCAGGACTGCAGAGCTTTGATCTGATCCGTTGTTTGTGGAATCGCTTAGCTCTGTCTATAGCATGTTGCTTCCCCTGTTTAGCATGCATGTAGTCCTGAGTTGTAGCTTCACCAGGTTGGCACCTCATTTTTAGGTATGCCTGGTGCTGCTCCTGGCATGCTCTTCTACACTCCTCACTGAACCACGGTTGATCTCCTAGCTTGTTGATAATGGTAGAGTGAGGAATATGCCAGGCCATGAGGTTACAGATTGTGCTGGAATACAATTCTGCTGCTGCTGATGGCCCACAGCACCTCATGGATGCCCAGTTTTGAGCTGCTAGATCTGTTCTGAATCTATCCCATTTAGCACGGTGGTAGTGCCACACAACACGTTGGATGGTGTCCTCAGTGTGAAGACGGGACTTCGTCTCCACGAGGACTGTGCGGTGGTCACTCCTACCAATACTGTCATGGACAGATGCATTTGCGACAGGTAGATTGGTGAGGACGAGGTCAAGTAAGATTTTCCCTCGTGTTGGTTCGCTCACCACCTGCCGCAGGCCCCGTCTGGCAGTTATGTCCTTCAGGTCTCGGCCAGCTCGGTCAGTAGTGGTGCTACCGAGCCACTCTTGGTGATGGACATTGATGTCCCCCACCCAGAGTACATTCTGTGCTCTTGCTACCCTCAGTGCTTCCTCCAAGTGGTGCTCAACATGGAGGAGGACTGATTCATCAGCTGAGGGAGGGCGGTAGGTGGTAATCAGCAGGAGGTTTCCTTGCCCATGTTTGACCTGATGCCATGAGATTTCATGGGGTCCGGAGTCAATGTTGAGGACTCCCAGGGTCACTCCCTCCTGACTGTATATCACTGTACCGCCACCTCTGGTGGGTCTGTCCTGCTGGTGGGACAGGACATACCCAGGGATGGTGATGGAAGAGTCTGGGACGTTGGCTGAAAGGTATGATTCTGTGAGTATGGCTATGTCAGGCTGTTGCTTGACTAGTCTTTGGGACAGCTCTCCCAATTTTGGCTATATTTTGTATTATATTGTATATATTGTATTATATTGAGGGTGCCTTATATCAGAGTGTATTATAATGAGGGTGTGTTACATCAGGGAGTATTATAATGAGGGTGAGTTACATCAGACAGTATTATAATGAGGTTGTGTTATATCAGAGGGTATTATAATGAGGTTGTGTTATATCAGAGGGTATCATCATGAGAGTGTGTTATATCAGAGGGTATTATAATGAGGGTGTGTTATATCAGAGGGTATCATCATGAGAGTGTGTTATATCAGAGGGTATTATAATGAGGGTGTGATATATCAGAGGGTATTATAATGAGGGTGTGTTATATCAGACTGTATTAAAGTGAGGTTGTGTTTTCAGAGGGTATTATAATGAGGGTGTGTTATATCTGAGTGTATTATAATGAGGGTGTGATATATCAGAGGGTATTATAATGAGGGTGTGTTTTATCAGAGGGTATTATAATGAGGGTGTGTTATATCAGAGTGTATTATAATGCGGGTGTGATATATCAGAAGGTGTTATAATGAGGGTGTGATATATCAGAGTGTATTATAATGAGGGTGTGTTTTATCAGTAGGTATTATAATGATGGTGTGATATATCAGAGAGTATTATAATGAGGGTGTGATATCTCAGCGAGTATTATAATGAGGGTATGTTATATCAGAAGGTTTTATAATGAGGGTGCGTTATATCAGAAGGTATTATAATGAGGGTGCGTTATATCAGAAGGTATTCTAATGAGGGTGTGTTATATCAGAAGGTATTATAATGAGGGTGCGTTATATCAGAGAGTATTATAATGAGGGTGTGATATCTCAGCGAGTATTATAATGAGGGTATGTTATATCAGAAGGTTTTATAATGAGGGTGCGTTATATCAGAAGGTATTATAATGAGGGTGCGTTATATCAGAAGGCATTCTAATGAGGTTGTGTTATATCAGAGCATCAGCTACTCCTTGTGGTAGTGAGTTCCACATTCTTATCACTCTCTGGGTGAAGAAGTTTCTCCTGAATTCCCCTATTGGATTTATTAGTGACTATCTTATATTTATGGCCCCTAGTTCTGTCTCCCCAACAAGTGGAAACATCTTCTCTACATCTACCTGAACCAAACCCCTTCATAATCTTAAAGACCTCTATCAGGTCACCCCTCAATCTTTTCTTTTGTCGAGAAAAGAGCCCCAGACTGGTATTCTCTATAACATGTAAATGGGCTGCTATTCTCTATAATATACACAGGGGCTGCTATTCTACAATATACACAGGGGCTGCTATTCCCTATAATATTCACAGGGGCTGCTATTCTATCATATACACAGGGGCTGCTATTCTCTATAATATACACAGGAACTGCTATTCTATCATATACACAGGGGCTGCTATTCTCTATAATATACACAGGTACTGCTATTCTATCATATACACAGGGGCTGCTATTCTCTATAATATACACAGGTACTGCTATTCTATAATATGCACAGGGGCTGCTATTTTCTATAATATACACAGGGGATGCTATTCTCTATAATATACACAGGGGCTGCTATTCTATAATATACACAGGGGCTGCTATTCCCTATAATATACACAGGGGCTGCTATTCTCTATAATATACACAGGGGCTGCTATTCTCTATAATATACACAGGAACTGCTATTCTATCATATACACAGGGGCTGCTATGATTCTGTAATATACACAGGGGCTGCTATTCTCTATAATATACACAGGAACTGCTATTCTATAATATGCACAGGGGCTGCTATTCTCTATAATATACACAGGAACTGCTATTCTATAATATGCACAGGGGCTGCTATTTTCTATAATATACACAGGGGATGCTATTCTCTATCATATACACAAGGACTGCTATTCACTATGCTATCCTCAGGGGCTGCTGCTCTCTGGAACATGCACGACCTCTCTAGATATTGTGGTTTCTGGCACAATAACCCTTTTACTCTACCAAGTTCTCGCAGTGAGGTGTGAATGTAGTAACACAGCGATGCGATCATAAGAACACGCATTTTGAAGTGCTGTTATTTTGAGGGAATTGTACACACGGTCCCACAAACAGAAGATTGAGGTGAATGTGCTTTCAATCGTGCTGGAGAACTCTTCTTTGATTTTGCCATGGGATTTTTCACATCCACAGGCAGATAGGGCCTCTGCTTTGTTTCTCCTTCAACAGACAGAGTGGAGGAATAATCTTAATCCCTCCACTATGCTACCATACCCATTCTAATGGGAACGGTAGCATAGTGGTTATGTTATTGGGCTTATAATTCGGAGGCCCGGACTAATAAATCTGAAGTAATGAGTTCAAATCCTGCTACAGCAGCTTTCAAATTAAAATTCAATTAATTAAATAAAATCTGGAATAAAAAAAACTAGTATCAGTAATAGTGGCCATTAAACTACTGGATTGTCATTAAAACAAAACCCATTTGGTTCATTAATGTCCTTGAGGGAAGGAAACCTGCCATCCTTACCAAGTCTGGCCAAAATGTGACTCCAGACCCACAGCAATGTGGTTGATTCTTACTCACCCTCTGAAATGGCCTAGCAAGCCATTCAGTTGTCAAGAAGGTGGCTCACCACCACCTTCTCAAGGGCAATTAGGGATGGGCAATAAATGCTGGCCTTGCCAGTGGATGCCCAATTCCCATGAATGAATAAAAAGAAAATGTCCTATGTGAGTCAGGCATATTGCTCTGGAATCATACTGATACGATTGATCCTGTATGTCTTGTACTTAGAGCTCTGAATGAGATTTAGTGCTCTGCAATTCCTGCCTTTGGTTTCCCAGTGAGACAGGGGTCGTATTGTTAGTTACCCTGACTTCTCCTTTTCTCTTGATTAATTGGAACAGCAGTAGAAAGCTGAGGTGCTTGCTGTTATATGGAAGATGGATACCAGGATCCAGTGTTGATCACTCTTTGTCTGAAGTCCCTCCTGACATCTGTCCTAAACTTTCCTTTCACCAGTTTTAACCCGAGCCTCTTGTTCTACTATCCTGGCACAACCTAAAGGAGTGCTGCAGGTTAACCTTATCAATGCCATTTAATATCTTGAGATGGACCCCTCTCAATTGCCTCCTTTCAAGGCTAAAGAGCTACAGTTCCTCCAGTCTTTCTTCGTTACTCAGTCCTCCGACATTAGGGATCAAACTCATGGCTCTTCTTTATATGACCTCCAGAGCTTCCTTCTGTCTTGTTGACCAAAACTGCGCAATATAACTAGCAATATAATTCAGCCTAATTCTCCATATCTCACCCTCATTCTCAGCATCTGCCCCTCATTCTCAGCATCTCCCCCATTCATAGAATCTCTACTCCATTCTCAGCACCTCCCCCTCATTCTCAGTATGTTACCCCCACCATTGCCATCTAGTTCTCATTCTCGGTATTTTGTTCTCGTTTTGGCTTCGGGCTTGCCTTTTATTAATAATGCTCTTAGCATCTTGTCCACCTTCTCCAGTTTTAGTCCATTTTCAACATCCAACCCTCATGTCATCCTCCTTTTCGACATCTTACGCTTTTTCTTAGCGTCTTATCCTCACTCTCAGCTCCTTACATCGAGTTACATCATAGAGAAATCATAGAAAATTTACGGCACACAAGGAGGCCATTCGGCGCCGGCCGAAAATGAGCCACCCAGTCTAATCCCAATTTCCAGCATTTGATCCGTAGCCTTGTCGGTCACTTCAGGTGCACGTCCAGGTTCTTTTTAAATAAGTTGAGTGTTTCTCCCTCTATCACCATTTCAGACTGTGAGTTCCAGACCCCCACCACCCTCTGTGTGAAAACATTTTTCTTCAGCTCCCCTCTAATCCTTCTACAAATTACTTTAAATCTATGCCTCTGGTTATTGACCCCTCTGCTAAGGGAAATAGGCCCCTCATAATTTTATACACCTCAATTAAATCACCCCTCAGCCTTCTCTGGTCCAAAGAGAACAACCCCAGCCTATCCAATCTTTCCTCATAGCTAAAATTCTCCAGGGCTGGCAACATCTTCGTAAATCTCCTTTGTACCCTTTCTAGTGCAATCACATCCTTCCTGTAATATGGTGACCAGAACTGTACACCATATTCAAGCTGTGGCCTGACCAGTGTTTTATACATCGAAACTACAGTGCAGAAACAGGCCACTCGGCCCAACTGGTCCAGGCCAGTGTTTTCGCTTCACTCGAGCCTCCTCCCTCCCTACTTCATCTCACCCTATCAGGATATCTTTCTGTTCCTTTCTCCCTCGTGTGCTTATACAGCTTCCTCTTAAATGCATCTATGCTATTTGCCTCAACTACTCCTTGTGGTAGCGAGTTCCACATTCGAACCACTCTCTGGGTAAAGAAGTTTCTCCTGAATTCCCTATTGGATTTATTAGTGACTATTTTATATTGATGACCTCTAGTTTTGGACTCCCCCCACAAGTGGAAACATTTTCTCTACATCTACCCTATCAAACCCTTCTATTATCTTAAAGACCTCTATCATGTCACCTCTCAGCCTTCACTTTTCTAGACAAAAGAGCCCCAGCCTGTTCAGCCTTTACTCATTCTTAGTGTCTCATCCCCGCTCTCATTCTCACAATTTATTAATTTAACAGGAATCAAAGCAGACCACGGCGCACTTCAGGACCTATGTGGAGAACCATACCAGGCATTCAGATGACCTGAGCCGAAAGCAGATCAGAATCTACCAACTTTACAGCAGGACCAGTGGCAAACATGTCCAGGTGCTGGGCAAAAGGATCAATGCCAACGGGGAGGATGGTGGCAAATACGGTAAGCGTCTTTTTCAGTGAGGCTTGAAAGATACGAACATAGGAATAGGAGCAGGCCACTCAGCCCCTCAAGCCTGTTCCGCCATTCAATTAGATCATGGATGATTTGTATTTTAACTCCAATTACCCGCCTTGGTTCCGTAACCCATAATACTCTTGCCTAACAAAAACCTATCAA
Source organism: Heptranchias perlo (assembly GCF_035084215.1). Classification (NCBI taxonomy): domain Eukaryota; kingdom Metazoa; phylum Chordata; class Chondrichthyes; order Hexanchiformes; family Hexanchidae; genus Heptranchias; species Heptranchias perlo. Next base: position 8,842,330 of record NC_090325.1, on the reverse strand, counting down.
GCTCAGTTTTGAAATTTTCAATTGACCCCCGGCCTCAACAGCTTTTTGGGGGAGAGAGTTCCAGATTTCCACTCCCCTTTGTGTGAAGAAATGCTTCCTGACATCACCCCTGAACGGCCTGGCTCTAATTTTAAGGTTATGCCCCCTTGTTCTGGACTCCCCCACCACAGGAAATAGTTTCTCTCTATCTACCCTATCAATTCCTTTAATCATCTTAAACACCTCAATTGGATCACCCCTTAAGCTTCTATACTCGAGGGAATACAATTCTAGTCTATGCGACCTGGCCTCGTAATTTAACCCTTTAGCCCCGGTATCACCTGGTGAATCTGCGCTGCACCCACTACAAAAATATCCTTCCTGAGATGTGGTGCCCAGAACTGAACGCAGTATAGAAACAGAACTTTATATAACTACAACATAGATTCATCTGGCATTAAGGTTTCAGGCGAAAGGGAGTTTTCCCATTAGCGCCCTTAGAGTCTCAAAAAGTAAAAGTTTTGCGTGGCCTGTACCTGAGTGCTGCGAATCAGGAAGCTCTCGGGTTAGGAACATAGGAACAGGAGTAGGCCATTCAGCCCCTCGTGCCTGCTCTGCCATTTGATAAGATCATGGCTGATCTGTGATCTAACTCCATATACCTGCCTTTGGCCCATATCCCTTAATACCTTTGGTTGCCAAAAAGCTATCTATCTCAGATTTAAATTTAGCAATTGAGCTAGTATCATTTGCCTTTTGCGGAAGAGAGTTCCAAACTTCTACCACCCTCTGTATGTAGAAATGTTTTCTAATCTCACTCCTGAAAGGTCTGGCTCTAATTTTTAGACTGTGCCCCCTACTTCTAAAATCCCCAACCAGCGGAAATAGTTTCTCTCTATCCACCCTATCTGTTCCCCTTAATACCTTATAAACTTCGATCAGATCACCCCATAACCTTCGAAACTCCAGAGAATACAACCCCAATTTGTGTAATCTCTCCTCGTAACTTAACCCTTAAAGTCCGGGTATCATTCTAGTAAACCTACGCTGCACTCCCTCCAAGGCCAATATGTCCTTCCGAAGGTGCGGTGCCCAGAACTGCTCACAGTACTCCAGGTACAGTCTAACCAGGGTTTTGTATAGCTGCAGCATAACTTCTGCCCCCTTGTACTCCAGTCCTCTAGATATAAAGGCCAGCGTTCCATTAGCCTTATTGATTATTTTCTGCACCTGTTCATGACACTTCAATGATCTATGTACCTGAACCCCTAAGTCCCTTTGGACATCCACTGTTTTTAACTTTTTACCATTTAGAAAGTACCCTGTTCTATCCTTTTTTGATCCAAAGTGGATGACCTCACATTTGTCTACATTGAATTCCATTTGCCACAGTTTTGCCCATTCACCTAATCTATCAATATCTCTTTGTAATTTTATGTTTTCATCTACACTGCTTACAATGCCACCAATCTTTGTGTCATTGGCAAACTTAGATATGAGACTTTCTATGCCTTCATCTAAGTCGTTAATAAATATTGTGAATAATTGAGGCCCCAAGACAGATCCCTGCGGGACTCCACTAGTCACATCCTGCCAATGTGAGTACCTACCCATTATCCCTACTCTCTGTCGCCTTTTGCTCAGCCAACTTCCTAACCAAGTCCATACTTTTCCTTCAATTCCATGAGCTTCTATCTTAGCTAACAGTCTCTTATGTGGGACCTTATCAAATTCCTTCTGGAAGTCCATCTAAATAACATTCATTGACATTTCCCCTGTCCACTACTTTAGTCACCTATCCTCAGTTAACGCTGAGTTAGCTGATCTCGACCAATGTGGCAGAAGAGGCAGTGCCATTTTCTTCAGCGTCCTTGGGCTACGTTGGCCAAGGCTCCTCCCTGTTGGTCGGTATCTCTGCTGGAAAGTGTAGGTGTGACAGACAGGATGGACACTGCTCTGTTGCCCCACCCCACGTCCTGGATTAAAAGAAGCTGGTCTCAGTAAAATTGACCATGATGCTGTTGGATTGTCATAAAAACCCAACTGCTTCACTAATGTCCCTTTAGGGAAGGAAATCTGCCATCCTTACCCGGTCTGGGCCTAGACGTGACTCCAGTCCCCACACCAATGTGGCAGACTCTTAAATGCCCTCTGAACTGGCCTAGCAAACCGCTCAGTTATATCAAACCGCTACAAAGTGTAATAAGAACAGTATGGTGGCAGCGTCTTCACCACGTGGACAGTAGAGGTTCAAGAAGAAGGCCCACCACCACCTTCTGAAGGGTAGCCAGGGATGGGCAATAATTGCCGTCCTTGCCAGCGACGCCCACACCCTGAGAATGAATTTTTTAAAAAGCCTGCCAGCACACAATGTCCAGGCTCATACCTGTAGAATCATAGAATGATACAGCACAGAAGAAGGCCATTCGGCCCATCGTGCCTGTGCTAGCCCTTGAAAAGAGCTATCCAATTAGTCCCACTCCTCAGCCCTTTCCCCATGGCCCTGTAAATTTTTTCCCTTCAAGTATTTATTCAATTTCCTTTTGAAAGTTACTATCGAATTTGCTTCCACCGCCCTTTCAGGCAGTGAATTTCCAGATCACAACAACTCGCTGCGTAAAAAAAATCTCCTAACTTCCCCCCTGGATTTTTTGACAATTATCTTAAATCTGTGCCCTCTGGTCACCGACCCTCCTGACGATAGAAACAGTTTCTCCTTATTTATTCTATCAAAACCTTTCTTGATTTTGAACACCTCTATTGAATCTCCCCTTAACCTTCTCTGCTCTAAGGAGAACAATCCCAGCTTCTCCAGTCTCTCCACATAACTGAAGTCCCTCGTCCCTGGTACCATTCTAGTAAATCTCCTCTGCACCCTCTCTAAGGTCTTGACATCCTTCCTAAGATGTGGTGCCCAGAATTGGACACAATACTCCAGCTGAGGCCTAATCAGTGTTTTATAAAGGTTTAGCATAACTTCCTTGTTTTTGTACTCTACGCCTCTGTTTTTAAAGCCAAGGATCTCGTATGCTTTTTGAACAGTCTTCTCAACTTCTCAACTCTCACCTTCAAAGAATTGTGTACGTAAACCCCCAGGTCTCTCTGTTCCTGCACCCCCTTTAAAATTGTACTAAAGTTGGGCTTGGGTGGAGTACAGAAGGGCAAACAGTGGACCTGTACCACAACATGAGTCAGGGACCTCAGGAAAGGAGGGGAGAAAGTCAGAATGGGTGTCTGAAATGCATGATAACCTATCACCATGTTTAGGAATCAAGCTACTAACAAGCAACACCAACGTTTGAAGCAGTCACAATTTCCATTTCCGTTTACCATAGCTCCTTTAACATAATACTTGTCCCAGTTGACTTCGAAGAGGCGGAACAGAAAGTGAGCAGTAGCAGGAAAACAATTGGGGAGGTGGATAATGGCTTGGTCAAAGAGGTAGGCTTTGAGGAGGTGGTGGGGAAAGAGGTAGCAAGACAGAGGGGTTTCGGTAAAAGGTTCTGCACTGCAGGGCTCAGCTGGCTGAGGGCTGGGCCACCAATAGTGGGAAAAAAACTAGGGCGGGTACGAAGAAAGCCAGGGTCAGAAAAATGGATGGCACGCACTTGTACGCAGGGCAGGAGGAGGTTGCAGTGATAGAGCGGGGCAAGGAAGCATTTGTCAATGAAGATGGAGATTCTGAGATTGTTGGGGAGCTGGGAGTCAATGGGCCGCTGGTAAGAACAGGAGTGGTAGGAGATCAGGACTTGGGAGATAGGATGTGGGTGGCATAGTTGTGGATATGTTGGAGTTCGTGTAAGGTGGAGCACAGAGATCAGTGAGGAGATTGTTGGAAAACTCAAGCCTAGAAGTGAAGAAAGCATGGACGAAGGTTTCAGCTGTTGTAGGAGTGAGGTAATTGCAGAGATGGGCTTGTTGCAGAGATGGAATTGATGAGCTTAACAATGAATAGAATAAGTGGTTTTTAGCTCAGCTCAGGGTCAATCAGGTCACTGAGGTTCTACACCATTAGGATAGAGCGAGCAGCAAGATAGGGAAACTGAGTCAGGATTAGGATGTGGAGTCAGAACTGTGTGTTTCAGTTGGAGGAAATGTTGGCTTGTCCAGAACTTGATGACAGACAAGCAATGGGAGCACAGAGGTGGTCCTGGAGCCGAGGGTAGTAATTACGATGTGACCCGAGTTATTGATTGTTAAATTTGTCCCGTGTCCCTATGAATTATTTCCTAAATACTTAGGGTCCTGCTTTTAGTTAACCAGAGAGTGGTTAGAATGTGGAACTCGCTACAGTAAGGAGCAGTTGAGGCGAATAGCGTAGATGCATTTAAGGGGAAGCTAGATAAACACATGAGGGAGAAAGGAATAGAAGGATATTCTGATAGGGTGAGATGACGTAGGGTGGGAGGAGGCTCGTGTGGAGCATAAACACCGGCATAGACCTGTTGGGCTGAATGGCCTGTTCTTTGCTGTACATTCTATGTAATTCCCAACACGTCATTTAAAGATGCACTATGAACTCTTTAAAGGTCTTAGTAAGAAACTTTTTCATTCTGTTGAAGAATAACACGGTCTGATAATTTGTGCCGCAAAGACCTAGAGGCACTGAGGGTTACTATAACACCCCTACTATTACTACCCAAGCTAAGATAGACTTACTCAATATGTACTTGATAGATTGCATGGTAGATAGTTTTTCACTGCAGCCCATCTAGATCAAGTGAGGAAGCATTTCTTTGATAAGATGCTATCTCTTGGTGTTGGCAGCACTTTAAAGATGGATTTAGCATTCATCCTTAAACGGAGTATCTTTTCAAACCTGACCAGCCTTTGTGACTGTTTCTTTTTTGATGTAAACCTATTTTTTGGATATAGTACCCGTACGGGATCTTGTTCTACTTTAGAAGTTCATTGCAAGCTGGAGGTCGGCTGGCTGCTGTAGGTGAAATTGCAAATGCTTACCAGGGAGACCAGGGCTGCAAGCTGTAGGTAAACATAGGAACAGGAGGAGGCCATTCAGCCCCTCGGGCCTGCTCCGCCATTCAATTAGATCAAGCCTGATCTGTATCCTAACTCCATTCATCCGCCTTAGCTCCATATCCCTTAATACCCTTACCCAACAAAAATCTATCGATCTCAGACTTGAAAGCTCCAATTGTCTCCCAGCATTCACAGCCTTTTGGGAGAAAGAATTCCAGATTTCTACTCCCCTTTGTGTGAAAAAATGCTTCCTGATTTCCCTCCTCAATGGCCCAGCTTTAATTTTAAGATTATGTCACCTCGTTTGTCTGTATCTATCCTATCGAATCCTTTTAACATTTTAAACACCTTGATCAGATCAGATCACCCCTCAATCTTCTATATTCAAGGGAATACATGCCTAGCTTATGCAACCTGGCCTCATAATTTAACCCTTTAAGCCCCGGTATTATTCTGGTGAATCTGCACTGCACCCCCTCCAAGGTGCGGTGCCCAGAACTGAACACAATACTCCAGATGGGGTCTGACCAAGGCTCTGTACGACTGAAGCATCATTTCCTCCCCTTTGTATTCCAGCCCTCCTCGAGATAAAGGCCAACATTCCATCAGCCTTTTTGATTGCTTTTTGTACCTGTTCACTAGCTTTAAATGACTCCCAAATCTCTCGGTTCCTCTACAGTTCTTCAGTTTCTCACCATTTAGAAAACACTCTGATTTATTTTTCTTAGGTCCAAAGTGGGTGACGTCACACTTGCCCATATTAAACTCCATCTGCCATAGTTTTGCACACTCACTTAATCTGTCTATGTTCCTTTGTTCCTGCTCCCATCTGCACTACTTACTGTCCCGCCTAATTTAACATCATCTGCAAACTTGGATATACCTGTCACAAGATCACAAGATAGATAGGATGACCAAGGTCATTCCTTCAAATAGAGTTACATAGAGTTACATAGAGCCTAGAACACAGAAACAGGCCATTCAGCCCAACTGATCTGTGCCGGCATTTATGCTCCACACGAGCCTCCTCCCACTACCCCTATCAGCATATCCTTCTATTCCTTTCTCCCTCATGTGTTTATCTAGCTTCCCCTTAAATGCATCTATGCTATTCACCTCAACTACTCCTTGTGGTAGTGAGTTCCACATTCTAACCACTCTCTAGGTAAAGAAGTTTCTCCTGAATTCCCTATTGGATTTATTAGTGACTATCTTATATTTATGACCTCTAGTTCTGGTCTCCCCCAAAAGTAGAAACATCTTCTCCACGTTTAAACTATCAAACCCTTTCTAATATTAAAGAGCTCTATCAGGTCACCCCTCAGCCTTCTCTTTTCCAGAGAAAAGAGCCCCAGCCTGTTCAGCCTTTCCTGATAAGTATATCCTCTCAGTTCTGGTATCATCCTTGTGAATCTTTTTTGCACCTTCTCCAGTGCTCCCATATCTTTTTTTTATAATATGGAGACCAGAACTGTACACAGTACTCTAGCGTGGTCTAACTGAGGTTCTATATACATTTAATATAATTTCTTTGCTTTTCAATTCTATCCCTCCAGAAATGAACCCCAGTGCTTGGTTTGCTTTTTTTTATGGCCTTATTAACCTGCATCGCTATTTTTAGTGATTTGTGTATCTGTACCCCCAGATCATAGAATCATAGAATCATAGAAGTTACAACATGGAAACAGGCCCTTCGGCCCAACATGTCCATGTCGCCCAGTTTATACCACTAAGCTAGTCCCAATTGCCTGCACTTGGCCCATATCCCTCTATACCCATCTTACCCATGTAACTGTCCAAATGCTTTTTAAAAGACAAAATTGTACCCGCCTCTACTACTGCCTCTGGCAGCTCGTTCCAGACACTCACCACCCTTTGAGTGAAAAAATTGCCCCTCTGGACCCTTTTGTATCTCTCCCCTCTCACCTTAAATCTATGCCCCCTCGTTATAGACTCCCCTACCTTTGGGAAAAGATTTTGACTATCTACCTTATCCCTCTGCTCCTCTAGCCCATTTATTATCCAAGCAGTATGTGGCCCCCTTATTCTTTCCACCAAAATGTAACACCTCACACTCATCTACAAAATAAAAACCTCTACATTCCTCCATCACAGCAATATTTAAATGATTCCAAGGCTTTTTACCTCCACTATCCTACCCTGAAGTCTATTGCATGTGTTCGACCCGTATACGTTTACAACACAGAAGGAGATCAGAAGGAGACCATTCGGCCTATCTCTTACCAGCTCTTTAATAGCTCTTTAATAGAGCAAACCAAAACTAATCCAATGCCCTGCACTCACCCTTTAGCCCTGTATTTTCCTCTGCTTCAAATATTTATCCATTTTTTCTTTGAAAGATCCAAAGGTCTCTGTCTCAACCATTCCCTGTGACAAAGCATTCCGTATTCCACCTGTGTAAAGAAATGCTCCGCACCTCTTGCCTCACTCCCTTATTGAATTCCATGAAGAAATAACGGAAAGAGTAGACAAGGGTAATGTAGTAGATGTAATATATTTGGATTTCCAAAAGGCCGCAATGTAGACTCATGGATAAGATCAAAGCACGTGGAGTCAGGTGACAGGTAGCAGAATGGATAGCAAGCTGGCTACAAAAACAGAAAACAGAGAGTAGGGGTTAAAGGAAATGTTTGTTCTCTGGCTAAACACTATTCTCGACCCTTTTGCCAATGGGAATAGTTTCTCTTTATTTACTTTATCTAATCCCGTCATGATTTTGAACACTTCTATCAAATCTGCTCTCAACCTTCTCTGCTCTAAGAAGAACAACCCCAGCTTCGCCAGTCTATCCACATAACTGAAGTCCCTCATCTCTGGAACCTCTGCTCCCTCTCTAAGGCCTTCACATCCTTCCTAAAGTGCAGTGCCCAGAATTGGACACAATACTCCAGTTGTGGCCGAACCAGTGTTTTATGAAGGTTCAACATAACTTCCTTGCTTTTGTACTCTATGCCTCTATTTATAAAGCCCAGGATCCTATTTGCTTTTTTAACCATTTCTCAACCTGTCCTGCCGCCTTCAAAGATTTGTGCACATATACCCCCAGGTCTCTCTGTTCCTGTACCCACTTTATAATTGCACCATTTAATTTATATTGATTCTCCCAGTTCTTCCTGCCAAAATGTATCACTTTGCACTTCTCCGCGTTAAATTTCATCTGCCATCTGTCCGCCCATTCCACCAGCCTATCACTCTCCTCCTTACTGTTTACTACACTTCCAAGCTTTGTGTCATCTGCAAATTTTGAAATTGTGTCCTGTACACCAAGGTCCAAGCCATTAATATATATCAAGAAAAGCAATGGTCCCAGTACTGACCCCTGGGGAACACCATTGTATACCTTCCTCCAGTCCGATAAACAACCATTCACCATTACTCTCTGTTTCCTGTCACTCAGCCAATTTTGTATCCATGCTGCCACTGCCCCTTTTATTCCATAGGCTTCAATTTTGCTGAAAAGCCTATTATGTGGTACTTTATCAAACGCCTTTGAAAGTCCATATACACAATATCAACCGCATTGCCCTCATCGACACTCTCTGCTACCTCATCAAAAAACTCAATCAATTTAGTTAAACATGATTTGCCTTTAACAAATCCGTGCTGGCTTTCCTTTATTAATCCATACTTGTCCAAGTGACTATTAATTTTGTCCGGGATTATTGTTTCTAAAAGCTTCCCCACCACCGATGTTAAACTGACTGGCCTGTAGTTGCCGGGTTTATCCCTCTCCCGTTTTTTGCAATTCTCCAGTCCTCTGGCACCACCCCATAAGAAGGATTGGAAGATTGTGGCCAGAGCCTCCACAATTTCCACCCTTACTTCCCTCAGCAATCTAGAATGCATCCCATTTGGACTGGGTGACTTATCTACTGCATTTAGGGGGAAGTTAGATAATCGCATAAGGGAGAAAGGAATAGAAGAGTATTCTGATAGGGCTAGATGGAGTGGGATGGGAGGAGGCTCATGTGGAGCATAAACACCGGCACGGACCAGTTGGGCCGAATGGCCTGTTTCTGTGCTGTAGTTTCGATGTAACTCAATGTAACTCTTAGTGATAATTTTAAATTGATGTCCCTTTGTCTCTGACTCCCCAACCAGAGGAAATAGTCTTTCCCTATTCATTCTATCAAAACCTTTCATCATTTTAAAAACATCTATTAAATTTCCTCAGCCTCCTCTGCTCCAGTGGAAATAGTCCCAGTATCTCAAGTCTCTCCTCATAACTATAGTTTTCCATACCCGGTAAGTCAACGATGTTACTCACCCACCCATCACCCCTGTGCTCGCTGACCTACATTAGTTCCCAGTCCACCAATGCCTCGATTTTAAAATTCTCATCCTTGTGTTCAGATCCCTCCATGGCCTCGCCCCTCCCCATCTCCTCCAACCCTACAACCCTCCGAGATCTCTGCGCTCCTCCAATTCTTGCCCCTTGCGCATCCCTGATTTTAATCGCTCCACCATTGGCGGCCGTGCCTTTAGCTGTCTAGGCCCTAAGCTCCTGAGCCCCTCCCCTCCAAAACCTCTACACCACCCTCTCCTCCTTTAAGACCCTCCTTAAAACCTATATCTTTGACCAAGCTTTTGGTCACCTGTCCGAATGTCTGCTTCTTTGACTCGGTGTCAATCTTTCTCTGATTACGGTCCTTTGAAGTGCCCTGGGACGTTTTACTGTTAAAGGCGCTATATAAATGCAAGTTGTTGTTGTTGTACTCTCTCTAGGGATGATTTTAACTCTGTCCACCCGGCACAAACCAGGCGGAATGGGAGTTAATATCCAAGTATTACAATTACCACTCTGGTTCCGCCCCATGGCTATATCAAGCTGAGTGGCTGAGGCATCCGCCTAACTGATTAATTGATGCAAATTTGGATCCGATCACTTAGATAGAACCCCAAAGCTATTTGAAAGGCCTACTGAGTCCACGAGGGACACTCTGCTCACGAGAAACTTCTGGATATCCAGTGAAGGCACCAAAAGGTAAGTTCAAAACTTACTTTTGTGGGGCCAGGAGGAACATCCTTCCATTTTCCAGTGATTAGCTATAGCATCGTCCCCCTAATATAATTACCCTTGGAAAGTCACTCTTCCATTTAATAGTTCTTAACTATAGAATCAACCTTCCCTTTAACAGTATTTATGTATAGATTTACCTTCCCCTTTAAGAGTGTTTACCAGTAGATTCACCCTCCCTGTTAACAGTAGTTACCTACAGAGTCAACCTGCCCTTTAACAGTGCTTACCCAGAACCAACTTCCCCTTTAACACTGTTTACTCACAGAGCCAACTTTCCTCCAACGGTGCTTAGCCAGAGAGCCAACAATTCCTTTAACAATGCTTAGCCACTGAGACTTCCTCCCCTTTAACATTCCTTAGCCAGAGATTCAACCTTCCTTTTCACACTGCTTGCCGACCAATAAAGGTATCATCCTGTTTTTTTTTATCCTACCTTTTGTTTTTCTCCCTTACTCTCTTGAAGACACAGCCTCAATCCTGGTGTACAGTTCCGCAGATGCCAGCTGCCCTCCAGTATCTCACTCAAGTGGCCATTCTCCGTGTGAGGGCCTGCAGTGCCAAAGCTGATTCCCGATATATATATATATAAAACAGGAGCCGCTGGATAGCGATGAAGAGCGGGAAGCCTGGCTGCCAGCCCGGGAGTACTGAGGCCAATGGTAGTCCCCCTTCCATTACTAGGGTTGCCGACTCTGGTTGGACGTATTCCTGGAGGTTTCATCACATGACCAATCTGGGCTCTTCCCCCAATGACTACATTAAGCCGTTGACAGAGTTGCTCCTCAGTACCTTTCCTTAGTCGCTCTACTGCCCCTTGCCCCCACCCCCCACCCCCAACCCCCCCGTCAGGAGATCAATGGTGGTCTTCCAGACTCCCAGCCTTAAATAATCCAACTGCCCCGCCCCCACCATTGGTCACCCAACATGTCCATCCTCGCGATGCCTCGTCTTCCCACGGCCAATTGAGAAGCGAAGGGACCTTTTGCTGCCCAATTGGATGATTCTCAACATCATTCAAACGGACCCTTTTCTCATCTCCATTGTTTTTTAATAACTAATAAGCGAAAGTGTTCAAAGAAAATTTTAAAAACACGCAAAGTTTTTGATGTCCCGATGATTTTTTTTCTCCAGGTTTGCTCGCAGCAGTGCCCTGGAGATTAATCTTCAATTACAGGAGACTCCAGGACAACCCTGAAGGGTTGTCAACCCCTAACCATCAGCCAAACTGAGATACACTAGGCGCAGATTGAAGGCCCAATCTGGGCTCTTCCCCCAATGACTACATTAAGCCATTGACAGAGTTGCTCCTCAGTACCTTTCCTTACTCGGTCTACTGCCCCTTGCCCCCCGCCCCACTGCCAACCCCCCATCAGGAGATCAATGGTGATCTTCCAGACTCCCAGTCTTAAATAATCCAGCCTGTTTAGCCTTCAGGTGGCATCGGCTTCTCGAGACTGCTTGGTGACAGCAGGCAACATAAAAAGAGTTGAAGAAGTGACCAGGGTCACCATTGACTCGTTCCTCAGTAGTAGGCCGACTCCTAATGTACCTCTGATATTCTACAGTTGCCTTTCTCTCTTTTTTTTTATTCATTATGAAAGCGCGACACTTTAATGCACCCAGTGCGCACTTTGATCCCTGCAGCTTAATTATAAGTCAGCCAGTCCCAATAATGCAACATCAGTTCATGAGGCATGACTCAACAACCTCTATCTGGGAACCCAGGGGCTAAGTCAGGCGTGTGTTGATTTCAGTTGTGTGTGTAGAGCTCTATATATTTACACTGGGCCATTTAGTCGCGTTGTGTAAACACTTGTCACAGAATTAAGTGGGTTAATCATATCGTGGCACTTAGGGACTTCTCAAAGGGAACTGTACTCTACTTCCTTCTCTTTTAATTTTCCAACCACCTAATTCAGGAGTGACTATCAAACAAAATTTGACACCGGGCCACATAAGGAGCTATTAGGACAGGCTTAGTCAAAGAGCTTGGTTTTAAGGAGTCTCCTAAAAGAGGAGAGAGAGTTGGAGAGGCAGAGAGGTTTAGGGAGGGAATTCCAGAGCTTAGGACCTAGGCAGCTGAAGGAACGGCCACCAATGGTGGAGCGATGAAAATTGGGGATGCGCAAGAGGCAAGAATTGGAGGAGCGCAGAGATCTCGGAGGGGGGGGAGGGTTGTAGGGCTGGAGGAGGTTACAGAGATAGGGAAGGGCGAGGCCAAGGAGGGATTTGGAAACAAGGATGTCAGTCTAGATTATGGGCTCAAGTCCACAGCCTTCTGACTCAGAGGCCAGGACGCTACCTACCGAGCCAAGCTGACAATATAAATATTTAATAAATATTCGAAGAGAAAAAATTTTCAGGACTACGGGGAAAGAGCAGGGGAGTGGGACTAACTGGATAGCTCTTACAAAGAGCCGGCATGGGCTCGATGGGCCGAATGGACTCCTTCTGTGCTGTAATGATTCAATGATTGTATAAGATAATGAGCAGTATTGCTTTCACACATGACACACACACACACAAACACACATTTGACGCTGTGACACTTTATATGGGGTACGGTAGTGTAGTGTATATGTTATTGGACTAGTAATCCAGAGGCCTGCACTAATAATCCAGAGACTGTGAGTTTAAATCCCACCATAGCGGTGTGAGAATTTGTACACAGTTTTAAAAAAACCTGGGAATAAAATGCTGGTATCAGTAAAAGTTTTTTTTTATTCATTCATGGAATGTGGGCGTCGCTGGCAAGGCCAGCATTTATTGCCCATCCCTAATTGCCCTTGAGAAGGTGGTGGTGAGCTGCCTTCTTGAACTGCTGCAGTCCGTGTGGTGAAAGTTCTCCCACAGTGCTGTTAGGAAGGGAGTTCCAGTATTTTGACCCAGCGACGATGAAGGAACGGCGATATATTTCCAAGTCGGGATGGTGTGTGACTTGGAGGGGATCTTGCAGGTGGTGTTGTTCCCATGTGCCTGCAGCCCTTGTCCTTCTAGGTGGTAGAGGTCACGGGTTTGGGAGGTGCTGTCGAAGAAGCCTTGGCGAGTTGCTGCAGTGCATCCTGTGGATGGTACACACTGCAGCCACAGTGCGCCGGTGGTGAAGGGAGTGAATGTTTAGGGTGGTGGATGGGGTGCCAATCAAGCGGGCTGCTTTGTCCTGGATGGTGTCGAGCTTCTTGAGTGTTGTTGGAGCTGCACTCATCCAGGCAAGTGGAGAGTATTCCATCACACTCCTGACTTGTGCCTTGTAGATGGTGGAAAAGGAGTCAGGAGTTAAGTCACTCGCTGCAGAATACCCAGCCTCTGACCTGCTCTTCTAGCCATAGTATTTATGTGGCTGGTCCAGTTAAGTTTCTATGTTACTATGAATTGTTGTGAAAAAAACTAATTGGTAAGGAGGGAAACCTGCCGCCTTACCTGGTGTGGCCTATGTGTGACTCTAGTCCCACAGCCAGCATGGTTAGCTGTTAATTGCCCTCTGAAGTGGCCTACCAAGACACTCAGTCAAAACATCTAGGGCAACATATACCAGCCTTGCCAGCAATGCCTGAGAATGAATAAGAAAAACTTGACAGCAAAACTGATCATTCTTCTCCCTCCCCATTGTGACCTTCCCCACACTTCACCGTCAAAGACTGGCTTTAAGACTGGAGATGTCATTATGTCGACAGCGATAGCTTGGTTTGGCTGCAGAACTTTGCCTGTGTTTGTGCGAATGCCGAATGCTGACCAAAAATTGCAGCTCAGTCAGTATTCGACTGTTTACTTATTTTCAGCAGAAGAAAAACATGCCACTGGTGTAATTAACCATACTGTTTCGATAGTGAAACCGCAGTACAGAAAACAAAAATAAAATGGGGTTGCCCACGACTGCCAGCAGTTACAGAGACTGCACTTTCCCAGCTGGGGAGCCCGAGTGAAGGGCCATGGCCCACAATTGCAGGACACCAGCAAGTTTGGAAAGAGCGAGAAAGAAGATGAAGTAAATCAAGAAGTAGTGGCTAGGTGGCACCGTGCTGGGGTTTTCAATTACTAAATGTTGTAAAAGAAAGGATAGACTGAGGGAGCAAAGAATTCCACAGCTCTAAAGTCTTGAGAAGAGCAAGTTACAGTAGGAGAGAGTGCAGTGAGTCTTGATTTGCAGAGAGGAGGAAGAGTTATGTTGGACTGGTGCATTTCCAATTCAGGAGTAACACTGACTAACATAGTATCACTGAAAAAAGACTAGACTAGCTGTGATGGAAAGAAAAACTTGCATTTATATAGCATCTTTCATGACCTCAGGATGTCCCAAAGCGATTTACAGCCAAAGAAATACTTTTGAAGCATAGTTACTGTTGTAATGTAGGAAACACGGCAGCCAATTTATGCAGAGCAAGGTCCCACAAACAGCAATCTGATAATGACCAGATAATCTGATTTTAGTGATGTTAGTTGAGGGATAAATATTGGCCCAGGACACCAAGGAGATCTCCCCTTCTCTTCTTCGAAATAGTGCCATGTGATTTTTTAACGTCTGATCCGAAAGATGGCACTTCCGACAGTGCAGCACTCCCTCAGTACTGCACTGAGGAGTGTCAGCCTGGATCATGTGCTCAAGTCTCTGGAGTGGGGCTTGAACCCACGACCTTCTGACTCAGAGGCGAGAGAGAGTGCTGCCCACCGCTGACAGGGAGGTTTAAAGCCAGAAGTGAGAGAGGAGTCGCCAGACAGAAAAGTCTTTTTCTTGTATCCTCGGTTTCCTTTCTCGTGCCAAATGTTTCTCTTCCTTTCTAACAACTCTCTATAAAGCTAAAGTCTGTCCAAAGCATGAATCCTGCTCCCATATCCGGGCAGACTCCTCTAGAACCGCTCTTGCGTTCCTGGGGGGGTCATTTTCACTTTTGGCGGGGTGGAAAACCGGCAGCTTCAAAGGCAAAGATAAATCGGGTTGGGTGAGTGCGATTTCATAAAGATCACAACAAGAACAGCATTTTTATAGAGCCTTTAACGTAGTAAAATATCCCACGGCGCTTCACAGGAGCGATTATCAAACAAAATTTGATACCGAGCCACATAAGTAGATATTAGGACAGGCGACCAAAAGCTTTAAGGAGCATCTTAAAGGAGGAGAGAGAGGTAGAGAGGCAGAAAGGGTTAGGGAGGGAATTCCAGAGCTTAGCGCCTAGACAGCTGAAGGCACAGCCGCCAACGGAGGGGCGAAGGAAATCGGTGACGCGTGAGAGGTCAGAATTGGAGGAGCACAGAGATCTCGGAGGGTTTGTAAGGCTGGAGGAAGTTACAGAGATAGGGAGGGGGCGAGGCCATGGAGGGATTTGAACATGAAGATGAGAATCTCAAAATCGAGGCGTTGCTGGACTGGGAGCCAATGTAGGTCAGCGAGATAAGTAGATAATATCACAGAGATAAGTAAAGACGATGGAGGCCATTCGACCCACCTAGCTCATTCCACCACTGAAACCTACATTTCCTCATCACAGCACGCAATTGCTCTGGAGTGAATCCAGAGTTTTTACCATCCCTCCCCTACCCAGAGCCCAATCCAGATATTGATCAGTCAGTATGTGAAGACATGCTTCCTGACAGCAGTCCTGAACTTGCCTTTTACCAGTTTAAATCAAGAATTTAGTTCTATTAGATTTATAGTTTCACTGCAATTTTCTAGCTTCCTTTAAATCTATTTATATTTTTGCTGGAACTTCCTCTCAATGTTTTTATAAATATTATTTAAACGCCTCTGTAATTTTATTCTGCCTGACCTATATTGGACAGACTTTTTCAACTCACAAGAGCTGCCTAAATATACTTTCAGAGCTAAAAAAGCTAACTTCTTTTTCTGAGGGGAAGGTTTTAGACAAGAATAGACTGGAGACCGTCTTACACGACAGTCTGGTTTATTGTCAGTGCCCTCTCGGTTAAACCTTTCAGTCAACTTGTATCCTAAAAGGTCTCCCATTTCCACCTTTCCTGCAATCAGCTTGTAACAACGTACACTTACACAGTGTTTATGACTTAACCAAACATTGCAAGGTGCGTCACAAGGGCAGAGGGGAGAGGGAAGTCAGGATACCAAGCAAGAGTTGGAAGAAGACTTAAGGACCTATGATCAAAGAGGTAAACCTTGAGGAGGGTTTTGAAAGAGGGGAGGATATAGAAAGGCAAAGGGGTTTAGGGAGAAACTCCCAGAATGGAGGAGATATTAAAGGATCCCATTACACTTTTTCAAAGAAGGACAGGAAATTCTCCCAGTGTCCTGGCCATTATCAGAATAACGGATTGACTGGTCATTCATCTCATTGCTGGTCATGGGACCTTCCTGTGTGCAAATTGGCTGCCACATTTGCCTACATAACAACAGTGACTAGACTTCAAAAGTAACCTATTGGCTGTGAATTGTGTTGTGATGTTCTGAGGAATTGAAAGGCACTCTATAAATGCAAGTTCTTCCTTAAGCCCCTTAATAAACTCCTTAAAGGGGAAAGAGAGTCCATTGGATGTACTATTTGTTCAAAGTACCCTCTCATTGTCTATTTAATTTTTTTTTGTTGAAATAAATAGGTGTCATAAAAACACAAAGTTCCTCAGCTGAACTTAAACCCATTTCCAGTGTGTATTCCCGGAGCTGGGCTGGTCCAGAATGGATTCCGAACTCACGGCTCCATTTGCAATGGTGTTTCTCCGGCACTCAAAGTTCTCCGGCCGAGTGGGCTTTTGTCTGGTTGAGATTTTTGACCCTTATTTTTAATGTATTTGTTTTAAGAAAAAGCACCTCTTACTCCACGTCCCCTTTAAGCATAATTAGGTATAATTTCCTCTGATCGTTACATATGCAGCATTGGTTCGAGCACTGGTTAAATTCCTGTCCATTAATGGGAATATTTTAAAATTGTAAGAACCTGTAAGGCAAGGGTAAAAGGTTTTGCTATTGCAGCCCCAGTGGTAAATTAGAGGCCGAGAGTGCTTAATTTCATGATATAAACTCTGCACATGCCAACAGCAGAGAAGGGGAACTTTTACCCTAAATCTAAGCACAACCACTTAGAAAGCATCTGCAATTTTGTTAGATATACCGAAGACAAAATCTTTATGAATGGAACCATGTTGTCACTACACACAGCCCACAGGGGAATTCTCACTTCATAGTTTTAAAACATTACCGACCAGAAATGCTTCAGTCAAAAAATGAGAAATGTTAGGAACAAGTGAAGGTGAATGCATTATGGAGTTTAAAGTGGGGCTAGGTGTTATAATGGGAGAGTTAGAGTACTAGAGGGGTGAGCTTTAGAATCATAGAATCATAGAAGTTTACAACATGGAAACAGGCCCTTCGGCCCAACATGTCCATGTCGCCCAGTTTATACCACTAAGCGAGTCCCAATTGCCTGCACTTGGCCCATATCCCTCTATACCCATCTTACCCATGTAACTGTCCAAATGCTTTTTAAAAGACAAAATTGTACCCGCCTCTACTACTGCCTCTGGCAGCTCGTTCCAGACACTCACCACCCTTTGAGTGAAAAAATTGCCCCTCTGGACCCTTTTGTATCTCTCCCCTCTCACCTTAAATCTATGCCCCCTCGTCATAGACTCCCCTACCTTTGGGAAAAGATTTTGACTATCTACCTTATCTATGCCCCTCATTATTTTATAGACTTCTATAAGATCACCCCTAAACCTCCTACTCTCCAGGGAAAAAAGTCTCAGTCTATCCAACCTCTCCCTATAAGTCAAACCATCAAGTCCCGGTAGCATCCTAGTAAATCTTTTCTGCACTCTTTCTAGTTTAATAATATCCTTTCTATAGTAGGGTGACCAGAACTGTACACAGTATTCCAAGTGTGGCCTAACTAATGTCTTGTACAACTTCAACAAGACATCCCAACTCCTGTATTCAATGTTCTGACCAATGAAACCAAGCATGCTGAATGCCATCTTCACCACCCTATCCACCTGTGACTCCACTTTCAAGGAGCTATGAACCTGTACTCCTAGATCTCTTTGTTCTATAACTCTCCCCAACGCCCTACCATTAACGGAGTAGGTCCTGGCCCGATTCGATCTACCAAAATGCATCACCTCACATTTATCTAAATTAAACTCCATCTGGCATTCATCGGCCCACTGGCCCAATTTATCAAGATCCCGTTGCAATCCTAGATAACCTTCTTCACTGTCCACAATGCCACCAATCTTGGTGTCATCTGCAAACTTACTAACCATGCCTCCTAAATTCTCATCCAAATCATTAATATAAATAACAAATGACAGCGGACCCAGCACCGATCCCTGAGGCACACCGCTGGTCACAGGCCTCCAGTTTGAAAAACAACCCTCTACAACCACCCTCTGTCTTCTGTCGTCAATCCAATTTTGTATCCAATTGGCTACCTCACCTTGGATCCCGTGAGATTTAACCTTATGTAACAACCTACCATGCGGTACCTTGTCAAAGGCTTTGCTAAAGTCCATGTAGACCACGTCTACTGCACAGCCCTCATCTATCTTCTTGGTTACCCCTTCAAAAAACTCAATCAAATTCGTGAGACATGATTTTCCTCTCACAAAACCATGCTGACTGTTCCTAATCAGTCCCTGCCTCTCCAAATGCCTGTAGATCCTGTCCCTCAGAATACCCTCTAACAACTTACCCACTACAGATGTCAGGCTCACCGGTCTGTAGTTCCCAGGCTTTTCCCTGCCGCCCTTCTTAAACAAAGGCACAACATTTGCTACCCTCCAATCTTCAGGCACCTCACCTGTAGCTGTCGATGATTCAAATATCTCTGCTAGGGGACCCGCAATTTCCTCCCTAACCTCCCATAACGTCCTGGGATACATTTCATCAGGTCAGGTTTGATGGGAGAGTTAGGGTACTAGAGGGATGGGCTTTGATGGGAAAGTTAGGGTACTGGAGGGATGGGCTTTGATGGGAAAGTTAGGGTACTAGAGGGATGGGCTTCAATGGGATAGTGTACTAGAGGGATGAGCTTTGATGGGATAGTTCGGGTACTAGAGGGATGGGCTTCAATGGGAGAGTTAGGGTACTAGAGGGATGAGCTTTGATGGGATAGTTCGGGTACTAGAGGGATGGGCTTCAATGGGAGAGTTAGGGTACTAGAGGGATGAGCTTTGATGGGAAAGTTAGGGTACTAGAGGGATGGGCTTCAATGGGATAGTGTACTAGAGGGATGAGCTTTGATGGGATAGTTCGGGTACTAGAGGGATGGGCTTCAATGGGAGAGTTAGGGTACTAGAGGGATGAGCTTTGATGGGAGAGTTTGGGTACTAGAGGGATGGGCTTCAATGGGATAGTGTACTAGAGGGATGAGCTTTGATGGGATAGTTCGGGTGCTAGAGGGATGGGCTTCAATGGGAGAGTTAGGGTACTAGAGGGATGAGCTTTGATGGGAGAGTTAGGGTACTAGAGGGATGGGCTTCAATGGGATAGTGTACTAGAGGGATGAGCTTTGATGGGAGAGTTTGGGTACTAGAGGGATGGGCTTCAATGGGAGAGTTAGGGTACTAGAGGGATGAGCTTTGATGGGAGAGTTCGGGTACTAGAGGGATGGGCTTGAATAGGAGAGTTAGGGTACTAGAGGGATGAGCTTTGATGGGAGAGTTAGGGTACTAGAGGGATGGGCTTCAATGGGATAGTGTACTAGAGGGATGAGCTTTGATGGGAGAGTTTGGGTACTAGAGGGATGGGCTTCAATGGGAGAGTTAGGGTACTAGAGGGATGAGCTTTGATGGGAGAGTTCGGGTACTAGAGGGATGGGCTTGAATAGGAGAGTTAGAGCACTGGAGCAATGGGCTTCAATGGGATAGTTAGGTTACTAGTGCGATGAGCTCTGATGGGTCAAGTAGCCTCGTCTCATCATTGGTTTTGCTTATGTTCTTATTCTACATTCTTTTTCTTCCCTTCTCCTTCCAGCTCTTCTTGTGGTGGAGACAGATACGTTCGGCAGCCATGTGAGGATCAAGGGGAAAGAGACGGGCCATTACATCTGCATGAGCAAGCGAGGGAAGATTCTTGGCAAGGTAATCATTATTCTCTGAGAGGTGATGCCACTATCAAGTCCTCAAATAATATATTGCCTCATCACGCTGTAACATCCCAAAGCCCTTCACTCAATGAACTATCTTCGGTGCAGAGAGAGCACTGTTATGTAAACAAACATTCTGCATCATTAATGTCCCTGAAACAGGTGTCTGTTGAATGACCTGTTAATCTGTATTGAGGGAGAAAAGTTGGCCAGGTCAACTCTCTGCTCTTCTTAACATAATGACATGAGATCTTTAACACTTACCCGATATACTGATGGTTTAATGTGTCTTCTACAGCACTCCCTCAGTACTGCACTTGAGTGGCAGCCTAGATTATGTAGCTTTATTCGGAGTAAAAGGCTTGAACCCACGACCTTATGGCCGAAAATGTACTTGGAGCTGCTCCCGTTCCACCACCGAAACCGTACTGGAAGTGCGTCAGAAACGTGCGTAACTGGGGTTTATCTGTCGCACATCCGGCACAAAGTCATGGCGGTGGAGCAGGAGCTATTCCGAAGAAATTCCCGGCTCGTAGGCAGGAGTCCAGCCAGTTGAGCCAAGCTGACATGTTGTAAGTGGAATGCTAGCCTCAAGCTCAAATTTACCAAATGTTATCTTTGTACCTACAGAACTGCAAGATACAACAACATAAACTTCTTGAATCATGTCACTGTGCTAACTACGTATGATATTGTAACTAGAATGGTGCATGCCTTATCCATCTCTTGCCCTTCCCCAAATTTAAAAAAACCATCTTCAACCTCCAATGCCATTTATTGTTACCCCAACCGGGAATGGTTGGGAAACTGTTCCTTTTACCTCTCATATCTGTGTCCAGATTCACTGATGGATTGATAGTTCAGGCAGTAATCCGCTCCCAGATCGAGGTAATCGAATACTTTTGTGAAACGTGTTGTGGAATTGTCAACGCGGAAGGAAACCAGTCATGGAAGGATCATCATTTTTGGCCAATCGGGTGTCCGACATGCACGAAGACTATCGCCATATTTAAGATATCTGGTGTGAGAAATTCATCCAAGTCGAGCTTCTGATTACCTGATATTCATTTGCACACTCTTTCCCTATAGGGGCACACTCCACTTCGCTAACCCAGAGAATTTAGGCACAGATTCAAAATAAAAGCCAAGCTTAGAGACACCAAAGTGCATGAAGTGATGATGCTGAGGTTTAGCCAGGTTAAAACCAGCCTGTCCACACAGGTGCACTCACCATTGATTGCCCAGCCAAGATCACGTCACCCTTGAGGACATTGGTTTGCATTTGTCTGGAGCTGTAGCGGGAACGTCTCAGCCCCTCTTGGCAATCCAGCACTTCAAGGCCCAGTCATGTACCAGGCTGGCTGATCATTCAAAAAGCTCTGTGGAAGGGATGGGATTGATTGCTTGACTGGTCTGTCCCATTCTGTCCCTTCTTACATTGTTCAATCACTGCAATACCAATCTGGAATTAGCCACTTAGATATAGGCAGGACTAGCCCCGTAGAATCATACAGCACAGAAGGGGGCCATTCGGCCCATCGTACCTGAAAGAGCTATTTAAATAGGCCCACTCCCCTGCTCTTTCCCGATAGCCCTGTAAAGTTTTCCTTTTCCAGTATATAATCAAGGACAGTCAGCATGGATTTGTTAAGGGAAGGTCATGTCTGACTAACTTGATTGAATTTTTTGAGGAGGTAACAAGGAGGGTCGATGAGGGTGGTGCATTTGATGTGGTGAACATGGATTTTAGCAAGGCTTTTGAAAAGGTCCCATATGGCAGACTGGTCAAAAAAGTAAAAGCCCATGGGATCCAAGGGAAAGTGTCAAATTGGATCCAAAATTGGTTCAGTGGCAGGAAGCAAAGGGTAATGGTCGACGGGTGTTTTTCTAACTGCATGGCTGTTTCCAGTGGGGTTCCGCAGGGCTCAGTACTAGATCCCTTGCTTTTTGTGGTATATATTAATGATTTAGACTTAAATGTAGGAGGCATGATTAAGAAGTTTGCAGATGATACAAAAATTGGCCGTGTGGTTGATAGTGAGGAGGAAAGCTCTAGACTGCAGGAAGATATCAATGGACTGGTCAGGTGGGCAGAAAAGTGGCAAATGGAATTCAGTCCGGAGAAGTGTGAGGTAATACATTTGGGGAGATCAAACAAGGCAAGGAAATACACAATAAATGGGAGGATACTGAGAGATGTAGGGGAACAAAGGGACCTTGGAGTGCATGTCCACAGATCCCTAAAGGTAGCAGGACAGGTAGATAAGGTGGTTAAGAAGGCATACGGGATACTTTCCTTTATTAGCCGAGGCACAGAATATAAGAGCAGGGAAGTTATGCAATGAGCTGCATATAAAACACTATATAGAACACTTGATATAAAACACTAGTTAGGCCACAGCTTGAGTACTGTGCAAAGTTCTGGTCACCACATTACAGGAAAGATGTGATTGCACTAGAGAGGGTGCAGGGGAGATTTACGAGGACGTTGCCAGGACTGAAGAATTTTAGCTATGAGGAAAGATTGGATAGGCTGGGGTTGTTTTCTTTGGAACAGAGGAAGCTAATGGGTGATTTAATTGAGGTGTATAAAATTATGAGGGGCCTGGATAGAGTGGATAGGAAGGACCTATTTCCCTTAGCAGAGAGGTCAATAACCAGAGGGCATAGATTTAAA